>NC_141369.1:10263790-10544403 GCF_963921425.1 Dryas octopetala
CCAATCTCCTATCTATTGTTTATGTAAATTATGTGGCATGCTTACTGTATGTTATAGTTCATTAAAGATTACTGCATAAAATTAAGATTAAGAGACATTTCATGAATTAATTTAAGCTGCAATTAAGATTAAGACACATTCAAATTGGTAATCATAAAAGACTTTCAATTAAGCTGCAATCATTACCTGACCCTATAATTATTAAAAACAAACTACTCCAAACACAACGATTTAGTCATATTCCTAGCAGATTTGTGTAATTAATCCCTTACATGTTTTTCCTTGGCTTTCTCATCCCTCCAGTTACCCGATTTGCTCTTATACATATGGCCCCAATTCTTAATATATGTAATTTGTTGACCCTCCTAAGTTTGCCAACAAATGAAAAATATATTGAATACATACTTAAAATACCAAAAAATTAAACATGCAACTGAATATATACTCTTGGTAGTTGGTACCAATTTTTTGGCTTCCATGTGTTTTTGGAAAGGTCGTGAGCCACCATGGTGGTTATGTGGCAGCTTACTTCGATTTTCTCCATTGATCCTAGCACGTTTCTACATGAGGAAAACACATCAAAGTTATAGATTAACCATAAGTAGTAAAAAGTAAAATCAATCAAAAGATCAGTATAATTAATTAACATACCTGATATTCATTTGTTGAGTACAACTCATCAACTAACCAATGCCAATCCTCTATAGGTCGCTTACCCAACTCCTTAATTTGGAGGGTGTGCCCGTGCATATTCAAGGTCCTTCAGCTGCGTCTGCTTGTTGTAATGCTTGTGGTTCTGGTGGTGGCAGCCTAGCTGATGTCCCCCTTATAACTACACAGAAAAAACAATTTGCAGTTTTGTCATGATTGAGTTACAATAATAATTACAAAAAATTAAGGTAACATGTTGGAAATTGGAATTACCTCTCAAGTTTGACCCTACATCTAGGGCAGAGGTTGCTGGCTGATGTGGCCCAGATGATGTCTTTTTTTTCCTCTTTACAGGACCCGTTAAATTAGTCATCCTAAGCATTAACAATGTAAAATAACTTAATATAGCAGTACATATTACATTAATGTAAATAGATAGAAAATGACAAGTTTGACAAAAATTAAATTGTAAATACATTTGCTTAGATCCATTCTAAATCACTAAATTCATCACTTTGGACACTATTTTCCTCGTCATCTGATGGTCTTTGTTCTTCAAGAGGATTGTCATCTATGAAATCATCAACCAATACAGCTCTTTGTTCCATATTTTTTTCGCTTACAGCAACCGCTTCAGGTTCTACATCATCTCTACACAATGGTATACTTGATATATTCCTCTGTCCATCTTGAACTAATTGAATATTCTTCTAATCTAGCTACCAAGTCTGATCATTTTCAATCGTTAATAAACAACAAGCTACACATTTGTCAACTTCACAAATTTAAAAAAACATATTCAATCAATCAATGAACTTCAACAAGTCATTCACAAATTAAAATCAGATATTCATAACCTATTTAATTTTTTTGCTCTCATTTATAAGAGTATAAGAAGCTGTCGTAAGAACATTTCAGGAGAGTGCAAGAACATTTCAGGAGAGTGCAAATACATTTCCAGTACAACACACAAACAAAAATGACTAATATACAAGTTCCCAATTTGACTAATATGCATTTGCTGCTACTAGAGGTTCCCATTTGGTTTGTGTTGTGCATGACAATTAGAAACCTATTTTTGTTAATTTAAATTAACAAAGCTGACTATGCACACACTACAATTCAATTAATATGGTTTGATAGGCCTATTTACCTACAATCAGCTGCTCAATTCCACTCAATTGCAATTTCCAAGCTGAGATTTGACCGATGAGGAGAGAACTAAAGAGCTGAAAGAGGAAGAAAAAAAAAAGCAAGCTAAATCCAAGGTTGAAGAAACATATATACCCAGATTTGTCAAAAAATATTTACTCTAGTTAAGGCATGCATCTATGTTAAATCATCGACATAATGTAAATATTCTTTCATACGATTTGAATTCATGGTATTTATGTGCTTGCAGTCTTACTGCTACTTTTAATTTTAATTTTTAAGGTTAATTGTCTCAATCAATAAGGTAGCAACACACAAACACAAAGCAATCACAAGCGAAATCATGCATAAGCACAAGCAATACCGTCCGTTTATTAGCTTTTCTAGAAAACCTTAACATGGTATTTGTTCTTAGTAAAAAAGAAAAAGGAACAGAAAAGTGAGCATAAATGCTTTGGACTTTGGAGGCAACGATTTAATTGACAGAGAGATAAAGACTTTGCTTGCAAAACATTACTAGAGGTGTTAGTTTTTACTAGGAGTAGAGTCAGCTGAAAGCACATTATTCAATTAAATATTAAATTTTTGTTTGCAAAGCTTGCATCATATCTTTGCAAATATTAAAGGTAGAGTAGTACTAAAGTCAATATAGTCCTATCTTTGCTAATATTAGAGGTAGAGTAGTACTGACTACTAAAGTCATATCTTTGCAAAGCTTGCATCAGCTATATTAAATTCAATAAAGTACTAAAGTCATCCTTATAGTTGCAAAGTTTGCGTCATATCTTTAGTATTTTACATTTGCAAAGTTGCAATGCATATGAAACAAATCCCTTTAGTATTTGTCTACTCTACATTTTTATAATGTAAAATATCTTTAATCAATCATGGACACTAAGAGCGCCAAAGGACAGCAGTTTTAAGGTTTTTTTTTAATTATTTACTCTCAGCATTTCCAAGGAGAAGAAAAACATAGTTTAGTTTAAGAGAGATGAGCTATTAGCTATATCTATCTATCTATTTAGGGAAGACCTGTTCCTATTTGTTGAGCATAAGAAGAAACTTAGGAGACTACTGTAGTGGTGAAAATCATCGATATACAAAGAGAAATAAATTAAGAAAAGAAAAACAAAGATGAAATGGGCAGGCCTCCTTGCTGTGATATAGAAAGGGTTAAAAAAGGACCATGGACTCCAGAAGAAGATATCATTTTAGTCTCTTACATTCAAGAACATGGTACTGGCAATTGGAGGGTTAATTCCTACCAATACAGGTTCAATTGTTTCACCAAATTATGTGTCTGTATACACATATTATTATTATATACACTTATTACAAAGGTCAATCTTGTTATGGGTTGTAATGGCAATCTGGGTTTTGTATAATTTGGAGATGAGGAGGCAGGATGTTATACTCTCCATTATTTGTTATTGGAGGAAGTGACATATAAACCAAAATCCTTTTAAGAGAAAAAAATGAGAAAAGGGGGAATCTCCATAATGAGACTAAAAAGGAAAGCTTTACCACTTACCTCTTGCCTCACCAAACACACAACAACAAAGAAATTTGCTCTACATCCAATCTTATAACCTCTATTGAACAACAGGCCGGCAATTCAAAACCGAAAATAGCTATTGAATACAACCTAAATAGGCTAGGAATGGGCCTCTGCAACAGCCTTCATCATAAGACTTTTTAAATGATAATTTGCCATGTCTCTCATTGCCTACATCCTTTCTTATAGAGAACCTTCACTCTAGTAATACCTCCCCATTAACAGTAAGCCAACATAAGAGTGCCTTAGCGTAAGTAGACCAACCAAGCAAATATTGGAAGAACCCATTTTACAAATCAACATTATTCCCTTTTAGCATTCCCTAGATAAAAGTGGGGTGGCCATGTCCCCAACTAAAAGCAAAAAGAAAGCCTTTTCTCAGTGTTATAGGACATGTGCCTTACAACTTACAAGCACTCAACCTAAACTAAACAATGATTCTTCAAAAACTTCTCCAGCAATTTTTTCAGCAATTCCAACTACTTGTTCAGAAACTTTTACTTCTTCAACTTGTTGAGCAACTTGTCCAGAAAGTCCAACAACTTGGCACGGAGGAGGAACATTTTCAATACAGTCTGGATTGCTACTCTACTACATAGAAAGAGCAGGAAAAAAAAAAAGAGCAGCACCCCAAAATAAATAAATACTTAGAAAGAGCAGAAAAAACATTTGTCATCGAGACTCATGACAAGTCAATTAGGAACGAAGGGAGAGAATGAGATAATGAGAAATTTGGAGAAGGCAGCACTAGCAGAGCACATTTTGGTTTCAGATTTTTCAAAAGGTACGTTGGAGATAATTTAAGTTTTTACTTTGTCTTCTTCTTGAAAAAAATATAGTTATTTGCAAAGACCAATAAGATACAGAGTGAAGAACCAATTTACTAGAGGCTATACATGACTCTGATAAAGAAGGTTTCTAGTTTTTATTTTTTATTTTTTATTTGTATGGTTTTCGAATGATAAAGGGCAATCTTATGTAATTTTCATTCCATGTAGTTATCGAAAAGAGAAATACTGCATCCCCATTTCCTTCTAATCCATGAAAATTAACCAAACAGCCATTCCAACTCAGACATACGGCTAAACAAACACAAAGGGTTTAAGAAATGAAAACCTGAAGACAAACAATGGAAGACCTCTCAGCTAACCAATACGCTCGGCGCTTGTAGATTGGGAAGATATGCTGAGAATCAAGCGCCGTCGTCGAAGTAGGCCGAATCGGAGTGAGCAAGAGAAAGAGAGAGTGAGAGAAATTAGGACAAATGAGAAAGAATTCTATCTAAAAGAGTCTTTAGAACAAATGAGAAGTTTCTTTTTGGGAAATGTAAAAAGTCATTAAAAAAAATGGAAAAGGAAAAAAACTGGGGGAAAAATATTATGGGAGTCAAAATTTGGCGCCTTAATTATATGCGACGAACCTAAATACAATAGGTGACCAACCATTTGGTCGCCCTAAAGTTCAGTCACTTCGCGCGTAGACCCGTCAATGAATTGGCGACGAAATATTTTTTTGTCGCCCAATAATCTATAAGCGACGAAATATTCTGTCGCCAATTTATGTTTGTTTCATCGCCAATGAGTTTACTTATTAGTTTTCCAAACATTAAATCATAGACGACGAAATAATATATTTGGTCGCTAATTACACATATAGGCGACGGAATTGAGGTCGGTCGCCCAAAAAGTCGTCGCTAAATATAGTTTTTCTTGTAGTGGAGGCGGCAGAGGGATGGGGCAAGGTCGAGGCTGGGTGAGGGGCGTGATGAGGATGGGTTGGGGAAAGGGAAAGGCCGGGAGAGAGAGAGAGAGAGAGAGAGAGAGGGTCGGGCGAGGTGGTGGGGGGCTGGGCGGGACGAGGCTAGGTGGGGGAAGGGGGAGGGTCGGGTCAGCATGGTGCAAGAGCTGGGTGCGAGAAAGAGAGGAGAGGCAGAGAGAGATCAATGAGAGAGAAATAGAGGAAATGCAGAGAGAGATGAGAGAGAAAGAGAGGCAGAGAGAGAAAGTGAGTCTGAGAGAGAGGAAATGGGTGGGGCTGGGCTGATGGGGAAGAGGGATGGCTAGTGGAGGGGGAGTCGTCGGTGGAAGGGGATCAGTCACCGATGGAGGGGGAGTCATCGGTGATGGATGGGGAGTCGACAGTGATGGCTGAGGAGTGAAGGTGGGTCGGTGGTGGCTGGGGGGTGAGGTCAGTGTGGCTGGGTTTCAATTCCCAGTTTTTTTTTTTCATATTTTATAATTATTTTTTAAATACACAAAAAATACATAAATGCCCCTGCAAACTAGTCACGTACGAGTCACGTGACAAGTTTTTAATGAAAAATTTGACGGAGTTGACGAAATATCCTTAATTGAAACACTTAAAAAATAATAGTCCTTGATTAAAGCAAAGTGAAAACGGGATCCTCAACTGAAAATTGAGATATAGTTATAGTCATTTTGTTAAAATTTTCCCTAATAAAAAATATGTTCGTATTATAATACAATGTAAATTGACTAAAAAAGACATACAATTAATTAAAAACCAACCCACTTCCCCCGTCCCCCTTTCCAGCACTCAGTTTTTTATTTTTTATTACTCACTTCCCCCCATCGCTCCAGCGATCTATCTCTTTCTCAAAAATCTGATTTTTTTTTTTCAATACCATAACGTAATCACTTATTGGGTGTTGCTGTATGGGGTTGATCGATCTACACCATGATTTTTACACTTTGAAGTTGAAAACTTGAAATCGAAAAAGGATATGGGAATATGGGATTACTCTGCCAATCTAATCTACTAATTTTGATTATTGGCCAAAAAAAATCTACTAATTTTGATTAATCTTATGTATTATACACTCTAACAATAGTAGTAACATATAACAATAAGAAATAATTAGGTTTGAGTATTTTAGAAAAACAGTTTTTAGATGGAGACCGGAGGTGTTTTAAAATTTATAAAAAAATCATTTTAATTTATAATAAAGTTCTCCACCGATTTAAAGGGTATTTCCTCTCCTAAAGTGTAGAGTGAGCTTCCGCCTAAAATTCCAGAGTTAAAACCTAATATAAACCCGTCAAAGAAGAAAAATAAAATAACTTGATTAAAAACTTTAAATCACTACCGATCTTAGTCTAAGAAAAACTCATAAAATAAACTAAACTGTACTCTTAATCTCCCTAACAATAATAACCATAGCTTGCTATACACGAAGTAAATCTGCTTCTCGATCCCTTATGCCACATGCATATAGCTTGCTGCGGGAATAAGCTGCCATATTGCAAGACCTGCATGCACCACCACGTTGTAGCCTGTCTCCCACATCACGTGGATGTTAGGGTTGCGGTAAGAGAATATTTGAGGAGATTGATGCTCTGAAAGATATACTGAAACAGTCCATTTAGTTACTCATTCAATGAACAAAAAAAATTTTAAATAAACAAGCTGCGTTTTTAAACACTAAACAACTAATTTATTAAAAAATTAAAATTACAACAAAAAGATGTCCTAAAAAGTATTATTATTATTTTTCTATGAATTTATATGTGGAATAGAAAAAAGCAATTAGCGAAGCATGCCAAGAGACTAGTTTTGATAAATCGAAGTAGTAAATACCGGACTCACAACCAATTTATTAGTCATTTTCAATTAAAAATTTAATAATAAATATTAGATTTCCTAACAACGTTTTCGTAACAAAAACCAAACAAGTGCAGGTACACGAACCAGTCATTTGAAATGTCAATGTAGCAGCCTATAGCCCCTCTTGAATTAGGGGTCGGCAATGGGCCGGGCCGGGCTAGCCCGGCCCAAATTTTTCGGGTTCGGGCTGGGTTCGGGCTTGAATTTTAAAAGCCCAATAGGGTTTTCGGGCTGGGCCGGGCCGGGTTTGGGCTTTAATACACAAGCCCAAGGCCCGCCCATCGGGCTTTGGCTTGCGGGCTTGTAGGGTCGGGCCGGGCCAGGCCCGAACGGGCGGCCCAAAATGGGCCCAAAGCCTATTTAGACACATATATATCTTTAAAAAAAAATATAGGATTTTGGCTATGTTGTGATTTGAACATGAGACCTCACATAGTAAGCTTCAACTTTCAACCAACTGAGCTGACTAGTTTATTTGTTAAGTTTGTGAATCATAACATATTTAATAGCTCATTTGTTTGTTTACTTCAATAAATTATTAATATGCTTATTAATTTATTATATAATACTATTATGTTAGTAATAGTGTAATACCATAAATAATGAACTTTTAAAATTATATACAACATTACAACTATAATAAAACATAAATGTACATATGTTTTATTATATATTTTATTACATATTTTTATAAACAAACGATGCAATTGTGTTGTCAACAATCCAAACCGTTCAAATTTTAGTTTCTCACTCAAAAATAATTCGTGCAAAAAATTAGCTTAATCGGAGATGTAAAAGTGACATAATGGTGGTCGAATTAATGAACGATCGTGATTTTTCTAATGATGATCGAATGGGTAGATGAATTTCGATTTAGCCGATTTTTTGTATGGATGATCTTTGACTATGAACATAGAAAATGAACGGGTCAGATTGTTAAAATCACGTTGTGGTCTTCATAATTATGGAAACAACAAGGTTTCAACGGAAAAATTATTAGAATTATACTCTTTAAATGTATTTATATATAAAAGCTCACACATCGATCATGTTTTCAACGATCCGAACCGTTCAAGTTTTAGTTCTCCACTCAAAGAGAATTTTTGCAAAAAATTAGCTTAATCGGAGATGTAAAAGTGACATAACGGTAGTCGAATTAATGAACGATTGTGATTTTTCTAATGTTAATCGAATGGGTAGATGAATTTCGATTTAGCCGATTTTTTGTAAGGATGATCTTTGACTATGAAAATAGAAAATGAACGGTTCAGATCGTTGAATTAATGAATTGACGATCGTGGTTTAATAACTTTAATTATAGTTGTATTATAAAAATTGTATATACACATATACATTTATGTTTTATTATACTTGTAATGTTGTATATAATTTTAAAAGTTTATTACTTTATTATTTATGGTATCACATACTATTACTATTTACTAATATTATAGTATTATATAATAACTTAATAAGCATATTAATAATTTATTAAGATAAACAAACGAAAAACCTATTAATTATGTTATGATTTTCAAATTGGGCTTTGGGTCGGGCTTTGGGCGGGCCTAAACGGGCCGGGCTTCGGGCGGCCCATGGGCTTCAAGAGGATGGCCCAAGCCCAACCCAAGAGACATTCGGGCCGGCCCAAATTTCGGGCCAAATCGGGCTTCGGGCCTAATGGGCCGGGCGGGCTTCGGGTGGGCTTCGGGCCTTGGGCTTTTTGGTGAGGCCTAGTAAGAATATTAATAATATATTAGAAATTAATAAATACTAATTTATTATTTATGTACAAGTCAGTGAACTAGTCATTGAAAAAGATTGAATGAGATGCAACGTAAAGTTTCCACACGTGGCAAGTGGATACATGTGAACATAAATATATATATATATATATATATATATATATATATATATAAAGATGCGGGCGGTAGAGGAGATCGATAAAATACTGAGGACCTCTCCCACTCAACCCCACAAGGAAATGGAGCACGGCTCGAAGTGTAGGTGGAACTTTGAGAATAAGGGGAATAATGGAGAGGTCAAAACGACGTCGGATATGACAATCCGAGGAGTCCTCACCGGGATAATGCAAAACCTCAACAAAGAAGATGACAGGCCTATCATTCCTCTTGGCCACGGTGACCCCTCGGCGTTCCAGTGCTTTCGGACGAGTGCTGTAGCCGAAGACGCCATTGTTGACGCGCTTCGCTCCGCCAAGTACAACTGTTATACTCCCGCAGCTGGTATTCTACCCGCAAGGAGGTATGCATAACAATTGTTACTGTTAGTCAATATCAAACAATATTACTCTTGAAATTAGGATTTAAGTTTGAATTTTTGTGTTTTATGTTAATTTATGAATTTAATTGTGACATGTTATGTATGAGAGAGACGAAAGGTACGTTTATTAATATCATTTTATTGGATTTTTTTTAATAATTGTTGTTGCACAATGATAGTGGTTATTACTATTGTACAGTAATTATATTCTAAAACATGAAAAATAAATAAATACTCCTGAGCACACACTCAGCTCATTAAAGCAGACTAACCTATTACTGTGTTATTGTAGGTGGACCGAGCTATCATATTATTTTTTATTTTAACCATATAAAAAAACCCCCCTTTTTTTAGTTGAGGGCTAAAGTGAAATATTAAGGAATTTTTTTTAGTAAATCAAATTCTACTACCAAACTACTAATATACTTGGTAATTAAGAAGAATATTTGAGATACTAACTTGACTTAAAAGACAATTCTTGCGCTTAAAACGCATTTGTGGAAATTAGGCTGTCGAGCGCTCGGTAGGTGCATCTATATATTAAGATGCATTTGTCTTTTTTGAGTCGCATCTGCATTTTTTGAGTTGCATCTGCACAAATTTTGTAGATGTAGTTGTTGAGTACTCGACAAAAGTTTTGTCCTAAAACTCAAGTGGTTAAGTCTGTTGTCCTTTTAACCAACATTATTAGTGGTCAAAACCGTAAAATATAATAGATAATGGTAGGAAAAAAAGGGGCAACTGCTCTTTTTTTTGTCAAAAATTAATTGGGAGCACTTTCAGATGCCCCATAGAATTTTCCGTCATACTTTACAAGACTTGTCACATATTATCCAAAATTTATTGGTATCTTATTTTTAGTGGGTTTGAAAAAATAATGTATAATATTAAACAATTTATCATACACAAATATTAGGTAATGTTGCTACAAATATTAAATTATGTCACATCTTTTTTTATAATATATTATTACAAATAAAAAAAAGATTGTGTCCTCATTATTTTTTGTCTATATCTTAGAATTTTTTTTTTTATCAACGACAACTTCTTTTCCATTCCTTTTGTCCCTTGGCGTTGTTTTCTATTATTTTGTTTCTGTCTGTTTTTCTCATCTAATCAGAAAATTATTACAGAGTGCTGCTATTTGCACACTCAATTTTCTCTATTTACACACCCTCTCACTTAATTTGTGAATTTACAGATTTATCTCAATATGAAAAGATACTGAAAGACAATTCATATTACACACCCCATCTCTCTTCTTTGTTCTCTGCTCCATCTCCAGGAAGACCCCGCACCGAGCCTTCTCCTCTTTCTGGCTTCTCTCTCCTCTCTCTCTCTCTCTCAAGATTGGCGACCACCCCGGCCCTCCCAGCTCGGCCAGCCTCGCCATGCCCCGCACCGAGCCTTCTCTCCTCTCTCTCTTTCATTTTTGATATTGTTTCAGCGTTATGTTAGTTTGGGTGTTCAGTGCTGCTATTTTATTATTTTTATTCTTTTATATTTTTTTTCCAATTATTAGGACTGAATAAATCTTATCGGGGTTTATCAAGCTAGGACTCAATATTGTTTTAGGTTTTTTTTTTTTTTTCTATTTTAAAGTAATTAGGATTTATGGTTGATTATTTTAGGGTGTAGAATGATTATTTTAGAGCTTAGAGTTTAGGGATTAGCTTTAGAATTTTCATTGAAAGGATGGATTCAATTCATTCCTAATACAAATGAGTGTAGCGATTTATTACAAATGAGTTGGTTAACAAAGCTCTAAGGCCCCGTTTAATTGGTTTGTACATAAATGAATTCCTATGCATTTTACGGGAGAAGGGAATGTAGGATTTCTATTCCTATGTTTAGTAATTATGGGAAAGTAATCAAGAAATATTTTTTTATTTTTTTTTTTCTCATGTTTGGGTTGTACGGGAATACGAAACAAAAATAATTCAGTTTTCCAATTATATCCATATTTATTATATGAGGAAATTACAGATTTAGTTCAGTTATTTTATATCTAGTTCAATTTTAATCCACAATCTTTTTTAAGTTCTGTTTTGGTCCACTAATTATTTCACTTGTTTAATAAAAGTTCAGATTTGTTTTCTCAAATTTGGTCTGCCTTTTACCCTATCAAATCTCACCCAAATTCAGCAAACATATACTTGTTTTAAAGGTATGCATTTTTTTTTACAACCATATAAAGATCATTCAAATTGGAGTTCTAAAACTCAAGATAATTGACCCCAAAGTAGGGTACCCGAAACTGTCAATTTTTTAAACTTCACCCAATCTTAATTTTCTTAGATTATAATACTTCAAATTTGTTTTTATGACTAAAAAATGATGAAATGTAACTTATACTTCAATTATAATTGAAGAAAACACAACCCAAAGGATTTAAAGTCACAAATCTGAACCTTTATTGAACAAATGAAACAATTAGTGGACTAAAACAGAACTTAAAAAAAAAATCGTTGACCAAAATTGAACTAGGTATAAAATAAGTTGACCAAATATGTAATTTCCTCTTATTATATATACTAAATAAAACGAATGCCAACAAATTCTTATGGGCAGAATTGATATTTTTAATTATTAAAGGGGTAATATGGTCTTGAAAAAAAATCATTAATGCTTTCCCATGAGAAGGGAAAACCAAACCGAAGCTAGCATAATGGTTTAATGCACTTCTAATTAAAATTTTAAAACTTTAACTACTGCATACTAAATTGATGCTAGCTAGCTCAAATGTAACAGGGCAATTGCAGATTATCTGTCGCATGATCTCCCATACAGTTTATCACCAGATGATGTTTACGTTACATGTGGATGCACACAAGCAATTGAAGTCTTATTATCAGCACTTGCTGCCCGTCCTGCTGCCAACATTCTGCTTCCGAGGCCTGGTTTCCCTTTCTATGAAGCTCGGGCAGCCTGTTCCAATCTCGAGGTTCGACATTACGATCTTCTTCCTGAAAAAGGTTGGGAGGTTAATCTTGAAAGTGTTGAAGCACTTACAGATGAGAATACTGCTGCCATAGTCATCATCAATCCTGGAAATCCTTGTGGAAATGTATACGCAAATCAACATTTGAAAAAGGTTTGCTTACTCAAACAACCTAGTAGAAGTGATTTAGGAAACTTTGTACAAATATAAGTATGTGGTCTTTGAAATTTGGGTTTCATTTTCCTTCTAATAAAATTTAGTTTGAACTATATTTTTGTTTCAATTTTAGCTATTGGTTTATTGACGTTTGCAATTGGGTCCAAAAATCACATTTTATGTTAAATTAGTTACCGAAATGTGATTATAGTCATTTTATGTCAAATTAGTTTTGGTCACTTGGAAGGTATTATAGTCATTTTATTGGGGGTTGGGGATTCCATCAATTTTAATAACCTTTCCTGCGATTTGCACATGGAATTTCTGTTAATTATTTTGACGGAAATGTGATTTTAGACTCAATTGCAGACAATAATTAATCAGAATTACAAGGATATGATTGCAAAAAAATTTAACAAACATCAAAAGTGTAATAATGTCCAAACTATATAATTTCGCTTAAATCTAATGCTTAAGTACAATTTGTAATCTGAAAAATAAGCACAATAATGTAAAATGTGGAGTAGGAATTGTGCTTGTGTTAGTCTATAGGAACTTTCTGATCATTATCTTCTTGCCAATTATGGAGATCTTGGCTAAACAAGTTTGAGTTTGTTGAATTGTAGATTGCAGAGACAGCAAGGAAGCTTGGGATTCTTGTAATTACTGATGAAGTTTATGACCATCTTACTTTTGGAAGTACTCCATTTGTGCCAATGGGGACATATGGATCCATTGTGCCAGTTATTACACTTGGTTCTATATCAAAGAGATGGATTGTACCTGGGTGGCGACTTGGTTGGCTTGTGACATGTGATCCCAATGGCACCCTTAAAAATTCTGGGGTCCTCTCTCTCTCTCTCTCTCTCTCTCTCTCTCTCTCTCTCTCTCTCTCTATCTCAGACACACACACACAGTTACTCATATCTCTGTTCTTACTTTTGTTTTTTTCCCTCAGGTTATTGAGTGCATCACAAGTTGTCTGGGTGTATCATCCGATCCTACAGCCTTCATTCAGGTTTTGCAATTCAAGTTACTTTTGAACTTCACTGTTTACATTAATTAATGAAAAATGCAGCACTTTTTCTTATACTTACTGTTACTAGATTTTCTATAATGGGATTGCTATAGCTAATTAGATACTAAACTTGATTTTGAACCATTATAACTTTGAGACATAATCTTAATTAATTACTTGGTTGGCTTGAGAAGGTATGGTAACCCTTTATTTTCCACCTGAAAAAATTTCTTTCAATCTTCAATTTGAAAATGGCCCTAGAGATTTTTGTCTTAAAGAAAAAAGGAAGAGAAAATACAGACATATATGTTGAAGGCATTGATCAGCATACTCGTTATTTCTGTATTATATGATGAATTATACAATGTGGTTTATGTATCAGGGAGCAATTCCTCAAATTCTAGAGAAAACAAAGGAGGATTTCTTTTCAAAAATAGTTGACATACTAAGTGGTGCTGCCGACATATGTTTTGATAAACTCAAGGAAATCCCTTGCATTACTTGCCCAAGCAAACCAGAGGGTTCTATGTTTGTAATGGTAAGTGAATTACATATGTATCTTTGTGCCAGTTCTATAATGGTCAAATCTAAGTAAGGATTTAGCTAAAATTCCCTAGTCAAATTAATTACTTTGTTATTAATTGGACTATTACAATCCATACACACTAGCTTTGAATCAGAAGAAAACACATATATTAATTTCAAATGATTCCTAGTATATATAGGTATTTCAAATCTACTTCAAATAAATTATATTTAGTTATTTCAAACACATTCTATATTATTCTATCTGTTTTTTTTTTTTTTTTATAACTAATTTCGCCTTACTGTCAAATCCAAATCCTTTCTTTTAAATCATTTCATCCAATCTTATGTAGGTGAAGCTAAACCTCTCATTACTGGATGACATTGGTGATGATATGGAGTTCTGCATCAAACTTGCCAAAGAGGAATCTGTCATATTACTACCTGGTATAGAAACAAGCTTTACAACCATCAAATTTGAAAAGCTGGATTTTGCTATTTCTTTATGCCAGATTATCAAATCCTCCAAGCTTAAAGGACGTACCCCCATCTGGCTGTTTGATATTAGTCCCCACCCCCTAATAAAGGAAATATCATGGTACCTGGCTAGCAGGGGATGCTCAATGTTAATTTCTTTTATTTAAATATGCATTTGAAACTAGGAGGCCAGTGTTATATATGCATAACAGTAGGGAGTGAACCTGCACAGGTGGCCAAGAGGCAAGTTGTAAACTCAAAGTCCTAAGTTTGAATCCTTACTGGCGCAAAAGCATTTAGATTTACCTAATACATGTGTGGTTTTTGGGACATTGCACGTATCAGAGATTTATCTTAAGGCTTTTGTACCCTATGAAGGACTGGGTTGTTGGGGTTTCCTTTTTACCCACAAAGAGTACAGTGGGAAGTGAAAAGTGATTACTCTGGTGGAGTTAGAACGGTTGTTAATTTTCCAAGTGATTAATTACCCTCTGATCTAATTAATTGTTAGTTCACTTTTCTTCCAGGGTTGGCTGTGGGGATGGAGAATTGGTTGCGCATAACCTTTGCTTGTGACCATTCAACTCTTGAAGATGGCCTTGGGAGGATAAAGGCCTTCTGCCAAAGGCATGCCACGAAACATTAGTAACTTGTGTTGGAAGTCATCATATATATAAAGATGGAGTATTTGATGGTGATCAACAATTTGGCTTTGGATTTCATGCTCCATTCCAAATATTGTTGGCTCTTTGATTCTTAAGAGTGATTATAATTTGGAATTACTTGTCAATCAAGTAAAATAAATAAAGTCCGCCCTCTATCATAAAAAATTAAGGGTGGTCGTCAGAGATAGCAACTTCGCGTTGTATCTCATGCAGCTTGTAGCTACTACTCTAGTGAATACTTGAAAACCTTGTATTACAAGTTATTTGACATCAACTTCTGTTGATCTCATCATATTATATAATTTTCTACTTGTGGTTGTTACTATATACCATTATTAATTGAAAAATAATACTTTTCTAGGATAGGTGCAGGTTCGATCCCGCCCAATATAGCAAGAAAAGCCAATGGTATCAGCCGGTACTACTGGCTGGTCGAAGGTGGAATGATGGGCTTGATTTTCTTTTTGGTAGAAGAGTTTTATATATGGTCTTTATTAGTAATTAATGTTGTTTTCATTTACAATTTGGTAATGATTTATCAAAATGAAATTAAAAATTGGTTGATTGATATTTTATGTAAAGAGAAAAATATTCTTTGATTTATATGTAAATTAAAGACCCTTACAACTAACACTAAAAAACTTAAAAATTAAAAAGACAAGTAGTCAACAAAAGTCCTACCCCCTCCACCCAAATCGCGCAGACATCCAGGAGGATTGATGCTGATACATTTCTTCCAAATCCAAGAGGATACAAGCTAATAAAAGAACTCCAGAAATAGAAAATGAAAACTTGCCTCAAATTTACTTTGACAATGTAGGTTTCCATGGTGATGTAAATTTCTTGGAGGAATCTGAACAAAAAATGAGTAAACTAATGAACTAAAATGTCCAAGAAAACCATGGTTTTTCAAGATATTTGCCAAGGTACGTGGTGATTGGGGTTTTTTACTTGCCAAAGAGGAATTTGTCATAGTACTACCTGGTATAGAAACAAGCTTTAATTTACAACCATCAAATTTTCAATACTGTATTTCACTCCTTGAGTCTTTCTTTATGCCAGATTATCACAACCGCCAAGATTATGAGAATCATTGCACGATCTGAGGTTTACCTTAAGGCCTTATACCCGATGAAGACATAATATATAGTTAGAATTAAAGTTGATTACTCTGGTGGGGTTAGAAAGTTGATATTACCAAATGATCTAATAGTAAGTTCACTTTTCTTGCAGGGTTGGCTGTAAGGATGAAGATTTGTTTGCACATAACCTTTGCTTGTGACCATTCAACACTTGAATATGGCCTTGGTGTTGGTTTCGGCTCTAAATGGACCCACTTGGGTTTGGCCCATTAATTTAATCCATTTGTTTGAGTGGCTTATATTGAGCCACATCACCTATTAGAATAGGTGGAGTAAGACTTCGGCTTGTTTCACCCGTGCCTCCTAGCTACCAAAGGAAGCCTTTGTTCATTGATTAATAGGGCAGCAGCAAAAACAAGTGGTGTGTGTGAATTGTAGCCGCACCAAAAAGCTAGAAAGAGAGAGCAGCTGCAGCCCTTTTGTGTTGTTTGTGGGGTGCTGCACTAGCTTTGGAAGAGAAGAAAAATCTCTTGTTTGCCCATAGAGTTTGTGCGTGCAGCTGCACTTTGGTATTAATATCTCTTCTTGCTCTTTGTATTTGTGAACAAGTTTTGTTCTTCGTGAGTGCAGCCACCACATTTGTGAAGGAGACCAAAAATCCTTCTTTTGTTCTGGTGGTGGACTGTATTTGAAACAACATTTTAACATTGATTTGAAATTCTCTTTGAATGATGAAATTCTCTATTTTCAAAGGAAAGGAATTTCGAGACAGGTAAAACAAGCAAGAAATGAGATTGGATGGAAGGGGAATAGAAAGATTCATAGATATTCTTAAGATGATAAAGTCCTTCGCTCCGTAAGGCGTTATTCAAATGAATGAAGATAAATTATGGGGAAAAAATATAAAACAATTTCACCCTTAAATGTGTTTAATGCTTCAATAATAGTGAACAGTTAGTCCACACCTAGGTCAGAGTTTGAACTTCATCTTTTCCTTCTGCCTCTCTTGTATTAAAGAAAAAAATATTTGGAGTATCATAATTATTAGCGGATCCATATCTCGTAAAAGGGTTGTTTTAGTCAAATGGTGACCCCTGAAAACATGATCAATGAAATAGATGTATTGAAAATGTATGTCCTTTTGGCAAACAATTTGGCGCGTTATGTTAACAGGCAGTCTAGTACGGCATAGTCACTATATATTTTCTTTAGGAAAATTTCATTAAATAGCCATTTTTAATACAACAATATCTTTTCTAACCTTCCATTCCATTTTTATCTTTTATAGCTCTTTGGCCCATTTTCAAATAAAAATGTGTTTCTCATCGCTACATTGTTGACATATCGACAGTCTGTAGCATTATGCGTCGACCATTTGTCAACCATGTGTCAACAATGATTAAATTTCATTTATGAAACAACAAACCTAGATCGAAATTTCATATCTGAAACAACAAAATGAAAAATTTGACAAACAAATCTAAATTTATTAAAGTTCTCAAGTCTCAATCCAAGCTTTTTTATGTTTGTTGCTCAATAATGAATACAATGTTCTTGATAATTTTTTTCTCCGATTACATTCAAAACCCACAAAATTTCAAAGAAAGAAAAAAAAAAAAAAAGAGAAATTGAAAAGAGATGTAATATGAAAACTTGGTGACAGATCTGTGATTTGTGGGACCCATGAGAGCCTAAGCAACAAGCAAATCCAAAAATGGGCCAATACCCAGCAACCAAATCCAGATGCGAAAGCATCAACCTTCGAATGCGAATCCAGATGCGAAGTCCAAAGCATCAAGCAAATCTGGATACGAAAACATCAACCTTCGAATCAAGGGCAATTTGGCCCAATACCCAGCAAGCTTCAAATCAAGGGTTGCAAGTCCCTGCTAACGCAAGGCCAAGGGTCGCGCCGCCGCCGACAAGGAAGCCAGGCTCAGTCGGGTTTGGGTGGTGTTGGTGGTTATGGTGCTGGGGGTTTAGGTGGTGCTGGTTTTGGTTCAGATCTTCATCAGTGAAATCTAAAGCTAAAGGGGGAGGGAGTGAGAGAGAGGAGAGAGAGAGAGATATATATATATATTTTTGTCTGAAAATGGGAGAAAGAGCTATAAAAGATAAAGCTGAGAGGGAACGATTAGAAAATATATTGTTGTATTAAAAAGGGCTATTTAATGAAATTACCCTTTAGGCGTATGTTCCTTACGCTTTAGCGCCTTTGCGTCACAAAGCTTACACCTCAACCAAAAGGCGTTCACTTTTGAGGCATTTCGTCGAACAGTTGACCGCCCAACGAGATTTTTCTGCTCTTCGCAATCAAAACGCGCCTCAGGTGAGCTTTGAAAACACTAATACAAATCAATATCATTGATTGATATTGTTTAGGATTTTGTTATTACATTATCTTTTTAAATCCCAAAAAGAGGCCAACAGTATAAGTCTATATATTTGCACTTATACATGCAAAGGGTCCCAGAAAATCATGTGAATAACAAGAACATAATAAGATCGATCAACACTTGTTGATCACCATGATGGCAAACACAGCTAATTAATTAATGTCTTCATGCATTTATTCATTACGCTGGTGAAACCGGAGATCTAATCTGAAGATGCCGATCAGCAATATCTGCAGTCACTTTTATGACTGTGAAGACATAAATCTTATTACTTTTTGGCATGTCTTTGACAGAAGGCTTTCAACCTCTGAAGGCCATCTTCAAGTACAGGAAGTTCAACAGCAAAAGTAATGCGGAGCCAATTTTTTAGCCCAACGGTGACTCCTGGAAACATGATCAATGTAGTGAATGGATGTTAAATATCGGAAATTTCCATTTGCCGGATAATTATTTAATATGTTATATATCTTATAAAACAATTTAACTCTTTATGTTATTTTGCACTATCACTATATACCTTTTTTTTTCCTCTCTCTATAGAAAGAGAGGGGGATAGTTATGCTCACATCCATATGCGGGGTCATCCACATGTACGTGGTCCCATGAAATCTCATACAACAATCCTATATGCACTTACATATAGTAAGTGTGTCATCTTATACAGGTAAGGGGAGACAGCGTTGACCATGTACCCCGTTGGGTATCAAATGACGCACTTCATGTAACTTGCATTTAGGATTGTTGTGTAGGATCTATGCGGACTACACATGGGATGATCCCACATGTATATCGATGCAAATAATTTCTAATGCTAACATACTGTTAGTTTAAAATCATGTGCGTGAATTTTTCTTGAAAATATAGTCTAGTTAAATTAACAATTTGATAATATAACGTATTAAACTGTTTGGTAGATAATAACATATTACATGTCAAACAACTCTGCTTAGATGCAAGCCACACAATTTCATTTAATACTTGTGCTAAGCAGTACAAGATGATATACCAATTCATTAATTTACAAGTTATTCAATTTTTACCTGGCAGAAAAATCACCGACTCCTCTTTAGCCAACTTAAGACAAAACTGTATATCATCATCAATGCCTTCGAGTGCTGATAGGTTTAGCTTTACCTGTGATAGAAATTGACATAATTGATTTTAGCTCAAATATGTTAAATTTCTAATTATCCAATAATTATAAGCTACATAAAATGTCTTTATCCTTACCAATACAACCATGGATCCTTCTGGTTTGTGTGGGCAAGCAAGACATGGAATTTCCTTAACAATTTCATACAAAATATCAGCAGCTTCTCTCAAAATTCCATTTATGTTAGAGAAAAAGTTCTCCTTTGTTCTTTCAATTATTTGAGGTACTGCCCCCTGAAAATGAGAATAATTTATTTTCAATGGAATTGGGATAGAAATTAAGAAAAATAGATGAAATTATATATTTATATATATAGAGAGAGAGAACTCTTCAGGTGCACACCTATCACCGAGCACTCAGCAAAGTTTTTTTAACACAGGCGAGCAGCGCTCATTGCTGCTTCCTCCGCCGAGTTTTGAGGTAAAACCCCCATTTTTCACCACATCCCTTCCTAAAGTATAGAATGGGCTTGATGGAGGTATTATGTTAGAATTTAGCTCTGGGATTTTAAGTGGAGCCCAAAATTCTAGAGCTAAACCATAACATAAACGTCCTTGAACCAATGCTAAGCGCTCGACAGCTGCAAAATTTTGCATTACCGAGCACTCGGCATCAGCTGTGAACGTCCGCACGTTTGCACCCGAATGGGCCTAATATATATATATATATATATATTGTATTGCGGACATTAATTCGCACCTAAATGAGCCTACATATATTGTATGTCCTTATATTCTCTTGCTAGAAAATTTCACATTTATTTTGTTAGGCAGCCATTTTCTAGACCATTGATAAGGTAAATTGTTATTAACAATCCGGCAGTATAACTTTGCAATATATGATAAGAACTTCAATAACAGTGAGCTAGTGTGAAGGCATGACATTCTATCTTTAAAACTTTTAATTAAGAAAAAATTAAGCAGCATGGAATAGGTACCTGAATGAAGGTTGCTGGGTCAGTAGTGATGTCGGAATAGTTTTTAATGCTGTCCACAATCTGCAAAGAAAAGAAACAATGGTAATTGAAAAGTTAATTTATTATAATGACAAAAATTAATTAATTTCACATATTATAGAATGAGTGCAAAAAAAAAAAAAATTAAGATGTATATACTATATAAGACACCAATTAATTAGTACCCCAGTTTTTTCAAGGATGCCTTTGGGGTCATTTTTGACAATCCAGCCAAGTTTCCAACCAGGAACAATCCATGTCTTTGACATAGAGCCAAGCGTAACAACTGGTACGATTGAACTAAACTTTCCCATAGGCACAAAAGGATTACTGCCAAAAGCTAGACCCGCATAAACTTCGTCCGAAATCACTAAGATTCCAAGTTTCTTTGCTGTTTCTGCAATCTAAATTTGACAAAAGCAAACTTAGTATTTAGTAAAAATTCATCAACTCGATCTATGGAAGGAAATGCCAATCTCAGCCCTATCTCATACCACAATTGGTGAAATAATTAAAAAAATTAAGTACTTTAATTAGATTATGATGATGCTACATAGACCTCAATTAAATATATGAACCACATCTTTAATATAGATAGAAGTATAGAACTTACATAGACAATTCAGACTCGCCTCTATTAGAGAGGTGATCCACAATGTTGTATATATATATGGATCTTTACAATTAGAGATGTACTACATCTACAATGCACTACATAAATGAGACTCACATATTTAATACAGGTGAGACCTCATATGTATAACTATGTCTCACCTTTATTAAACAGGTGGTCCGTAACGTTGAATATGTCGGAGTCTCAATTATAAGAGATGAAGTCCAGCTCTATATAGAGATGAGACCCACATATACAACTGGGTCTCAACTCTATTAAAGAAGTAGCTAGTCCACAATGTTGTATATGTTGGTGTCCTTAGATATGTAGTCCACAATGTGGTGCATAAATGTGATCCTCCAAAATATTGTTCAATTATAAGCATGCATGTAGGTACCTTTTTCAAATGCTGGTATGTGAAGACATTTCCACAAGGATTGCTAGGGTTAATAATAACTATAGCAGCAGTATTTTCATCTGCAAGAGCTTCAACAGACTCAAGATCCACCTCCCAACCCTTTTCGGGAATAAGATCAAAATGGCGTACTTCCAGGTTGTCGAAAGCTGCTCGAGCTTCATACTGTGGGTAGCCAGGCCTGGGAAGCAGAATGTTGGCACCAGGACGTGCAAGAACAGATACCATGATTTCGATTGCTTGCGTGCAACCGGCAGTGAGATATATATCATCCGCCACTAACTTGTGTGAGAGGTCACGAGACAGAAATTCTGCTATAGCCCTAATTAAACCATAAATGAGACTCTTTAGATTAGTAGTACACTAGAGATAAAAGTCAAGTACAAACAAGACAAGTATAAAACCCAGTTTTTGTATGATATTTATTGACACTTTTCTGATCATTAGGAATTTTTATACGAACCCTCTCACAACATGCATGCATGTGAATATCACCATATAACAGTACATTCCACGTTCATGATGTAAGAGGTATCCATTTACATGTAGTGAGAGAGAAATTATATTGGATAACTAGGTCATAGAATACTTTTTTATTGACCACCTCTAACAAATGTGGAACCCTCCTATAAATGGGCTCCATATTTATTAGAGAGGTGATCAGTGTTTTGTTTTAGTGATCAAAATAATTTTATTCAAAGGCAACTACAATTATATACTAAGCACATTTAACAATCATTAATCACATACATCATGGATTCTTATACAATACCGAACTAGTATTGATATATATAACTTTTATACGGCTTTTTAATGTAAAGAAGTTCTTATGACGTTCACCAAACGTCATAGAAAGGGTTTTACATGGTATTTATATAATGTCATGGTATTAATTAATGACCAAGCTTAAAGTCGATCTTGTGTTGCATTTTGAAATTAACACCATCAAAAGTCTTCAATGACTTTTTTCAATTGCCTTAAACAGCCTTTTTGGTTGGAGAATAATTTCCCTGTCACAGGATGCCAAGTCAGCAATATGACTTGGTGTTACAATCCAATGAATAAGATGAGACACTTGGTGTTAGCAATACTGTCTCACAACTCAATAAATTATTAACTTAACTAATTTTGATTGGTATGATCAAAAGGAGAACACAAGTGTCTTATTTTTATTGGATTGTGACATCAGATCAGATTGTTGACTTGGCATCCCCATACATGAAAGTTCTTCTCTTTTGGTTGAAGTGTATATCAGACTTTTAACACGCTCATATTTCTTCTGCACACGCATACAAAAAGTGCTATATAAGTTTACCAATATGTCATTAGAACATACATGCTGATACAAAAATTTAATTCCAAGTCAATAAAACGACCCCATGTATCATATAATTTGCTTGTTTAAAGTTGGATTGGAATATCCGGGCCAAAAAAAAGAAGTTAGATTGGAATTATATTATTGTTGGTTGAATGATTAGTGCGAATTATATTAATCACAGCAACTTGGATTCTTTGAATTGAATGATTAAAGTTTGGTCCACAATGATGCATGAAGTGCAGGACTTGTGACACAAAGTACAAGCCCAACACGGGTCTTCTTCTCCCGCTATTGGAGATTTGGAGATTCATGGGACGGGAAGCATGGAGCTCACCCTGTGTCCCTTCCCTTGTCTTTTCTGTTATATATATATATATATATATATATATATATATATAAAAGATACTTCATGCATGTTGCATGTTAATTATGTTGTCACCTTCGATATGACTGAGTCCCAACTAGCTCATGAATCACGAGGGACTGTCTATGACTATATTAAAATATGTGTAAATACTGACAAAACAAATTTGGAGCAGAAAGTGGCCTCAGTACTGTTCATAATATACATATATATATATGATATGTTCAATTATGAATCTATGATATGTGAAATAACACTTGCACGTTCGCACCTAACTATTGTTGAGTAGTTTAAAATTTTGCAGTATTGAGCGCTTGATATTTGTTTATTAATGTTTATGTTATGATTTAGCTCTCATATTTTGGTTTGTTCAAAATCTAAAACAAAACTCTAACATAACGCTTTCATCAAGCCAATAATATACCCTAAAAGAAAATGAGGTAAACCCATTAAAATATATATATATTCTTAAAACTTGGCAGAGAAAGCAGCACTGAGCCCTATAGTTGCTTGTAGCGCTCACCTATTTAAAAAAATTATTGTCGAGTGCTTGGTGAAGCTACTAAGAACTCGGTGACATGTTCGCATATTTGCATGTTCGTACCTGATCAAATCTGCTTTAGCGTATTATCTTTTCATATCTAAAGAATCTAATATTAATTAGTTTCAATGACAAAGAATTAAAGCAGATGTAAACAACTTTATATATATATAACAATTTTATGTGAATGACCTATATTTTTTTTAATTAAAGAACATACCCATGTATATTATGACTTTTTTTTTTTAACTTTTTTTTTTATTTTTTATATAATTTTATATTTTAGGATATAAATTGTCAACACGTTCACCATTTTTAACTCTTAAAATTTTGAGCTCCCATTTTTTTATTAGATTTTAACTTTGAACTCTTGAGTTTTGGAATACCATCCAAAATTCAAGAGTTAATACATAAATTATAAAATTAAACGATGATTTTATATCCTAAAATATAGAATTATATATCCTAAAATGTTGAACCTTGTGAAGAATAGGACATGCAAAAGATAACAAGAAATCATAAAAAAACTCACATTCGTTATTTAGTTAAAAGAACAAACAACCTACCCAGAAAATTTCAATATATATATATATATGTTTAGCATAAATTGAACTCAAAAAACAAGCTAAAACAACAATTAGAACAAAATTCTATTTAATTTAATTTGAGGACTATACATAATAGTATAATTGTCTTGATTTCTTTTACCAAGGAAAACCATACAGCTTGCATGTAAACAACTGTACAAAAATTATAAAAATAGAGAGTAAGTTAAAAGTTTGGAGTGGAGTATAGTAATCATTAAAATAATGAGAATGGGAATGAAGAAGACATCAAGCAAGTATGAGACTGAGAGTAGATAGTGTTTAATTCACGTGCGAAAAAGTTTTGATTAATGGTTGGGCATTGCACCACTTTTTGGTTGGAGATATGTGGTCGTGAATCATTTGGCATTTATAATTGCTGATTATAAGAAGTAAAAATTTTCATGTAAATACGTGCAATTTCATTTTACACCTTACAAATCATCAAGGAATTAAGTAGCGAATTAATGTCGATATATTAAAAGTTACTTTCAAACAAAAGTTAGACAAGTGCTGTCTCTGAACAACTTGAACTATAAGAGAATGGGCCAATCATATATATATGAAAGTAACTAAGAATGCATACCTTCTGGCCTGAAGAACACCACCAGTAGGACAGTAACAATTGAAGTTGAATGATTGGAGGGCATCTGTGACTGCCTCTACAGCGGCCGGAGTAGTCCTGAACGATACATATTCAGTCGGGTCGCCCCGACCCAGAATGATGGTGGGTCGCTGATCATCCGGGTTGAGATTTTTCATTAGCATGCCGAGAGCTCCTCGGACCGAGATTGCCGCCGTGTTCAGTTCTTCATTCCCACGGAACTTCCATTTCTGGGAAGAACAACCATTCTCCATGTCGCACCTTTTTAATTTATCAGTAATATTAATTAATTAAAATTTTTAGTTTGGTGGAAGCTGAGTGCTGGAGGGTGTTGCGTTTTGGCCTTTAGGGTTTCAAAGTAAAGAGAAAAGAGGGCTTATATAGACTAGAGTAGCCACTGCATTTGCGTAGACGACCAAAATTTGTTTTCAATATTTAGGGCCACGTTTGTATGACCGAAATGTTAAAATGGAAATAGGAATGGTAATATGGTATACCTTCCCTGACCATTCTGTAATGAAATTACTTAAGAGTAATTTTATTTAATATACCATTTTAATACTACTTACCCCTCAATTTAAAATATAACTTTTATGACCATTTTGCATTTGAAATATCAAAAATACCATCTATCTAACACCTCTTTTTTTTTTAATGTAGTTTTTTTTCTTTCTCTTTTCCAGTACGTCAACCCACTACAGGAAATGTGAGCAAAGCACACTCCTCATTGGTGGCACAAAATGGGGTGTCAATGGAAAACTTCAGTCCCTATTACCCAATTGACACCCATTTTTGTTAAAATCGAGACACTTCAGTCCCTATTGGCTAATTGCCACCCCATTCTATGCCACCAATGAGGGTGTGCTTTACTCATATTTTTTGTAGTGACCACTTCCCATCCTCTCCCTCCCTCCCTCCTTCCTTCCTTCCTTCCTTCCTCCCTCAGCCAACCATTGCCCCATCGTCGCCGCACCACTCGTTGTCCCAACCGTTGGCGCCCCCATTCCCACTACTACAGTAAACCCAGCAGATGCGGCAACAAACCCAACAGATGCAGCAACAAACTCAGCAAAATTCAATGAAAAAAACCCCTCTAAATGAGTTTTTCTTTAAATGAGTTTTCTTTTAAAAACCCAGATCTCGTTGAATTTTTTGTTGACACATGGTCGAATTTGTGGTCGCTACATGGCTATAGTACATTCAACCATGTGGCGACCACAAATTCGACCATGTGGCGACCAAAAATTTAACTAGATCTAGCTATAGCACATTCCACCATATGACAACCATAAATTCGACCATGTGGCGACAAAAAATTCAACCAAATCTAGTTATAGCACATTCCACCAAATTTGGGTTTCCAAATTTTTTTTTTTAGATTTGGGTTGGGAGAGAATTAAGATGATGGGTCGTTGGCCGGTGCTCACCACCATCCTCCACCTACTCCACCGATCGACATCTCATCTTTATTTCTCTCTCTCCTAATTCCTTTTTAACCCATTTAGAGAAAAACCCAAATTTGGGTTTTCAATTTTTTTTTTTTTTTTTTAAAGATTTAGAGAGAAGGGGAGAAAAATAGAGAGTGGAGATGATGGGTGTTGGCTGGTGATGGAGGTCGCTCTCCATGGTTGTTGCAGCCTGCAGGAAGAAGATGGAGGAAACGACTGCTACAGTAACTCGAGTCGCCATGCATAGTTGCTGGGTTTGCTATTGCATAAGGGTATTTTGGTCTAAAAAAAAAAGGAAAAGGGTCATAAAAGTTCTATTTTGGGCTTGAGGGTCAAAATAGTTGGTGAGGTATTAAAAGGGTATATTGAATAAAATTACTCAAATTACTTAATATTTCTATTATATTATTTGGAATAAGTTAGAAACAAATTAAAACAAAAAATTAAAAAAAGAAAAGAAAAAAAACCCTTTCCCTCAAGGAGTAAAATTTTGGATTTTGCAAAAATTTCAATGGAAACTTTTGATAAATTTTAAATTTCAACAAAAATTAAACAGAAACGATGGAAATTACTATCAAAATACGAAAATTTTGAATGAAACTTTACCATATGTTTATTTAACATATTATCTACTATATTGATAAAAAACAATGAAGAAACCAAATTATATAGTAGCTAGGTTTCATGTGATATAAGATGAATATAATGCGCGCTGGAGACAAATACTGTTAAATAAAATTAGATAATGAATAAATAAAATTAGTATATTATTTATACTCTATAATTTATACACTAAATCCTAATACTAAACCCTATATATTCTATATACCCTAATACTTTTTATACTCTATAATCCATATACTAAACCCTATATACTCTATATTGTTTAGGATATAGTATAGAATATTAGGGTTTAAGCCCAGCTTTATGATATTTTAATTATTTTTTATATAGAAATGTATTTGGATTCTTAAAAAACTAAACGAAACCCCAAAACGACCAAACAAAACCCCAAACCCTTTTTTCTTCTTTCCAATTGCCCAAAGGTCCCAAAGCCTAATCCATCCTAAACCTTTTTCTTTCTTTCATTTTTTTTTGTTCTTTTTCTTTTTTTCTTTCCTTCCTTTTTCCCGTTACTCTCCAGTCTTCCCTATCATTACTTCATTAATCATTTGATTCATTTCTTAATTCTCACCTTCTCTTTCTCTCTCCCAGTCTGTCATTCCCTCCATCCCTTATCTCTTCTCTCTCCTCCCTCTCCCTCCCCGATCTCTTTCTCTTCTCTCCCCCAATCTCTTCCTTTTCTCCCTCCCTAATCTCTTCTCTCCCTCTGGTGACGAGGCCAACTCGCCTCTTCCTCCCCTCTGGTTTTCTGCCTTCCCTGCTCGAGCCAAAATTTTTGAAATTTGAACTAAATGTGTGTGGTATGGTATTAAAATTTTCATACCCTCAAAAAATGAAATTTTACTCCTTGCTCCCCCTCCACCCAACCCTCTCCACCTCCCCACCCAGCTCTTCCCCCTTCTCCATCGCACTATCGTGCCTCCTTCCCCAACCCAACCCCCCAGCCAGTTGAGGGGTGGGGGAGGCACAATAGTGCGACGGGGAAGGGGGTGAGGGCTGGGTGGAGGGGGAGGGGGAGGGGGAAGGGGAGGGTATTTTTTCTTTTAATTTGTTTTTTTTTCTTTTAAGTTTTGTATTAAATTAAAGGGGTGGGTCCCACTTTGGGTCTATGTGGCAAAATAAGGGGTGCTAAGTGGTCCAGACTGGTCGAAATGACCAATATGCCCTACCACGTGGACGCCACGTCAACAAGGCTAATGAAGGTTTTGACAGAATTGAGCCGAATGGGCACATTGGAATATGGTGTGTACTATTAATTAGGTGGCAAATTGAGACAAATGAAACGAGAGGGGGTGAATTGAGATTTCGTTGCAATGTCAAAGGGCAAAAGTGGTAATAAGCCTAAAAAGAAAAATAATTCAAATTAATAATCGAGTGGTTATATTTCCACCCACCTGTCTTATTTTCCCACCAACATTTTAATGAAAATGAAAAATACAAATTTATCCTTTTGTAAAATGACTTTAAGGACTTGACTAAAAATAAATAAATCTACTTTGCCCAATCACTCTCTAGGTACTCATCCATCTCTTTACAACGACCTAAACTCCATAAAGTACCCTAGAATCTTTTTTTTTTTTTTCTTATATCATTAATCCTTTGATTAAATTGTTTTTAAGTAATGAACAATCAAATAGACGTTGGATGTTGGATGATCATTCAGTATTGGATAATAATTCAAAGCATTTATGCAATTAATTGTCCAAATTTGTATTTAATTTTTTTAGTTTGGCAGCCACCTCCACCACCAGATCGATACCGGTGGATTTTCTTTTGAACCTTCTTCAACAGAGAAAGAGTTCTCAAGTTCTCTATCTAAATCCATGGAATCCAGGTTTATTACCATTATGCCATCGCTTTCATCATCACACCCACCTCTCGTCTTCCACTCTTTCACAACACTGGGGGTTCTTGAATCTTTGCATTTTAATTTTTTTTTTTTTTTGACTTTCTTGATTGCTTAAAACTTTTGCCCTTGCAATTGGGTGATTGGGCTTTAGCCTAATTGGTAAGAGATGGGTGGGTGAAAGAGTAGATGTAATTAGCCCTAATCTTCATATATACATACTAAACATAACGACAATGATGCATATTACTTGATGTAGAACACATGAGATCGAAATCTACAGGGACGAATCCATGATTTCAAAATGGAGTGAAACTCAACCGTATACATGAATTTCATTAGCAAAAAAAAAGTTACACCTAGTTAATTAGGGGTAACATAATGAGCCTTACATACCCTAAAAATGCATATCTAAACAAAGGAAAAAAAATAGCACAAAAAAAAGATAGCAATACAACAATTAAACATGCAATGCAAATACAATATAACACTATCTAAGTTGGGTCATATGTTTCTTCAAATAGCAAAAATCATTAATTAAGTATCGATACTATTAGAAAATTCTCTTTTAATGTGGTTGATCATACAATAATAACTTGTAGACCTATAAGTATGAGTCACTTAGTTAATACCTTGAAAATGAATATCTGCACATAAAAGACATACAACTTAAATTTAGAATTGCATGTCAATTGTTTATATGTTCCCAATTTTTCAAATCCCAACTTGATAGGTTCCCAATTTAGAATTTTATATTGTTTTATATGTTCCCAATCAATTTGTAATTTAACCATCACAATAATCAAGCTATAGTTTAATTAAAAAAAGAATCAAACCCTAATTTAATTATCAAAAATAATCAAAGCTCTAATTTTAAAATTGCAAAAATTTCTAATTTTAATAGATAGTTGAGCAAAAAAAAATGAGTATAGAGATTGGGTGCAAATACATATATAATACCTTGGCGGCTTGGCACCCCTTGGAGATTGGAGGGTTGAGCTATTTGTGTGGGGCCGGGGAGATGAGTTTTGGAGCTGCAAAGGAAAGAAGTTGGAGCAAGTGTGGATCTATGGGCTTTTTTTGGGGGGACTGGAAGTAAGTAAAAGTAATTTTTTTTCATTAAACAAACTGGCAGTAGCTACAGCATGTGAGAAGTTGCTCCTCAATAGAAAAAAAAATACTTAAACTGTGGGCAGTGGGCTATTGGGCTTGGGATGAAAATTGGATGGGCTAAGCTACCTAGGTAAGCTAAAAAACCAGAAAAAGAGCATGGGCTGCAGCCCATGCAGCCCATAACGTGCATTCGTCTCTGGATATCTATTTAATGATGTCATATAATACTGGCAAAAAAAAAATGATGTCATATAATTAGAGCAATTTTGGAAGAAAGAAATTATAAAAAAAGATGGGTGAGTGAGATAATAGTTACGGTGGTGAGATATTTAAGTTTGTATATCAAAAGGTATTATAAGAATAATCAAAGGTGTGAAAAGTATTTTTATAATTTTTTAAAATTTAATGAGGGGTGAAAAAATAAAGTGTGTGGGAAAATAAGACAATTTGGTGAGAATATAAGCACTCTTAAATTTTTAATAGTATTCACGTTATTTATGACAAATTGATGCCCCATGATGGCATATATGTACAACTAAATGTGTCTTCATTTATTCATTAGGTTCATTCGAATTGGGGATCCAATGTGAAGTTGTCAGCACCACTCACTTTTATGGGTATGAATTAGTTCTTCTTGGCATGCCTTTGGTAGAAGGCTTTTATCCTCTGAAGGCCATCTTCAAGTATTGGAAGTTCAACAGCGAAGCTAATGCGAAGCCAATTTTTCCGTCCAACGGTGACACCTGAAAACATGAATGAGTCAGAATATATAACTAACTCGGTATCCCCATTTAAAAGTTGAAGTAAATACTTTTAGAGATTGAATTTATTGAAAAATTAATATATACAACAACATGCATAAAACTAATTATCAGATGTCCAATTTGTTTTATATTTTCACTACTAGAAAGCCTCACACAATAAGCACCATCTTATGGTATAAATGAAAGGGAGGCTGAGTCTAACTGAAAGAACTAGAGAAGTATCCCACATCAAGAAAATTAAGACATATTAAATACTCCAATTAATTTGTATGTGGTACCAAAGCGCAGCTACTTATATCTATATCTATTTATCTTTATTATTATAAAGCCAGGAGAAAGGTTTAGTGTTACAAACTTTACAAAGAATGAAATTGCCTAAATTACCCTTTATTCAACAAATAGTACGTCTCACAAAAAAACTTAATAAACGAGGACGTACATAGTTGTAAAATACAACCATTAAAATAAACTTTAAAATATAAAAAGAAAAACAACCCACTATCTTAAAATATGGAGATAGTTGTGGAAAATTATAAAACTAAGAACAAAATACAAAAAAAAAAAAAAAAACACAGTAGAAAAGCCAATATATTGACATGTGCGGAGCACGTACCAAGAGACTAGTATATATAAAGGGAGAAAGTAGAGTAAGATTAAACATTCAAAAACCCAACCTTGCCCTTGTTAATTAAAAGATTAAAATAAAATAATTTAACATTTTGAGGGTAAGATCTATATATGAGGAGAAAGGGGAGTAAGGTTAAACATTCAAAAACCCAACATTGCCCTAGCTTGTTAATTAAAAGATTAAAATAAAATAATTTAACATTTTGAGGGTAAAATAGTAAAATAGAATAATTAGAATTGAAAAATAAAATGAAATAGAAAATCACACCCTTATTTTTAGCAACTCACTTACTCCACTACCTCTTTTCTAGGACAAATAATTTATTTATTAAAATACTTCAGGTTTTTTATTTTTGTTTTTAAGAAGAAAAAAAAACTTCATATTTAGAAAGGTCAATATATATATTAGCACACTCGTGGCGTGCGCCAAGAGACTAGTATCCATATGTGAGAGGGCTTCTATTACTTTGTTTATGTGTTAGGCCTATGCCTATATCAAAGCGTTGGTTCCTTTGTAGCTTGTTGGCTTTGTGTTACAATTAAAGACCAACAAATCTTAGGCAAGGATAAAAATATCGGAAATTCCTTAAATATTATTGGTACTTAAATTTACGGATATATTGATTTCGATAGATATTAGTGTAAAGAAAGTTGAATTAGATTTTGTTCTTTTGTTGGTTTATTGTTGATTAACTAAGATTAGTGGATGAGTATTGATTTGATTAGGGTTAGATTTGGTTTGATTTCATCTTATTCCTTTTTTTTTTCTCAAATTTTGAAATTTGTTATACAATTCTGCCGATATTACCGATATTTTGTCGACATATACTGATATTTTGTCGACATATACCGATATTCTGCTGATATATATCAACATTTTGTCGACATATACTATATTTTTTCGAAATATACCGATATCAGAAAAATATCGGTTACAGCTTATTTAAACTTGTTTGGACCTACTTTTTGCATTATCATTGATTGGGCCAAGAGCATAAGATTGTTGGGCCAAATTCTATTTTGGCCCAAAAAATAGAAAAGATTATCGAAGACAAAACGGGCAGGTAAAGCAAATGGGCCGGAATAGTGCATAAGCCCAAAAAGCTAGGAAGGCCGAGCTTTGCGGCAAACGAGTCCAACTGGGATAAGTAATCGAGGGATACGCAGGACAAAGAGTCATAACTGTTCAAGATCATTTCCAATTGCAACTCCTCAAAAGAATCAGGACTCTTGAGATTCAAGGCACCCATTAGGGTTTGATCACTATAAATAGAGGCCTTGTATCGATCACCACAAAACACATTAAAAACCCCTAGAAAATCCAGAAATTCAAGAGCATCAAGCCTCTCAAATCCATAGGTTGTTATTATGTATATTTTATTTTATTAGTGTAGACTTGTTCTTTGAGAGAATCATATGGTTTCCCTCAAGAATTTAGGATCGAAAGTTCTTCGGTTTTTGCTAATTTTAATATGAGTATGTTCTTTTGATTCACATATTGTTAGTTTTAGTCTAATTTATTGTTATGTACTTCTTGTGTAATTAGGTTTAATTGCTTTCTTTATTGTTTTCTTAGTTTAAAGTAGTATAGATTATACGTTTTACCGTTCATACTCGTATTATTACAAGCAATTCCGAAGATTGTTTAAGTTTTGAGTTTATCTTTATAATTAACTGTTACATGCTTGATCTTGATTTCACACCCATCACTCACATGTACACATTTACACATTGCATCACCATCATACCTAATACGGCCCATCTATCCTAAGTCCTTGCAGCCAAGTTCCATTCCTTCCTCGGCCCATGTCGTTTAACCGAAAGTCAAATTTACACGCAAATCATCAACCTTGTACTCGGCCTCAGCCGTGTGCTAGCATGCTCAAACGCAAAATAGAAGGACGTGGCTTCCTTGAGTCGCGGCTTACTCGACACGTGGCCGTAGAAATTTTTAGGCAAACAAAACTTAATCAATATAAGAGTATGTGACCGAGTAAAGTCAATAGGAGTCTTGGAGGGCTTCATGTATTTATGGCCCTCCAAGGGATGCTAATAAGTCTATATTTTGCAGTTTACTATTGGAATTCATGGTGACTGGATCAGTTTTGGTGATTGGAATATAATGACTTGGCATTTTGAAAATTAAAAATGGGGGGAATATGCTTTTTGTTAGGATTTGCAGTATCTCAATCGATCTATTTTAAGGAATGTATCTTTGATGGATATTTCCATGGTTTAGAATTTAATTACTTGGGTTAACAATCGTGATGACTGGTTATTGAGTGAAGGAGAAACTTGACAGAGCTATTGCTACTGCCAGCTGGCTAAGATCATTTCCTTCAACTCTTTAATTAATCAAGGTTCTGACCATTCACCTCTCCTTGTTGACACTGAGTATGAAGAAATTAAATCACCTAAACTCTTTAAATTTGAGGCCATGTGGCTTTCTAGTGATGGTTATGAACATGTATCGATTGATTCTTGGAGGTTCGATACTTGTGCTACTAAAGATGCTCAATGGAAGAAGAATCAAGATTGTTATGCTGAGAATCTTACAAAGTGGAGCAAGGAGTTTAAGAACAATAGAAGGCATCTTGACATTTTAATGGGGGAAATTACTTTTGAACAAAACAGGCCAGCTAATGATATGATCACAAAGAGACGATTTCATAGCTTACTGCCCAGATCAAGCAAATCTTAGACTTGGTGGAGATATATTGGCTACAAAGATCTAGGTATGTTAAACTTGTTAAAACATGGTGATAAAAACACCAAGCTTTTCCATATGACTACTGTTCAGCGTGTTTGTACCCAAAAATAGCACTTGGGATATCTTGGCTGGCCTAAATACGCTTGTGGCTACCGTGTTGTTGGCTAATTTTTGTGTTTTTGCCAAGACATTATTATTGTTGGCTTGTTTCTCCTCGTTGATGGCCAAGAAAATATTGTTGGCCCATTTATCATCCATTGCGGCCAAGGGGTATTTAAACCCACTTCCCTTTAATTTGTGGCTCGTGGGCCAATGATTGTTTAAGACTACTAGCCTATATGGCCCAAAAACAATATTTAAGGTCAGCGACATAGCCATGAAATGGATAAGCCCATCTCAATAAAGGGCCAGTAGAAGTTTTCGCGGCCCATTCTCGCGACCAACTTTGAAAAATGAGTCCAAGATCACGAGGGAACCAAGTCGTTAATTAAGCAATGAATCCTACTATGGAAATTATTTCTATCTCCATTAATGATGAAATTCGATCCAAAATCCTGTTAGAGTCCAACTTTGGAAAGAATTCAGAAAATTTTTCTAGCAAATACCTAATTGGATAAAGACTCAATACGATCAAGTATAGACTCCTACTATGGAAAGAATTTCAATCCTCATTAATGACAAAACTTGGCCGATAAGAAGAAATCTCAGAAGTTCAAGTCCTACTCAAACTAGGAGAAACAAGTTGATTTAAGCCAAGAAATGGCCTGACCATTATCTATGATTGTATCCTAACACCCCTATAAATAGATGCACTACTCAAGAGAGTGGAAGGACACACATTCAACACTCAACACACCCAAGCTCTCAAGAATCTCTCATAGTTCTTTTGCTTTCAATTTTTTTTAGTTTCTACCGTTTGAGGTACTTTTAGCTTTCTCATAGCTTTAATTAGTCTCAAGATCTTGGTTTGTAGCTCTGCCATTATCCTCACAAGGGATGTGGTATCGATTTATTTCATGCATTTTTGTTTTATGCAATTGAGTTTTTCTTATTTCAGTTCTTGTCCAAGTTCTTTGCTTTTGATTTTGCTTAATACATAAATGTTTATTTTGTTCATTGTACGTACTCTTTAACATTGAGGTTGATTTGGTTGGCCACAATAGCGTTGAATTCCATTATAGTTTCATTGTCCATAGTTTCTTTTATCTTTTTCATCAATTTCATCATTGCATTCATGAGTTCAACCACACCGATCTAAGGAGGCCGAAACGTGACTCGAACTCGGACTCGGACTCGGACTCCAATTAAAGGCCTTGTCCCCAAGGCTTGAAAAATAATCTAGGCCAAGAGTGGTCCTTGCTTGGCTGCGCAAAATATCGTTTAGATTGGATTTCAGATTTAGGCGCATATAACATCACCATATTAATTCTATTAAGACCTAGTTTGAGGCCCAATAGTGGCACACCCTGCATTTGCATCCAAACGGACCAAAATTCACTTTTGGCCAACCTTGAATAAAAAACAAGTGAACATAGGGCATGCAATTTAACAAGGTTCTCAATTTGAAAAAAAATGATGTTGGGGTTTGGATTGATAAGGAAGTAGATATCCGATCAGGTAGGATTCCTCCAATTTTATAAATCCTTATTTACAAGTGATATATGGCCTTAGGGATTGGGAAAGGGCTTTATCTAGAGTAAATAATTAAGGATGTGACCTCTGAGATGAATGAAACTTTATTATCTCCCATTTCTATTTTGGAAGTTAAACATGCTGGTTTTGATCTAGGTGCTATGAAAGCACCTGAACTAGATGGCTCCTCTAGTATTTTCTACCAGAAGTTCTTGACAATTGTTCAGGAGGTGGTGGCTAAAGCTACATAGGGTTTCTTTGGTACTGGACACATACTAGCTTGGAGCTTTAAATAAAGAGTCCATTAATTATAAGGTACTAACAAAGCAAAATATTAACCAAAACTACTCAATCTATTTTTATTAACTTGCGGACACTATCTACCAGCCCAAAATATAACATGCAGACACCTTCCCAAAGAAACGCATCACAACCAAACCAACTACACAAATAGCCCAAAAATGATCTTCTTCTTTTCTTTGCCAAATCGATCTCTTTCTTCAACTTTACCAAATCGACAATTGTTCATTTTCACTCACAAGCATTGTTCTGCAACTGCAAGCCTGCAACTCCAAATAAACTGCAGTTTCAGTTTACTTTGCAGTTTCAGAAACTGCAGTTTTCACTTGCAGTTAGTAACTGCAACTGCAAGCCTATAGCTCCAATAAACTGCAGTTTCACTTACAGTTAGTAACTGCAACTGCAAGCTTGCAACTCAAATAAACTGCAGTTTCAGTTCATTTGCAGTGCAGTTAGGAACTGCAACTGCAAGCCTGCAGCTCCAATAAACTGCAGTTTCAGAAACCGCAGTTTCACTTACAGTTAGTAACTGCAACTGCAAGCTTGCAACTCAAATAAACTGCAGTTTCAGTTCATTTGCAGTGCAGTTTCACTTGCAGTTAGGAACTGCAACTCCAATAAACTGCAGTTTCAGTTCACTTGCAATGTTCCAGAAATTGCAGTTTCAGAAACTGAGCTTTAAAAAAAAAAAAAATCAAGAACCTTCTACTAATAAGCTCTTGGAGGTGGAGAGCCAAGGCAACCAGGTTCGGGCTCTCAAAGCTGCCCGCGCAACCAAGCTAGAAATTGAAACGCGCTGAAGCTCTAGAAGGAGAAGATCGAATGAACCACACCATATGCTGGATCTGCTTGGAGCTAGACATCAGAGGTTGGGGAAGGGAGAGGGAAGAGAGAGGAAGGGGATGGGGATGGGGATGGGGTCGACCCACACCGCCGACTACTCTTGCCGGACGGCGAGAGTCCGATCTTCAGAGACATCGCGGGAAGAGAGAGAGCAGAGGAAGGAGAAGAGAGAGACTCGAGGAGAAAGAGAGAAGAAAAAGAAATACCAAAAATAAGAAATAAAAGGTAATTGCAGCCTACTCATGTGGAGTCAACGGAATAAGGTGGAGTCAAACTTACCTTATTGTTAATAAAACTAATATGATTGTTATATATTAATAATTATGGTATTAGAAGTTAAAAGCTATAGGAAAGATGTAGTATAGAGTAATTATTTCTTAAATAAAACTAGACGTGGTGATTCCTAAAGTTAAAGCTTTTAAGGATTTCAATAAATATATATATAGAGGCTTTTTCAGTGAGAGATACCTCAAATAATTTTATTTAAAGGATTCCTCATAGGCGCGCCTACTCTATATAGTATTTCAACGATTCAAATTGTCTATTTTTTAGGTTTATATTCAAAGATAATTCTTGAAAAAAAATTAGGCAAATCAGAAACTATTAAGCTATCTAACTTTGATCAAATAAATAGACAAAGAACAAAATATTTTTGATAAACACTTGAAATAATGACCATTTAATCAAATGAGTAAATAGTTACCGATTTAGCTAAATTTTTGTAAGGATGATCATTCAATAGAGACCTAAAATGTATACGGTTCCAATCATAAAAATACAATGTGGAGTGGGCCTCATAAGAGATTCCTTATTTAATCTTAAATGAAGGATCCCTCAATATATAGAAGGGGCCTATATATATATATATATGCATGTATGGTTGAAGGATTTTAATTGGATAAGAAAAATGTGCATGAGGAAGCTATAATTAATTAAATGTCTCAAGAGTTATAATGAATCAAGGAGAAGCAAAAACTTTTAGATAAGTGCAATATAAAGTTTTGACCAAAAAAAAAGGGCAATATAAAGTAGGCTTACAAGTTATTCAATTTTACCTGGCAGAACAATCACTGACTCCTCTTTGGCCAACTTAAGACAAAACTGTATGTCATCTTCAATGCCTTCAAGTGCTGATAGGTTTAGCTCTACCTGTTATATCAAAATTTGTCACGGATTTAACTTATATACATATATATATGTGTGAACTTTTCAATCCAATAAGAGTCACATAAAATGTCTTTCTCCTTACCAATACAACCATGGATCCTTCTGGTTTGTGTGGGCAAGTAAGGCATGGAATTTCCTTAACCATTTCAAATAAAATATCCGCAGCTTGTCTCATAATGCCAATTATGTTAGAGAAAAAACTATCTTTTGTTCTTTCAATGATTTGAGGTATTGCTCCCTGAAAATAAGAATCATTTTTATAACATTACTCACTAAATTAAATTACATGGAATGGAATTGGGACTGAAAAAGGAATGTATATACATGTTAATATTCTTTTGGACAATTTTTTTTTATTTTTTATTTTTTATGTAATTTATGTTATGCTGCCAGACTCGATCTGAATCACATATACAAACAAGATTACTAGAATCCAATTGATCAATGATTTAATTATATTGATAGTCTCAAAATGTATATGTATTTTTTCTTTGTTATATTAATGCAGGGAATTGAACCATTAACCTATCATAATCCTAACTCATTACTCTACCCACTCTCACCACTTGGACTAACATATCATAATATTTGAAATATATATATAAATGTGTGTGTGGGTGTGCATGTGTCTCTGTGTGTGCGCGCGCTCATGTGTAGCTCCATATTTATAGTTGAAGTGCTCCAGTATATAATAGTAGTGGGTATGAAGGCATTGCATTTTGTCTCCTTGAACTTTTAGCTCGGAACAAAATAATATTTGGTACCTGAACGAAGGTTGTAGGACTGGCAGAGATGTTGATGTAGTTTTTAATGCTCTCTACAATCTGGAAGGAAGAAAACATATATTGATACAAAATGTACAATGACAAATAAATTAAGAAACAGAGTAATAATGTAGAATATGATTCAAATTAATTCCTATTATTGGTATTGTAGGAGATTAATTATATATGTATAGTGTTTCGAATGAGTAGTCCTTCCCTTCAAAATTGTGGTCAAAGTCATAAAAGTGTTACATGTCAAAAGATCTCTCACAAATGGTACTGCAGGTTCGTCCTATAAATTAAGGTCTTTAAGTGAAGTCAGACTCCAAGCCTAATTACAGTAGAAGAACGGGCAAGTCTAGAAGTAGGAGCTCTGGAAGGACTGGTGATATATCCATCGATATATAGGAGTCATATCCTAGCAAATAACGTGTAGAGTGTTATTATTTCCATAAGATGGAGGGGGATTCAATTCTGGCCTTGGGTTTGTGACTAAATTAATATGCTCACTACATATTTCTGGAGTTACAAGGCCCCACTAAAACCATAGTCCTTGTACTTAATTGTTTTGTCGTTTATAGTGGATTTTTTTTTTCTCTCATTTCTCTTGTGGGGGTAAGTAATATTGCCGAACTACGTAAAATTTATATGTTTTATTCTCTATTCCTTTATTATTGCTTCTTATTAGTTGTGGGGTTTGTGCGACTTGTTAATTTGTTGGTTTTGCACACAAAAATATGATTACTACCAATAATATTGAACAAACAATTGGTGAAAAAGGATATATTGTACACCAAGTACCCCAGTTTTTTCAAGGATGCCCTCGGGATCATGTTTCACAATCCAGCCAAGTCTCCAACCAGGAACAAGCCATCTCTTTGATATAGATCCAAGCGTAACAACTGGTACGATTGTACTAAACTTCCCCATAGGCACAAAAGGATTGCTACCAAAAGCTAGATGGCCATAAACTTCATCTGAAATCACAAAGATCCCAAGTTTCTTTGCTGTTTCTGCAATCTAAATGTAACAACAAAATAATTAATAAACGAACTTAGAATATGATTAAAAAAATTAAATCCACAGAAAAAAAAAAAAAAAATAAACAAAGTCAATCTCAGCCCTGCACTCATACCGATAATTAGTTATATTTTTTTGTCTAACATATCAATTAACTGTCCAAATAAATAAAAAGCTAATTTACATTTTTCAATGTTACTCTTGTGGTGTATATCTGTTATTAATTCAATGACAAAATATCAATTTTCGTCTTATTGAAATAATAGAAGACTCATATGCAGGGGTATAAGCGTCAGTTTTCCATCATTTCACTTGGTCAAGTTTATGTCTGGCAAAACCCACATCCAGATAAAATATTAGGATGCAAAGTTAGACGAGAATCAGACAAAAATTAGATGTTGTCCTTAGATTGGAACGAACATTAACCACATGGGTGTTACTAAAAAAAATAATGGGTGTTATCACATGACTAGCATTGAAATAATGGCCGGTCAAACCATAAGGACTAAATGTACAATTTAATTAACCTAAATAAAATGTCCAAGTAGTTTAATTAAGATTATATATTAACGCATGCATGCACCTTTTTCAAATGCTGATAGGTGAAGACATTTCCACAAGGATTGCTAGGGTTAATGATAACAAGAGCAGCAGTGTTGTCATCTGCAAGAGCTTCAACAGAATCAAGATCCACCTCCCAACCCTTTTCCGGTGTAAGACCGAAATGGCGCACTTCAAGGTGGTCGAAAGCTGCTCGAGCTTCATATTGTGGGTAGCCAGGCCTGGGAAGCAAAATGTTGGCACCAGGACGTGCAAGAACAGACACCATGATTTCGATTGCTTGCGTGCAACCAGCAGTGAGATAGACATCCTCCGGCAATAATTGGTATGAGAGGTCACCAGAAAAAGATTCTGCAATAGACCTTTTATGAAATATAAATAGGGTTAACTAGGTTTTGTTGTTTATTATAGAGCTAATTAGATATACACTCATTTCTGAAGCCCAATTTGATATTACCTCATCCTTTTAATATACATCCATTTTTGAATTTGCGATGTAGAATTATCTATTTTTATGCGGAAAATTCATTTTGTGATTTTCACTTTTACCCTTTGAGTTGAAAATAAATATATTTTAATTTTGACAATTAATCTCTTATTTGAAGGTATTGTCATTTAAAAATTTTGTTATTAATTGCCATTAATTTCTAAAGTTGAATATTATGACCAACCTTAATTCAAAGATTAAGAAGAAACGTCATTTACGTTTTTCAAACATCATTAAGCTTTCATCCTCATATGTTCTCTAAGTAAATAACATATTATTTTGCTTTGGTTGTGTTTATGGTTTCTTTGATCTTCTTATGCTTCTTTTATTTTATTTTCTTCTTCTTTGATCGTCATTTTCTTTGATTTTTCTTCATCATCAATCTTCGATCTTCTTCTTCTTCCTTCCATTTTTTTCTTTGATCTTTTTTTTTTTTTTCATCACCAAGCCCTCCTAATTGTTGGTTTTATTTTTCTCACATTTTTCTACCTGAGTAAGAGGTGATGAAACCATATATTGGTATATATACCTCAAAAGGAGGTTGGATTTGGGGGATGGGTATCTTCTTCTTGACCTGAGTGATAGGTATCTTTTTTTTTTTTTTTTTTTTTTATATACCTGAGTCCAAGGTATTCATGATATTTGTATTTATATATCTTAGTGCTATATTTGTATTGTAATGGATTTGTTATATTTTTATTAAATATTTCAGTTTTTTTTTTTTTTAACCCAAAGTGGAGGCTAGTTACTGTGTTCATTTTTTTTAATCTATATTATAGCTATATTATATATATATATTGCGTATTTAATTTTTTTTGTATTCAAGTGTTTATATGATGATGTGAATTGGTAATAAATGTTTTTTGAATTGAATGCATGAATCATGAAATTTCATCAATAAAAACATTCAAAATTAGGAGTAATAAATGCCTCAAATCATGAATCTTTAAATATTGCTCAAATTGGAGCAATGATATCTTTTGTAAATATTCACAAATTCATGCCTAAACTATTATCAGACTTGGAAACAAAAAATCTTCACACATACTTATTTATCTACTAGGCCTACTCTTAAATAGAGTACTGAAAATGAAGATATACTAAAGGACCCTTTATTATATGATAGGGAAAATGTTAGCAAAAAGACTATACCTATATTCATATTTTTAGTTGAGGATTCCGTTTTCACTTGGCTTCAATCAAGGACTATTATTTTTCAAGTGTTTCAATCAAGGATATTCCGTCAACTTCGTCAAATTTTTTGTTAAAACCTTGTCACGTGAGCAATTCATAAGGACGAAAAAGTAATTTCTCCTAAAAAAATATTAAAAATTAAACTAATGAATTAAAAAAAAAAAAACATCTCTTAGCACTGCCAGTCCCTACAACATGCCGACCCAGCCCTCCCATTTCCCCTACATAGCCCCGCCCCTCCCCCTCACCACCTAGCCCGACCCTCCCCCTTCCTCCTCCCAGCCCTACCCCTGCCCCTACCCCTACCCCACCACCTAGCTTGGCCTCGTCCAGATCGAAGAGAGAGAGAGAAAGAGAGAGAAAAAAAGAGAGAGAGAGATGATAGAAGGTCGAGCTAGGTGGTGGGGGGAAGGGCGAGGTTGGGTGGGGGAAGGGGATCCGAGGGCTGGGTGCGAGAAAGAGAGGAGAGGCAGAGAAAGATTGATGAGAGAGAAATAAATGAAATGCAGAGAGAGATGAGAGAGAAAGAGAGGCAGAGAGAGATGAGAGAGAAAGTGAGTATGAGAAAGAGGAAATGGGCGAGGCTGGGCTGATGGGGAAGAGGGATGGCCAGTGGAGGGGGAGTCACTGATGATGGAGGGGGAGTCGACGGTGGTGGCTGGGAAGTGAAGGTGGGGTCGGTGGTGGCTGGGGGTGAGGTCAGTGTGGCTGGGTTTCAATTCCCAGCTTTTTTTATTTTATAATTATTTTTTAAATGCACAAAAATACATAAATACCCCTGCAAACTGGTCACGTGACCCTCACGTGACAAGGTTTTAACAGAAAATTTGACGGAGTTGACGGAATATCCTTGATTGAAGCACTTGAAAAATAATAGTCCTTAATTGAAGCAAAGTGAAAACATAATCCTCAACTGAAAATAGGGATATAGTACGTTCTAATTATTTTGCTAACCTTTTCGCCGTATGATATTAGGTCAAGCTGAATTTCACGTCAAATGATTATAGAAGGGGGATCCAACATAAAGATGATATAAAGTTCATTTGTCCTACACTGGAGAAGGACAAAAAGGAGGGCCTCACTCCTGTGTATAAAAGGGACTCCTCCATTCTACAAATTAAGGCCCTCTCTCCATCTACTTTTACAGTATGTCTCTCATGTAAATGCAATCTCTTTCATTATAATGAAATTAAATACAGTTATGCCTTTGCATGTTCTGAGTAATGGTGATTTTACGATTTTTATTGAACCAACCTTTGTCTTTTCATTATAATGATATAGTGTGCGTACATAGTGCCACATAAGCTGCGAAAAAAAATTGTGATGATAAATAGCTTCCTTAAAGGCTTAAATTAAAGTTATACATATATAGGAAATTATGTATTTAAATACGAAATTATATAGAAAATATAAGTCAAAAGTTAAGAGTATATTAATTATTAAACAATGTGAATGAGAATAATAATACAATGTTAGGGTCATTAAAATTTTTTTTTGGTAAAATAAAAAAATAAAAACATACATAAATATTAAAGGTAAAAAAAAAACAAAAAAACAGTTTTTGAGAAAGATATAAAAGTAATAAAGTATAAAAAAAAAACAAAACTAAGGTAGTGGCGTGCAAGCTAGTCAGAGGACATACCTTCTTGCGTGAAGAACACCACCCGTAGGACAATAAAGAGTTGAAGTTGAAGGAATGGATGGCATCTGTGACTGCCTCTATTGCGGTCGGAGTAGTCCGGAAAGATACAAATTCAGTCGGGTCGGCCCGGCCCAGCATGATGGTGGGTCGCTGATCATCCGGGTTGAGATTTTTCAGTAGCATGCCGAGAGCTCCTCGGACGGAGATTGCCGCCGTGTTCAGTTCTTCATTCCCTCGGAACTTCCATTTTTGCAAAGAACCATTAATCTCCATTTCACTCTTTAATTAATTTGTGTGATATATCTCTAGCTAATATTAGTTTTAGTTTGAAGAGGGTGATCAGTGATCGGTGATGGGTTTATAGGAAAATATAGTTAAAAGTCAATCCATGCTGAGGTTGTTTCTAGGAAATTTGGGACATCCATTCAAGCTTAAAAGTCAGTCCATTGCTTCAACAACACGAATGTAAAGTGTTGATCCTCATTAGTTAATTAATTAAATTGCTTCAACAACACGAATGTAACGTGTTGATCCACATTATATGTACGTGCACACTGCACAGCGCGCATGTTCAATTGCATGTTCGTCATCATCGTCTTGCTTTTTGGAGACGTTTGGGTCGCAGGTCAAAGTGGGGTGCTTCTCATTACAAGCAACTCAGTAGACAGCAAAGAAAGACCCAATCCTATTCTTTTTTTTATTTTCTTTTTTATTTTTATTTTTGGCTGATACCCAAGCCAATTCAGCAACTCGATCGAGTAGGCATGATTGGGCTCAGCACAATTTTGTACCAGCAGGACAGCTTAGTCCAAGGGGTCTTTAATTAGACCTAGATTGTGTACCAAAGCAAATTTTAGTTTTCAGGTTGTGTTTGAATATGGGATTTGTAGAATTTGGGGCTATATGGAATTTAAAAGTTCTAGATGGCTCAAGTGTTTTGTTTGGAAAAGGATAAAACCATTTGTATACCGTTTTTCTTTTAGAAAATTAATAGAGTTGACCACACAAATTAGTTTCACATGGAATGGATGGATTCTACGTACATGGTTTCCACTTCCATTACAAAGATGATATACAATATAATTCAGATAGTCCAATTAAATAGCAATACTTGTTTTGGAAAACTGAAAATTAAATTTACAAGAAGTGGTTTTTGACCACAATAAAAAAAACAAAACTTTCATATAGTTTTTTTTTTGGTGAAATGGTGGGCTAATTAAAGCCAAAAAACAGCCAACTACATGCGCACAGCAACACAACTCTACTCTCTAAAAACATGACCAAGATAGCAAGCGCAATCTCTTCAGATCTAGATTGTGTTTGAACATAAATTTTTAAGATGCAATTTGGGTTATATGGAATAAGTTCTAGATGGCTCAAGTGTGACCTAGGAATGGCAACGGGGCGGGTTTGCCAATACCATACCCGCCCCGCTGGGTAATCGGGTCCCCATCAGGGGTATTCGGGGCCCCTATTAATTTTTAAAAAATAATTTTTTTATTAATAATATACCAATTAATATAAATATATAATATAATAGATGAAATACATTAAAATTCATCATATTGTATTACAATAACACTAAATCATAAAGTGAACACTATTAAATTTTGAAGACATGCAACAAGAATTAAGATAATAAATTAAAATATAATTATATAATATAACATTTTTATTAAACGGGTATACGGCGGGACGGGAACGGGGATGGTATTACCATACCAGCTTAATCGAAGCGGGTCTCCACGGGGATTTTTGGAGGCGGGGAATTTTGCCATCCCTAAGTGTCTTGTTTGGAAAGAATAAAACTATGAGGACAATCTTAACTTACGGTCATGTGTATTAAAAGAAGTGGAACATGCAGTTGTTAAGCAACTTAGTTGGATAGGCCATAAAATTTCCCACAATGTATCTAAGTTCAATTCCTCCTCCCTCAACTTAAAAAAAAAATAGAGGTGGAATATAAGATGGTCCAAATAATAATACTCATTTGGAAAACTTAAAATAAAACCAAGAATTTACAAATTCTAAATAGCTTATTATTTAAAAAGAAAAGACCATATATGTTGATGCGAATTTCCGTAAGAGAGATGCAACAACTTAAACGGGTAATCTGGCTGATTAGAAGCCTTGCTGAATGATGAAGTGGATGTTGACTTGAGATCTTCCTGCATGAAAACAAGATCAAAGAAAAAGGACCGGTGTGGTACCAGCCAAATACGCTCCAATGATGAAGTCAGTGATGTGTACTTGGAGGTGTTTGAATAAGAACAAGTGATGAACTTGGGAGAATAGGGAAGAACAAGATAAGATCTTCTGGGTTTATTCTCAGCAAGTTGTGAATATTTTGATAGGCTAGTTGTGAATATTTTGATAGGCCTTTTAGTGAATGAAAAAACTCTCTGTCTTTTGTTCACATAAGCCAGTTTATATAGGCAAAGGAAGTTGTGAAGAGTAAGTTACCTGCATGAGAGTGAATGGTTGAGAAGAGGCCACGCGTTCGGCCATGAATAGTAGCATGCACGTACAGCTACCCATCTCCTTTACATCTAATCACTACAAGAAAAACCTTCATATATATCAGTGATAAACCGATATCTATTTAGGTTTCCAACCGATATAATGCGTGCCGATATCTATTCTCCCATATTACATATCGGTTATTCACTGATGTCTATATTATATTAGATATCGTATTTGTTTGATAATCCGATATGATATACCATCATTGTTATCAGATATTAATGATTTCTGATATCTTAAAAACTACATTCCGATATGTAAGATACTTATGATATCATTAGTAATTTTGAAACCGATATACAAAATGTATTCAATATCGTCTTGGTATTTAAAATCAGATATAAAATGAGTATAGCATATCGGTTTTGTAATTAAAATCTGATATAAAAGATGTATAACATATCGGTTTTGCAATTAAAATCTGATATAAAATGTGTATAACATATCGGGACTGTAATTAAAATTTGATATAAAAGTTGTATAACATATCGGTTTTGTAATTAAAATCTGATATAAAAGGTGTATAACATATCGGTTTTGTAATTAAAATCTGATATAAAAATATTATTTAGATATCGGTTTTTAAAAAAAAAATGATGTTGAAACTTCATTCCTTATCGTTACATTTTTACATAATCTGATATGCAATAGGCTTCTGATATTGATAAAAACTAATTGGTAAATATCCATCCACGCAACAATTACTAAGCTTCTACACCATAATTCAACTTAAATTCTTCCATTCATATAAATGAATCCAACATCCAAACTCAGTAATGAAGTTAACAAAATAAGATTACAAATCCATATAGACTTATGGATAGCCCTCATCATTTATACCCCAAAATCACTATCCATCTCTAGCTAGCTAGATCCTAATTAAACACATGCCAACATGTACAAAAATAATGAAGGCATAACAGTGCAATTCAGCTAGGCCTAAATTCTGCCTATACAAAAGATTTGAATGTGAACTAGCTAGTATATATCTTCATATCTACAACAAAATGCTCAAAAAGTTACCAAAAACATGCATGTTAGTCTAAATAAAATTCATGGAAACATAATCTCCCCATTCAACCCGGACTTCATCTATTTGTTCCTGTGTGTAACTGCTCCTCTTGCTCTTCAGGTTACTCCACTGAAAAACAAGAAAGAAAAGTGCATTAATTAATAAGATTGCAGCAAGGATCCCAAAGGGCATTAAAAAAATATAGGCCAAAAGCATGAATAAGATTGCAGCAAGTATTGAATTTAGATGGCTGCAATCTTATGTAAGTTATATATCATCTAAATTTATCTGATATATTGAATTCAGATGGCCTACATTTCGTGCATTCAGCAAGGGCTTTCAAATGGCTGCACATATGTATGATTCAAAAAATGGATCATGCAAGTATAAATGAGTAGTCACAGTATCAGCCTAGCTAGAGTTCAGCAATAATGCAAGTAAAAAATAATGGAAATAGAAGAGAAATGCAGACCATCAACCCAAACACACTCTTTAATGCACACAGCACCAACCCAAACACACATACACAGAAAAAATTAAAAAGATGCAAAGCCAGAAAACAAAGTCTTAAAAACTAGCAACAAAGTCTTAAAAACCAGCAACAAAGTCCTAGCTAGGCCATCCCTTCCTCCTGTAATTCCCTTTTACAAGTTTCCCAAGTTAGAACTGTACAAAGGATAGCAAAATATACCAGTCAACTGCCCCAATAGGAGTAAGTATTCTAACCTGCGACTCATATGCAAGGGTTGTGTCCTCAACTATTTCCTTCATGTACCTCATGACATAATATCCACATTCAACACCATCCGGTTGTTTAGGACACTACAGACAAGCAAAGGAAATTACATAGAGTTATACTTAATTAAATTAGTCTAATGTGTAAGACATAAGAAATTTAAAGACTTACGTAATACATAGACACTTACATAGAGATGCTTCCAAGTTGGTGATTTCGGACCTTTCCTTCCCGTAACCCCATTAAATTGTCTAATAGCACTAGTTTAGACAAAATATCAATTTAAGTTATATATCACAATTTAATATACAATCCATATTATGTAAGATGGTACATATTAATATACAATCCATATATATATACTCATGAATGGTTCAGAAATAACTGTATTGATATGAAAGAGCAAGATACCTTTATCTAGCTTATCCCACAAATAACAATATAGGAAACACGAGTAATTTGTGCCACTTACACTTTTTTAAACCCATAAGGGCTTTAATTTCCAGCAAAAGAGAACTTATAAATGCACCAATGTTCCACATATACTCCTCTGTAAAGCTTACCTGAAAAGAAAGAATAGTGATGAGAATAGATAGGACTCTATTTGTAATATTGTCTAACATTTGTCTCTCTACACGCCCAAAATAGGTATTTACATGCACGTGGTCCAATGGTTGTGTAGCACAATATGGATGAAAAATTTGGTTTACTACTTCCAAATGAGGTATAGGTTCACTAGCGGTGCATGCATGATTTGTACTTTTCTCTTCCTTCATATCCGACATACCAATATAGTTGAAGTGGTTAGTTTCATTGGAGAGCTATTAATTAGTCCAAAGGTTCTATTGTAACATCAATCTAATCTAATATAACATATAATGCGTGAGTTTAGAACAATCTCACTCACCAATGTATGGATAACAACAATTTTTGAGTATCTTATTTACTAAAAGAAATAAGTAAAAAATTGGGTCCATAGAAAAGGTAAATAAGATTTACTTATTGTTCATATATCTCTGAACTCTTGTAGTTTTGATATTCCAAATCCTACATACCAAGTCATTAATTTCAAACATCAAATTCAATCTTTTTTAAAGATTTCAATTCCAGCCTTATGAGAAACAATTGTTAGCAAGCTGATATATAGTTCTGTATATATATATACAATGTCACTTTCATTTTCTGATAGTTCTAATATTAATTTTAAGCATGCAAAATGGTATTTTTCTTTTCTTTTTCCTTAGTAACCAATCTAACAATTTCAGTAAAACCCAAATGGTTGTTGTATCATACTAGAATCGGAGAATCACAACCTATTGAAAAGGCTAGGAATCAAAAGTTTATAGTTATCCTAAATATTAAGCCTACACTAAGATTTAAAAGTAAATGAGTAATGAAAAAGATAATTCTGCACCCAATAACAAACAAATAAACCAAATTATTGACCACAACATAGTCCTCACAGTACAACATATTCACCAAACAAAACGAATTAAAAGAAAACACACAGACAGAGATAGGCACAGAGTCTAATGCAAGATTCCTGAGTTGAAGTTTCGCAATTAGCACAATTTCATTTCTAAATTGGGACTTTACCTTACAAACAAAGCCAGAACCACCTCCTCCAAGTTTGTTAGCCAGAGAGAAGGTGTCCGTTGCAGCTATTATTGCACTCAGATGGAAAAATTGCAAATCTGGGTGTCCACTAGTGTCCTCTAGCTCATCTGCCACAATAGACTAAATGCAATCAATTAAATGAAAGTATTGTCTGCAACATTTTCTTCTCACTCACCTGAGAAAATTGACAATATAATGATAAAAATTAATTACAAACACTAATGGACCAAATAAATTGTCTCTCCTTCATGGAATTTATTTTCACTAGCGATGAAACTCTCATACCTTTTGTCTTTCTCTGTTTCATAAGCCACCAATAGGCAAACATGATGAAAAATAGTGCTAGCAAACCAGACAGTAGTAGAATAGCAAGCATTCCCCTCCTTCTGAAGAAGCCTCTTGATTTTTTGGTATTCTCAGCTGCAAGTGAGAGTGTAAAAAGAAAATCTGTGGCTACCCAAACTGATGGAGAACATTGCATTGCTCAGCTATAGATTACCTTCTTGTCAAACTACTTGAAACTCCTTCACCCCCAAACTCAAACAACCAAAAAACAAGTTTAATGACTATTCTCATCACTACCCTTATGTCAAATGAGCCAATCAGAATATATACTAATTTTATCTTCATTGTCTTGCAATAATATGCATTAAGACATCATCTTGTTGTAATCATACAGTAATTGCACAAACAACAAGTCTTCCTTTATTGCCCAATCTAGGAGTAAACCAAGAAGTACAAAATTTTCTAATGGCCCACTCAGAAGAAAAAAAAAAAAAAAAAAAAAAAAAGCTTGCATGCTAATAATGAAGTACATATTTCAAAAGCTTCTGTTAGCATTGGATGGACTACTCGTCCTTCTCTCATTACTTGTACTTTTTAACTTATTTTCTATACAATTCTTGATTCTTATCCCAAAAGAAAAAAGAAAAGAAAAGAAAAGAAAACCAGTAAGTTGTAGCCTGTAAAGCTAGAACATACCCTTTCCTCTAAATGAACTCCAAGGCATCGATATACCCTGTGTGATTCTTTATAGCCGATTTCACAGATTTGCACCCATGCCTTGTGGTACTTGGGTTCCCCACCCTGAAAATAAAGTTCAAAATACAAACAAGATACAAAGATAAATTCAAACGGCAGTGTCCCAAAATTTTAAATGCTTTCTTACATCATGGACAAAGACATCAACCTCATGTGTTTCTTAACTCACCTGAAGGCGAACCACAGCCAGCTGTGCTCTCTCCTTAAAATCAGGATCACTATCAAATCTCTGTTTTGATACCTTATAAAATGCCTAATAGAATACCACTCAGTTAAAGTCACTATTAAGTAATGATTTATTTAATTTTATTTTTTGAGTCATCTTAAAGCACAAAACAGAATGTGGTAATAACAATAATACAATAAAAGTACAGTATCATAAGACAATGCTTAGTTTTGATAATACAATCATCCACTCATCACAGAATGCCATTAACCACAAAAGAACGGCATAAAAATGTGTCACTTCCTGTCTAATGAAGGCTCTGCCCAACTATCAGTCAATTTAGTCCTTGGCTCACCCCAATGGAATACAACAGAAAAACAAAATTGAGAAGTCGTCTTTGTTCATGGGCATAAAGAGCTTAATATCGTCTTATAGAGCATGAAGCTGATCCAATTAAAAAAAGGACATGATTGAATCACTAATTACTTGTAACCGCTCGGTCATAATGCAAAATGAGGGATGTGGCTAGAAATTTAAATGACAAAAGGATAGTGAGAATCACTTACCTGCAGACCACCAATGGCTGTTTCACAGTCACTAACATCATCCGAGTTTGGGAACTTTTCAAAAAGGAATTCAATCAACATACCAAACTGCAATACACTTAGGGCTTCTTCAAGCCAGATATTACTGATGGAAAGAATTAGTGTTTCTCTATAGAATATATTGTACATCAAACAATGAAGAGATAATAAGATCTTTCTAATGGGTTTCCCAAGGTAATCTACATGATGAAATGCCTTAGGAAATCTGTGGCTACCCATATGCAATTTTTTCTATACAAAGCCACTGAACGCATATGCCGAAGTGGATTATGTTAAGGAAGAAACTTAGAATGATATAGGACCAACACATGGAGGAAGTACTCACCCAAGAAAGTAAATATCTGCTTGTTCATTTGTACAAAATCTGAGACAAAATTGGAGAAATTTAGCATCAAAATCACTAAATCAAAATGTAACTTGGAAACCCTAACAGAGAACATAGAAATCGAAACCCTACATCCTTAATCCCTAAACAGAAACCCAAATTAAAAATTACTTAAATCCCTAAACAGAAACCCAAATTAAAAATTACCGAAATCCCTAAACAGAAACCTAAATTAAAAATTACCTTAGATTGGCGATTGGTGACTAGGTGAGAGTCGAGACGGACGATGGGTTATAAATAGAGAGGATGGTGGTGAGACAGAGAGATGGAGGCCACGATGAGATAGAGAGAGGATGGTGGTGAGACGGAGGGAGGGAGACGACGACGATGGCGATAGCGATGGCGACGGCGACTGCGTGAGACAGAGAGATGGATGAGACGAGAGAGGATGCGGCGAGAGAGAGAGAGCTATGGCGACGGCGACGGGGAGAGATCTGGCGGCGACAGCGAGAGAGCTGGCGACGATGGCGAGAGAGAGAGAGATAGAGAGCTAGAGGCTGAGGGTCGAGGGAGGCGTGCGATGCGAGTGTGAGGGAATGTGTGTGTTTGATCGAGAGGCCAGTGAGGGATATCGTGACTTGGGTTAGGAAACTCAGCCAAAATTTTTAAGTTGGGGGAAACGTGATTTTAAGGTGAAATATAGTTATCAGTTATGATTTTTACATATCAGTTTTATCTATTTGTTAATCAAAAATGTAAAATTAAGATATCGAAAAAAAAAATTGGTGATATGTTAATAACTTAAGACATCGTTTAAAAAATTAACTGATATCTAAAAATTTATAATATCGGTTTATATAAAAACTGATATTAAAATAGTGATATATATTAAGGTTTTTCTTGTAGTGAATGCTGCATTCAATGCAAGGATGAAAGATTAAGTGGGATACCCTAATAGTCATGGCTGTGAGCTGGGATGTCTCATCCGTCAGAGAGCCATGTCAGAGATATTCGAGTAAGGCGGTTCGTTCTGAGTCCAATCTTCCAGAATGACGGTGGGATCCGAGCCGAGCCGATCCGATCATAGATACCGTATACACAAGCACGAAACATATCCACGTTCGGATCGGACATAGATGAACTGGTCCAAATGGGTTCGACGTATGATGTGACAGTCGCCACTCGACGGTAGTCTGTTGTTTGAGAAGATGATCACTAAGAGCCGAGCCGAACCGAACTGGGATAACTAAGAAGAGATGAACACTCAGTTCTTAGAAGATCCTCAGATCGGGTCGGATCGGATGTGGGGGATCCGCCGGGATGAGCCGATCCGAACTAGCAATGAAAATGTGCCGAGCTGTGGTGATGTGGAGATCTAAGTTTGACCCATTTGACCGTTGAAAAGTCAAAGTTCGAAGTTGGATCTGACGAACCACGTGTCGATTCATGATTGGTTGTTAAATCCATGTGGATTTATCCACAAACAATATAGTTTGACCAATATAAATATCAATTTCATCCTTATAAGTTTAATTTCAACAATCATACCTATATGGTTTAGATGTTTGCAATTGAAAGACAAATTCTATTTTTCGTCAACCAATCAAAAAAAATCCCTAAACGACCCTAAACGTAATTCAACAGAGAGATGAGAAGAGAGCTGGAGTTGTGCACCAAAAAGAGGAACTCGACCTGGTATGCCAATGAGGTTCTTGTTTCAGAATCATATAGTCTTTATTTTGGGAACCCAACAAACAATTGAAGTTATTGAAGCATTATAATTTGGTTTTGAAATTTGTTTATCTGAATTGAAGCTTAAAAATCAAAAGACAGCAATTCAATGGATCAAAAGTGGTCTGTTCTGCTACCAGAACTGTAGGAAGAAATCTATAAACGGTTTGTACTATGTGACCAAATTCGTTTTGGTTGTGTCTGCAAGGCATGGCCCTCAAATGCTTCCAAGAAGCCTCATCCTCCTGTTTTCCTTGAGCCATGGCTGATGATGCATGGTCCTCGTCCTAAAAATAAAATTTCAGAAAGGAACGAGTTTCTGTGTCTCTCAGAGAAAAGGGCCTACAAGTTTGACAAAATACCCAAAGACTGTATAGTACTGGGATCATCATCCAATGGTTGGTTTCTTATTACTACAACTGATGACCAACTTAAAGGAATAAGACACACTATCATCCTAGTGAATCCAGTCTTGAATTTTCGGTTTACGCTCTCAAACTATAGTCCACTTCATTGTCTTTCAGAGTCGATTAAGAAGCTCCTTGTATTCAGGACCAGGCCAACTTGTGGGGATGATGCAATTATCACCATCCTATGTTTACTTAATAGTTAGGGCAGTGTGGTCGTGTATGGGCTGGGTGACCGTAATAGGCAATATTGTAGTGATCGGTTTTACAGGGATGATTCTTTCTATGATGATATTATATTCTACAATGGGAAAATATATGCCTTGAAATCCCGAAAGGAATTTGAAGTTCATGTTATTTGCTTAGATGAACAAACTATGCATCTGCATTTGCTGCATAGGTATGTTGTTCAAGGCATAAATGTTACTGATAGCCAGGGCCAAACATGCTTGGTGGAGTCTTGTGGAGATTTCTTGATTGTAAGAAGACGGTCTGATGTATTGTTATACATAACTGGATTTGAAGTTTTCAAACTACAACTAACCGATGGTTCAGCTCACGCTTCCAAGCTGGGAAGCTTGGGAGGTCAAGCATTGTTTTTTGGCAAGGCTGGATGCATTTCTCTACCAGTTGGAGAATTTTCAATATTTAAAGAGAGTCATATATACTTCATTGGTTCTGCTAAAGAATCCACACAAATGGGAAATGGTGTGTATTCACTAAAAGATGGGTGCATCAAAGGAATCCCCTATCTATCATCTATTTTCTGTCCGCCGACAGAAAATAGATGATTGTTAATGGTTTGTCCCAACAACTGAGGAGACAATTGTTAATATGGATTAGCAGAAAAATCCTCAATTTATCTGGTAACACTGTTCAGTAGTATATTCAAATCTTGTGTTTTGTTGCGATTATCTCTTGTCAATGTTATCATTATGGATCATTTTATGCTAGTGAATCTAATCTTGACTTTGCAAATTATGCTTCCCTAACATAATTCAATTCATCATGTATGGTTGAATGAGAGGATTAAGCAGCTTCTTGTAGTCAATACAGAGCCAACTTGTGGTCATTCAGTTGCCACATACTTGGTAATTATCCTTCAATTTCATTGACTACAATTACAATTAATTGCTTGGTCATCTTATTTCTGAAAAAAAAAAAAAATACAAAATCAATTATTTAGCTATTCATGAGACAGAGGTAGCAGCAATTTGTTCAAAACTTTAGCAAAAATGGGAGTACATACTACATGTAAGTGTGCCCTGCATTACTATCCATGTAAATTAAGGATGGATCTTTGATATATCAATGAGGATTAATTTAGAACGATTGATTAGTCGAGGGAGATGTCATCCACAGTTGCTCTGTCCAATAACTCTCTTAGAACTACAAACATAATTTACAAAACAGAATCACATATATTATTGCAACAATTACATTTAAATTTCTTGGCATACCATTGAGGTATTTATGCACTTGATACAGCAGTATTACATTCATGCGCGCTTTCCCTGTGTATCTATATATGTTTATCACAAACATTCTGTTTTTCAAGTATTTGTTTGAAATTCTATATTTTGTAGAATTATGTATTTGGGGATAAAAGTGTGAATTTTTATTACTTTCCTATAGAGGTATATATGATTATACAAACACACGGTAGAAGGAAAGCTAATAATCCTAATCAATATATATATATAGGAGTCAATTTACAGTTAATATTTTGCTAATTCACATATGTTGGGGTGAGTCAGGCCAACATATGTGAATTCGTATGGATTGCTCTCAATGATACCAAGGACCTCAATTATGGGATTTGTTTGCAACAGATATATTTCATTGCATAAATACCTTCTGTGTGTGATTTGGTGTTTGCTACTTCTACCTATTCTCCACATTATCAAATGCAATTCTGTACAAAGAGTTTAGCAATCTTAAAGTACTCACCGATCCAAAGCGTCTTAGTTGGTGGAAACTACACTTCACTACTCTAGAACTCCCTTTCCCTGGTTCTCAAGAAAAACTTACAGAGTTAAGAAAATGTCAACCTCAACTCGTTTAAAGTTAGTTATATGGAAGACTGACTGAATGCTCAAACTGTAGACTTGGGATATATGTTCTCCAGGGGGTCTGCCATTGAGAGAATGCTCAAACTGGGGCAAACTTCCTTCAATTGACCATATTTTTATACCATCTTTTTTAGTAGAGTTGACTTACACAAGTGAGTTTCACATTATGGATGAATGGATTATACATCTATTAGAAATATGATATACGATAGTTAAGATAGTCCAAATAAAAATACTCATTTAAAACATTGAAAACGAGATTTTGCTATTTAAACCCAACAAATTTATTATTATACCCAATACTTTAATAAAGAGTGCTGCTATTTGCACACCTTTTTTTTTTTTTTTTTTTCTTTTTGCACACCCTTTTCTCACTTTTTCTCACTTCACACCCCCACACTCTTCCTACAATTAAAATTTCTCATATACACACCCCTCCCAATTACCAAAATATCCCAACTTATACACACCCCTCCCAAAACCCAGACAACACACACCCTACCCCGACACCTCCCTCAGCCACCCCCATCGCCGACAAGGTCACCGGCGGGGTCGCCGGCGGCTCAACCCTTCCCTTCTCCTTTCCTTTTTCTCCTTCCATTTCTCTTCTTCCCTCTGTCTCTTCTCTCTTTCCCTCTCTCTCATCTCTCTCTCTCTCTTTCCATACACAGCCCACCCCCTCCCTCGCTCCTCCCCCCACCCAACTTGCACACATGCATGCAGAGCCGCCAAGACCACGCCGACCACCCAACCTACCCAGCTCGCCGAAGAAGAAAACCAAAAAAGAAAAAATTGCAAGTGGTTCGACGGACCAGTGCCGAAACTGACGGTTTCGTTCGGTAGGTACCCGCCGAACAATCCTATTCTATTCGGCAGTTACCTGCCGAATGAAACCACCGGTTTCGGCGCCGGTCCGCCGAACCACCTGCATATATATATATATATATATATATTTTTTGGATGTTCAGGGGTGGCTGGGTTACTGTCGCCGGGGTGGTCGCCGAAGTATGTGGTCGCACAAAAAGGGATTGTTGCAGAGAAATGGAGTATGTGGTCGCCGGAGTGTGCGGCAGGGGGCCGGGAGTGTTGCAGGGGGGAGGTGGTGCGGCAGGGGGAGGGGAGGGGGATGGCAGAAGGAGGAGGGGTGGTGGAACGGGTAGGGGGAAGGAGGAGTGTTGCAGAGGGAGGTGGTGCGGCAGGGGAAGGTGGATGGGAAAGGGGAGGGGTGTGTAGTGTATTTTCACATTAGGGTAAATTTATAATTTCACTAATTAAGTAATAGGGGTGTGCAAAAAGAGAAAAAAAAAAAAAAAAAAAAAAAAAAAAAAAAAAAAAAAAAAAAAAAAGGTGTGCAAATAGCAGCATTCTTAATAAAAAACATGTTTCTATTATAAGACAATGTAAATGGACTAAAAAGGACATACAATTAATTAAAAAACAAACCCACTTCCCCTCTCCCCCTCTCCAGCACTCACTTTTTTTTTTACTCTCTTCCCCCCATCGCTCCAGCAATCTATCTCTTTCTCAAAAATCTGATTTTTTTTTTCCAATACCATAACGTAATCACTTGTTGGGTGTTGCTGTATGGGGTTGATCGATCTACACCATGATTTTTACACTTTGAAGTTGAAAACTTGAAATCGAAAAAGGATATGGGAATATGGGATTACGTACTCTGCCAATCTAATCTACTAATTTTGATTATTGGCCAAAAAAAATCTACTAATTTTGATTAATCTTATGTATTATACACATACAACCCCTCCACCGATCTCTCTAATTCAAAAGAAAGGTTCATCTCTTTTGAATACGTTGCTCATTCCCAAAGATCTTTGTTAGTATCGTGTTAAAAATTGAAATTGTTGTGGGATTGCGAATCTAAAGTGTAAAATTGGGATTTCAAAGGGTGTTGGATGGTGTTTGGTAAAATTGGGTGTACATAGTAAAAATAGGCTTGAGTTGTTTGTTGGGTTTGAGTAAGGACAGTTTGGGAAAAAGTATTAGGTATGTTAATAAATTTTTATAATTTTAAATTTGATGTTGGGTATATAAAGTATGTTGGGGATACTGATAAATTTGTTGGGTCTAAATAGCTACACCCGAAAATAAATGACCAACAGAGGTAGAGTACGTCACACCTCACACGCAATCATAACCTGCCTAAAACCTTCAGACTAACAAAAATCCCTAAACCTAAACCTAAACCTAAACATGGATTTGAAGTTTTCAAACTGTACCTAATTGATGGTTCGGCTCACGCTGCCAATTAAGTTGCGAAGCTTGGGAGGTCAAGCATTGTTTTTGGGCTTGGATGGATGCTTCTCTATCTCTTAGCATTACAAGCATATTATACAAAGTAGAATCACATTATTACAGTGTAATTAGCTAGATGCAGCTTACTTGGCATGCAATTTATGCTTTGTTAAAACTATTTGTACCTTAGCCCTCATGATTAATGTATCAAGACTCACATTTTATTCACATGGGTAATAATGTAGGGCATGCCTGCCATAACTATAAAGTGATATTAGTTAAATTGTAAACAACTATTGCAGCCACCATCAAAGAAATTATTGAGTGTGACGGGAACAACATATACCTAAGTAGAAAACAGAGATGCATTTGTTGATCTAAGCAAAGAATGTGAATTTCAAATCCTCTTGCACTTGACGTTCAAAGCTTATATTTTCCCATTGTATATTAAAATATATATCATCATAGAAAACATAGTAAAGAACAGCACAAGCTGGTCTATTGCCACATCCACGGTCACAGCCACCGTTCTACTTTTCATGGGAGCCTTCTGATGCATTAGAGCCAGTGTTCAAGTACTATGGCTGAAAAATCTTCAATACTTGAGTGCTCGATAGAAATTAAGGCTAATGCTTCTACATGTGCAGTCTGTCAATGTATAATCTTGAGGAGTTATAGACTTGGTGCTCTACTCAAATATGATTCATATGCAACCTTTGACTCATTGCATATATAAAGGTCCTTGGTGCCCAGATCCAACTATCTTCTAAGTACTCCACACTCTATATATAGGGATTTTAAAAGATGCAGTCACAGGAGTACTAAGGAATACTATTAGGATGCAATCAACGTACTTGAGCTATATATATTAAAAGAATATTAAAAGATCCATAATGAATAACAATGACAAAAAAACAATAATAGCAATAAACACAAGAAACTACTTAAATTGCTGACTGATTCTTTTGTCCCAATCTACATTAACAATCGTGTCCTTAGTTGTTGGGACAAACCAGAATGATCCCGATGGACAGAAAAAAGAAGATAGGTAGGGGATTCGTTTGATGCCACCAGATTCAAGTGAATATACACCATGTTCCATTTCTTTGTTTTCACTAATAGAACCAATGAAGTAGATATGATTCTCTTTGAACATTGAAAATTTTCCAACTGGTAGAGAAATGCATCCATCCATGCCTAAAAACAATGCTCGACTTCCCAAGCTTTGCAACTTGATAGCTTGAACTGAACCATTAACTGGGGCTAGTTTGAAAACTTCAAATCCAGCTGATCTTCTCGCATGATTAAATCGTCTCCTTACAATCAAGAGATCTTCCCCAGACTCAGCCAAGCAAGTCTGGTAATATTGCTTTCTAGTGGGATATATGCCTCGAACATCATAAGTACGCTGAACATTCAGACACATAGTTCGTTCATCTAAGCAAAGAACATGAAGCCATGCGTATTCCAAGGCATATATTTTGCCATTGAAGAATATAACATCATCATACCTGGAAGCACCGATGTAACGAAGATCTCTACGATCTGGCCCATGGTCATCCTGCCAATAGACGACCAACTGTCCATGACTAGAAAGTAAAAACAGAATGGTTTCAACTGAAGTACTACAAGATGCATGGCCTGGTCCTGACCACAAGGAGCTTCTTAACCGATGATGGCCATGTCCAGAGAGAATGATCAGCGGGACTATGTTTTGGGAGCAGAAATCCAAAATTCAAGATTGGATTCATTAGGATGTTAGCATGTCCTACTCCTTTGAGTTGACGATGAGTTGTAGTCAGAACCCAACCATTCGATGATGATGATACCAATACTTTACAATCGTGGGGTATTAATTTGTCAAATCTGTAGATCCTTTTATCTGAGAGACACATAAACTCATTCCTTTTCAAATCTATGAATTTTTTTTTTTTTCAATTTCAATGAGTTATGGGGAACTCTGCCATAGCAGCTGCCAGTAAAAAGGAGGTAGACATGGTTTTGCTGAAACACCAGAAGCAGCTCGCCTCTAGCATGTTCAAGTGTGGTCGAGGCAAGGTCTGGCTTGACCCCAATGAAGTCAACGAGATCAATCATCATGGAAAAATCTAGCCAAAACATAAGGAAGCTGGACAAGGATATGATGGTTTCATCATTAGGAAGCTGACCAAGATCCACTCTCATTCTTGTGCACGTCGTATGAAGAAGGCTATGCGGAAGGGATGACACTATGGGATTTTGTCAATTGTCTTCAAGGGCCTGGAGAAGGGTAATGTCCACGAGAACAAAAGAGTCGTATTGAAGAGCATCCAGAAGTCGAAGGCTGAGAAGACGAGAGAACTTATTGATGACTGTTGATGCTCCATGTTTCTTTAGTTACTTTGGTAGAGTAGCTTTGACAACCCTGGTTCGCGTGGACTCCATTACTTTACTTCCTAGTTGAAAGAGGTTTCAAACTTTTTGTTCTGTATGAATGTTGGTTTCTTTTGTTCTCTATTGATCGGTTTTTGGGTCTCGATGTACTTGTTCTGTTTTCAAGATTTAGTTTGAAAACCTTGTATTCCATGTTCTGAAAAAATGAGTTATGGGTGAAGCTCAAATTCACTACAATTACAATTAGCTAGTTTGGTCATTTTATGAAACAGAGGTAGCAGAAATTTGTTCAAAAATTCAGCTAAAACTGGACTACATGCTACATGCAAGTGTGCCCTGCATTTAGATCCATTTGGCACTGCTTTTAAAATTGGCAAAAGCGGTTTCAGATTAGTAAAAGCACTTTTAATTGCGTTTGACAAAAATAAATAAAAGTGCTTATGGATTATAAAAGCGCTTTTAAGTAGTTTTTTGAGAAGCACTTGATAGGTGCTTCCTCAAGAAGCACGTCCAAGTGCTTTTGCATGAAACACTTGAATTTTTTATAAAAATTTATATGTGCTTATTAGCAGAAGTGCTTCCAACAAAAGCGCTACTGATTATAAGCGCTTCTAAGAAGCAATGTCAAACGGGTTAGTATCCATGTAATTAAAGATGCATCTTGACGGATTATTTAGAAATTGTTTACATCCGTAAGTTTTTCTTTAGAACTAGGGAGTTCTAGAGTGGATAATGGTATAGTTTCTGAAATAGTAGAGAGAATCAATAATTTCAGAAAGATAAAAAAATACAGTGTGTTGGTTAACTTAAATACAATAGCCTTAGGCTTGACACCTCAACAAGCTTTTACAAACCAACTTAACCAAAAATTTAACTGATGGGTACGTTTATGATCTACATACAGGAGTACACTAGGACTTAGCTAGTCCATCATGCCCCCTCAAACTGATGGGGGTGAAACTAACCATCAGTTTGCCCCTGAGAAACAGTTGAACTAACTGATACACAAAACCAACAAAATTAACCTCAAGATCCTTGTGTGTTGTTGTAAATATATTGTTATATGTGGCTATCCCTGTAATTAGTTGTAGGGGCATACTAGTAAATATACAAAACCTAGTAAACCCTACTTCTATATAAGGATATTTATAACATGAATAAGATAGACTGATCATATTCTCTCTGCCTCCTCCTTTCCACAAACCCTAATTTTCACATACTTTTACAACACGTTATCAGCACGAAAAGCTCTTTGGATCGTGGATCGCCAAACAAAAGAGGATCATCATTCAATCCGTTCTTCAATCAATCAAGCACGAGAAGCTCTTTGGATTGTGGATTGTGGATCGATAAACGAAAGAGGATCATCCTTCAATTTGTTCTTCAACCAAGTAGGTTTTATAAAACAATTTTATGTTTATGTTTTAAAACCTTTGATTGATTGAAAAATCCTCCATGAAGCATGAACCCTAGATTTATGTGATTGATTTATTTGGGTTTATATATTTTATACATGATTTCTTGGATTGAATGATTAAAATAAAAAGAGGAAGAATTTTTGGGTGATCGGGAAACCACCCCGAGCAGCAGCCCCGCTGCCTTGCGCGCTGCCAGCGCCTTGCAGCAGCCTCTCGCTGCACCCTGCCAGCAGCAGGGCAAGCTTCGCTGCCAGCAGCAGCTTCGCTGCCCACCAGGCCAGCAGCCCCTCCTCCAGCAGCCAGCCAGCAGCCTCGCAGCAGCCCAGCAGGTCCAGCTTTGCTGCAGCCCAGCAGAGCAGCGCACAAGGCCCAATTGGCCAGCAGCCCAGCAGGCCCGCCACGCAGGCAGCCCAGTAGGCCCGCCACGCAGGCGCCACGTCACTCCCATTCTGGCAGCCCAGTAGGCCCGCCACGTCAGCTGCCACGTGTCCGCCACGCAGGCAGCCAAGCCGCTGCCACGTCAGTGCCACGTTGCTGCCACATCAGCGCCATGCAGGCGCCACGTCAGCGCCACGTCGCTGCCACTCCCACGTTGACACATGGCGAGCCTCCTGAAACTTTGTAAAAAGGAGATATTAATTCTTGTCATGCCTGGGGTTTGAACCCAGGACCTCTTGGGTACCAAGAGTGCACCTTAACCACTGTGCTGCTGATAGTTTATTGTTAGTATGCAAACCGTTTAATATATATATCCTAAATGCCAGAAACTTTTATTCAAATAATTTTGTGATATTTTTCTGTTCTACTTGGGTATATGAATATTTTACTTGTTTAAATTTTTGCACTAGAATATATGTGTAGAAATTGCAGGTAATTAATGAACCAGTAGTTCATACATAAATATTGAACCTGTAGCTTCAATAATGCCGTATAAGGAACCTGAAGTTTCCTTCATAAATTCACCATACATGATAAAACCAGTAGATTTTACATGTCTATACCATGTTATAGAACTTGAAGTTCTTATTTATTGTTTATGGATATTATTGCCCGAAGCACTAATCATGATTATTTGTTCCTTTCAACCAAAGAATGTCAAATCTCAACAAGCTTGATTTTGTCGCTTTGGAAGTTTCCGGAAGAAACTATCTAAAGTGGACTCAAGATGTTAAGCTTCATTTGACTGCCAAGAAGATGAGGTCGACAATCAATGCAGACAATGTTGTCGCAGAATCTCTTAAGGCAAGTGCCATGATCTTCATTAGGAAGCATATGGAGGAAGCACTTCAAGTTGAGTACCTCGCTGAAGAGGATCCACGAGCTCTTTGGGTTGCTCTGGAAGAGCGGTTTGACCATCAAAAGACCATTTTCTTGCCTGAAGCAAGACATGACTGGCAGAACATCCGTTTCCAGGATTTCAAATTCGTGAATGAGTATAATTCGGAGATCTGCCGGATCCGGTCGCTCCTCAAATTTTGTGGGGAGGAGCTCACCGAAGCTGACCTATTGGAGAAGACTTTCTCCACCTTCCCTGCCTCCTGTTTGGTCCTGCAGCAACAATACAGGGAGAGAAATTTTACCAAGTTCTCGGCATTGATCACCACTCTGTTGCTCGCTGAAAAGAACAACAACTTATTAATGAGAAATGATCAAGCCCGACCTGTCGGTACTAAAGCAGCACCATTGCCTGAAGCAAACGCTGTTGCTTATCGCGATTCAAACTGCGAAAGAGGATACCGAGGTCATAGAAAGGGCGCAAAGTCTGACCGCCCGAGATATGGAAGGAAAGGTTCTCAGAGGAATGGCCTGTATGACGGAGGCCAACGTGGCCATGGCCCACGTGGTAGGAACCACGGTCCCTCGGCCCCAAGAACTCGAAATGAGAGGAACACTGGTCCGGCCCGTCGCCACCAGAATCAGAATCAGAATCAGAATGATATCTTTTACCGATGTGGAGGAACTGATCACTGGTCCCGCACCTGCCGTGCATCAGCGCAAGCTGTAAATGAGTATCATGCCAGTCGCGGAACTCGAGAGACCAACCTCATTGAGGGATCATTTCCTACGGATACCACCCTAGAGGTCACTGATTTCCAGACTGAATCTGGACACTTCGAGGACTAGAAACTCGATGACATGGATATGATCGGCGCTTGTGCCGTATTTATTTTCTGAATAATGTTTTTCTTATTCAGATTATTTTGGTGATTTATGATTTGGATTATTTGTTTTGGAAATTTGGTTATGCTCGAATATTATTTAATTCAATTAAGTTATTTTCATACATGTGATCTATTGAATTAAATTTATGAATAAGCATGTTTAGTGGGGAAGTTTGTTGTCTGGCAGACAGTGCTACTACGCACACCATACTTCAAGATCGGAAGTATTTTTCAAACTTATTACTTACTCATACCTCTGTGACAACCATATCAGGCCAATCCAACCTGATAGAGGGCCATGGCAAAGCCCATTTTTATGTTGTCCAATGGTACTAAATTACCATTAATGAGGCCTTATATTCTCCAAGTTCCAGAAGAACGTTGTTGAGTTATAAGGATATTCGAGCCAACGGTTATCACGTTGAAACCACTGAGGAAAATGGAGTGGAATATCTTTGCATAACCTCCAATTTGTATGGCCAGAAGCGTACATTGGAGAAATTGAAATGCCTATCGAGCGGTCTCTATATGACCACCATTAAATCGATTGAGGCAAATCACATAGTTAACCAGAAGTTAACCAATTTGAGCAGTTTCTTGTTATGGCATGACCGGTTGGGATACCCAGGTCAAAGTATGATGCGCCGTATCCTCAATTCATCACACGGGCATCCCCTTACTAATAAGGATCTTGTGTTTAGTGACACACTATGCCAAACTTGCTCGCTCAGAAAGTTGAATACTAGACCATCATATGCAAAGACTAGTAAAGACTTCATCCTTTTCCTGCAAAGGATATAAGGGAATATTTGTGGACTTATCCAACCACCATGCGGACTATTTAAATATTTCATGGTTTTGGTTGATGCATCGACAAAGTGATCACATGTTACACTATTGTCCACAAGAAACGCTGCTTTTGCTAAACTTCTCGCCCATAAGGCTCACCACACGGATTATCCTATAAAGTCCAGAAGATTTGATAATGCCGGAGAGTTTACATCGAAAACTTTCGATGATTATTGCATGCCCCTTGGGATTAATGTTGAACATCGAGTTCCCCATGTTCACACCCAGAATGGTCTCGCAGAAGCGTTCATTAAAAGATTACAAATGATCGCACGAACCTTGGTTATGCGCACCAAGCTTCCAATTTCTGCGTGGGGCTATGCAATCTTGCATGCAGCCATGTTGGTCCGGTTGAGGTCCACTGCTACCTAACCTTACTCCGCGTTACAGCTGGTGACTGGGTACGAACCTGACGTTTCGTACTTACGCGTATTTGGGTATGCAGTTTACGTGCCAGTTGCGCCGCTACAACGTACCAAAATGGGTCCTCAACGAACGATGGGCATATATGTCGATTATGAATCCCCATCCATTATACGCTTTTTAGAGCCCTTGACAGGCGATCTCTTTACCGCTAGATTTGCGGATTGTCACTTTAATGAGACAGTCTTCCCGCCGTTAGGGGGAGATAAGAACGTCATCGTTCCTGAAGAACGACGTGAATTGACGTGGAATGTCCCCACTATGTCTCATCTCGATCCCCGAACCGCACAATGTGATAGTGATGTGCGGAGAATTCTAGATCTACAGAGTATAACTCATAATATGCCAGACACATTCTCTGATCTAGCTAAAGTGACGAGATCACATATACCTGCTGCAAATGTGCCTGCAAGGATATCCGTCCCCGAAGGACGTGTCGTCCCAGATGGACGAGGTACAACAATAGTGGCTAACCAGTCATATGTCCCTGCCCAGAAGTGAGGTTGACCACTAGGTTCGATGGACTCTTATCCCTGAAAGAGGATACATTTGGCACAAACGAGTCCCCTTGACATCGCGATCTCAATCGATCCATCTCACGAAATAGTTCCGGATTATGGGTCCGTCCCAGAAGAGACGGCGTTGGGGGACGCTCCAACGTTAGAACCCACTCCCGAGAACATAGAGATCTCTATAAATTATGCATGCTTAAGTGAGCTCTGGAATCGAAACGAGATTATCATCGATGATATATTTGTATTTGCGGTAGCTACCGAAATCATAACTAGCGATGACATCGAACTTCACTCTGTTGATGAATGTCAACGTCGAGACGACTGGCCAAAATGGAAAGAAGCAATCCAGGTCGAATTAGATTCCTTGACAAAGAGAAAGGTGTTTGGGCCTGTCGTTCCTACATCTTCCCCATGTTAAACCTGTAGAATTTAAATGGGTATTTGTAAGGAAGCGTAATGAGAAAAACGAGATTGTGAGATACAAGGCTCGTCTAGTGGCGCAATGATTTTCTCAACGCCCTGAGATTGATTACGAGGAAGAGTATTCCCCCGTAATGGACGTCATAACGTTCCACTACCTTATCAGTTTTGTAGTTTCCGAAAAACTGAGTATGCAGCTTATGGATGTGGTCACTGCTTATCTCTATGGGGATCTTGATACAGAGATATATATGAAAGTTCCCGAAGGACTTAAGACACCCGATGCAAATAGTTCCAGACCACGGAACACGCTCTCCATTAGTTTGAGGCGTTCACTTTATGGATTGAAATAATCCGGACGGAGGTGGTATAACCGTCTAAAGTGAGTATTTGATCGGGATGGGATATGTGAATAATGTTCTATGCCCTTGCGTGTTTATTAAGAACAAGTTTCGGCTTTGCTATTGTAGTTGTTTATGTCGATGACATGAATCCAATTGGTACTCCTGAAGAGATCAAGGAAACAACTAAACACCTGAAGTTGGAATTCGAGATGAAAGATCTTGGGAGAACGAATTTCTGTCTCGGCCTGGAGCTCGAGCACCGTGCAGATGGAATTCTAGTCCATCAATCGAATTACATCCAGAAGATGTTAAGGCGCTTTAATGAGGATAAAGCGAAGCCTTCTAGCACGCCCATGATCGTCTGTAGTCTAAATCCTAAGAAGATCCGTTTCGTCCCGCAGATGATAACGAAGAGATATTGGCACCAGAAGTCCCATATCTAAGTACAATAGGCGCATTATTGTACTTGGCTCAATGTACTAGACCGGACATCTCATTTGCTGTGAACTTGTTAGCTAGATGTAGCTCTGCGCCAACACGCCGCCACTGGAATGGCATAAAAGACATTTTCCGCCACCTTAGAGGTACAACGGATATGGGCTTATTCTATCCCTAGCTACGCATCAAGGAATGAATCGAACCCCCTCGATCCTCGGAATGATGCCTGCCTTTTGGATATGCTGACGCAGGGTATCTATCAGACCCGCATATGGCGCGTTCTCAAACTGGTTATGTCTTTACCATTGAGAATACAACAATATCTTGGAGGTCTACGAAACAGACCTTTGTTGCTACCTCTTCGAATCATGCTGAGATTCTAGCCCTTCACAAAGCAGTTCGTGAATGTATATGGCTAAGAGCAGTTTCCAAGCATGTTCGAACTATGTGTGGGCTGAATTCCACCACTGATGAACCAACGATTATCTATGAGGATAATGCCGCTTGCATCCAGCAGATGAAGACAGATTTCATCAAAGGAGACAACACCAAGCATATTGTACCGAAGTTCTTCTTCGATCAACAGCAAAAAGAGCATCAGATGATTGAAGTCAAGCAGATCCGATCTCAAGACAACCATGCAGACCTCTTCACCAAGTCACTGCCAAAGTCCACGTTCTTGATGCATGTTCGAGGTATTGGTTCACGTAGATTTGCTGATTTATCTAGTATGTAGTCTTCAGGGGGAGTCGACATCAGGGGGAGTATCCCGAAGCATACTCGCTTGACCATCGTGTACTCTTTTGTCCTTCGTCCAGGGTTATTTTGTCCCACTGGGTTTTGTTACCTGGCAAGGTTTTAATGAGGCACATCTTGGCATGGTCACCCTACTCATACTACATCCTGAAGATGTGTTGATCTGATATATATGCATTTGCTCATCTTTTCCCTTCGACCACGGGTTTTTCCCATTGGGTTTACCGGGCAAGGTTTTGGTGTAGCAACTCTAATGCACCCCGCTCCCATTGACATACTATTTGCCTATGATCCAGAAGATATGACTTCACCTACTTTCGAGGTTCTGATGTGACTACTCCACACTCAAGCGCGTTGCACTCTTTTTCCTTCGACCAAGGTTGTTTTTGTTCCCACAGGGTTTTTATTACTTGGCAAGTTTTTAACGAGGCAACTTAGAAGCGCATAGCAGAGACAACACTAATAACATGGAATATCCAAGGGGGAGTGTTGTAAATATATTGTTATATGTGGCTATCCCTGTAATTAGTTGTAGGGGCATACTAGTAAATATACAAAACCTAGTAAACCCTACTTCTATATAAGGATATTTATAACATGAATAAGATAGACTGATCATATTCTCTCTGCCTCCTCCTTTCCACAAACCCTAATTTTCACATACTTTTACAACATGTGTAACTTTATTTGGAACAAAGTGATATTCAAACTCTATATGCTAACTCCTAGTTTCATATAGGATTAGCTAATCCTAGGACCAACATGAAAGGGCACCAAAGTGATATTCAAACTCTATATGCTATAGCAGACTGAGATGGCAGAAACATTATCACACCAAAGCCTAGGACCAACATGAACGAAGAGATGCAATCATGCAGAAGCTGCCTGATCCAACAACTATATATGACTCTTTAGATTAGTAAGTACTTAAGATTGCATTTGATAGTTTGCAGAATATGAACAAGTAGCAAAACAATAAAATCACACACATAAGGTATTGATGCCATGAAATAGGAAACTGTATATCTGTTGCAAACTTGCAATCAAATAACTTATGTATTCAGACAACGAATATTCAAACACAGCCACAGCCACCGTTCAGCTTTTCTTATGGCTCAAAAACTTCAATTGTTGAGTGCCATATATAAAGGTTAATACATTTACAAGTTCAAATAATAACCTTGACTCATTGCATAAAGCTCCTTTGTTTGGTGCCCAACTCCACTTATCTTCTCAGCTCTCCACACTCTCTGTTAACAGATAAAGGGCTTTTCTCTTAAGCATTAGAAGAATAAGAAAAATTTTGTGGGTATGATCACTCTGTTGAATTAAAAGTTGCAGTCACATATTCACTAAGAATTTGAGATAAATTTAAAAGATGCAGTAAAAAAAAAAGATCCATAACGATAACAATGACAACATACAATAATTAATAGCAATAAAACAAAAGATTTGAAGATGCTACTGGTTAAAGCAGATTAATTCCTATTTGCCCAATCCATATTAACAATCCTCTCAGGAGTTGTTGGGACAAACCAGAATGATCCCGCTGGACCGGAAATAGATGATAAATAGGGGATTGGGTTGATGCTCCCATCTTCTGGTGAATACACACAATGTTCCATTTCTGTGCATAATTCACTAATCCAACCAATGAAGTATACATGATTCTCTTCAAATATTGAATTTTTTGCAACTGGTAGAGAAATGCATCCATCCATGCCTAAAAACAGTGCTTGACCTCTCAAGCTTTGCAACTTGGCAGCGTGAAATAAACCATCAACTGTCACCAGTTTGAAAACTTCAAATCCAACTGATCTTCTCTTATGATAATTATATTGTCTCCTTACAATCAAGAGATCTCCACAAGACTCCACCAAGCATGTTTGTATGTTCTCCTCCTGTTTATTGGTAACTATGCCTTGAACAAAATAAATATGCAAAAAACGCAGACACATAGTTTGTGCATCTAAGCAAAGAACATGAACTTCAAATCCCCGCCTTCGGGATGTCAAGGCATATATTTTCCCATTGTGTAATATAATATCATGATAGTTGACACCCCTGTAATAATTATCTCTACAATTTGGCTCATGGTAACCCTGACTACAGACGACCAACCTGCCAGTACTATAAAGTAAAAATAGAATGGTGACAACTGAATTACCACAAGATGGCCTGGTCCTGACTACAAGGAGCTTCTTAAGCAGCCAGTAACAACTATAAACTGCACTATTTTTTGGGAGCAGAAATCGAAAATTCAAGATTGGATTGACTAGGATGAAAGTGTGTGTGTGTCCTACCTTTGTAAATTGAGGATCAACTTTAGTAAGAACCCAACCATTTGATGATGATAATCGCAGTACCTTACAATACTTTCGTATTTTGTCAAATTTGTAGACCCTTTTGTTTGAGAAACACAAAAATTCATTCCTTTCTGTAATCGGACCATGACCAAGCATCAGCCATGGCTCGGGGACAGGAGGATGAGGCTCTTCGGAGGTGAGAAACCATGCCTTACAGACACAACCAAAACGAATTTGGTCAGACAATACCAACCGTTTATAGATTTCTTCCAACACTTCTGGCAGTATATCAACACACCACGTTTGGCTTTTCCCGGTTATTTGGCTGCGCATCTCTGTAGAGAAAGTGTCTTGCTGTTGCCTGGGGCATCAACTCAGCAGTGGACTTGCAACGAAGAGGGAATGATGGAGGGTCTTTGATTCTGCTCCAAACAAACCCTTGATCTTGGCGTTGAGAAACTCTGCCTTTCTATTTGCTTGATTATATTTAAACCATTGGATGTAACTAAATCTATGGGAGAATATGAATAGGAATAGTAGTTTTTATTTTTAGACATAAATTTAATTTAGACACATAACTATATATGTCATTTCAACGGGGTGTATGAACTTTAAAATATTTCAAATATACACCCGATTTATTATCTAAATTGAAAAATTGACTTCAGTTCATCGATTTGTTGAGAAATCAGTTAAATGTTAACTTGGCTTTTGCTGACGGAGATTAATTGGCGACGTGGTGCCAACTTAGCATACCTTTCCTGCAAATGAGCGACACATGTCCACCTGACACGGGCCCACACACCCATCACCTTTTTCTCGCTCGTCGAACGCTCTCCTGACCATTTAGTCTCCCAAAAACATCACGTTTTTCCCCAAATTCAAATATAAATCTCTCACATGTGTTCGACGAGCGAGAAAAAGATGATGAGTTTGTGGGCCCGTGTCAAGGGTTAGGTGAACATGTGTCATCGTGTCGCTTATTTGACGGAAAAAGTTTGCTGAAATGGCGCCACATCGCCAAGTAATCCTGGTCAGCAAAAACCAAACTGACATTTACCTGATCTCTCAACGAATCAATGGACGAAAGTTCATTTTTCAATTTAAATAGTAGATCGGGTGTATATTTGAAATATTTTAAAGTTTGTGGACCCCGTTGAAATAACATATATAATTATATATATAAATTGAATTTATGCCTTATTTTTATATTTGTTTTTGGGAGAATAGGAATAGGAATTGTACTCCTTTTCCTAACTAATCCTGGAATAGTTTTGATACAGCATTTGAAACAACTCAGGAAATATCTCTTTCTCAATTATGATTGACTCGATCTAAGTACGAACGATTTTAATTTGATTTGCCATCAACAAAATATTACTAGGTTTTTCCTTTTTTGTGTCATGCATTCAAGATTGCATGCATACACCCACAGAAAACGACAAAGCCTCAACATAAATAATTCTACTCCATTAACCATACAAAAATGAACAAAAAAAAAGTAGTAACAATGAACGAACAGAATTGAAATACCACCCCGTTGGTGGTAATTGTATTATGGCCATCTAGCAGAATTTGACTCCCGTCAAAATCCACAGTTTACTTTTCTTTCCAAGTCATAAAATTAACCAAACAATGGAATGGGAAACAAACTCCCATTCCTAATATGGATTACAGCTAAACAAACGTGGAGTTTAAAAACATTGTAAAATTATTTGGAGCTGGAGTCTATCAGTTTTCCTAATTACATCACGTCTCAAAAGATATTTATATTAAGGCTTTTTATCAATTTATCCACTGAACTTAATTTGACCCATCACCTTAATTTAAAATTGGGTCTGTTAACTAACAAGTACTGATAAGTTATTTTCTTAACCAAACCCACCCAATCCCCCTTTCTTAACCAAACCCACCCAGGCCAACTATAAGAAGAGCTCAACGACCAGTCTTTATTTGCGCCACTTTATATGTCCAAAACAAAACACTACATAAATCTAAAATACTAGTTGTGTCTTCACAACTGTAACAGGCCAAAAAAGAAATAAAAAGACAAGGCCCAACATTTTATAAACAAGAGTCCATTAATAAACATGTGCTGACAATATCAGGAAATTCTATAACTCTTACCATAAGGACTACACAAACAATTTGAAATCTTTACAGTTTCATCTAAAAGGTACTATTCCTAAACCAAGAATCACCTATTTCAAGTTTTTTCTTTGGTTTCTTTTTTGATGTTCTTCTCTGCAACATAATATTACTGCAACTACAGTTCCAAAAAAACACCAATATTATTGAATTCTAGCTAGTATATTTTATAGTTTGGAAATCATAATGAAAAATAAAAAACTATACTTACTACTCCAACTAAAATTTCAACTGAAACTCAATAAATGTATCAAATATAAACCTTCTCTAGCACCAAAGAGACAATAAAAATATCAAATATTTAAGTATGTTAAACAAGTACGTATTTGAATAATTGTTCTTCACAACTGAAACTGCGAGTGAAACTACACGTGCATATTAAACTCAAATGAAAATAATAGCAATATAAAGGCAACAAAACTAGTCAACTTGGATCCAATATATAGGCAACAACAAGCCAAACATAATACCATGTATCTTCACCATACAAGCATCAAGTCAAACTTCAACCTTCCATTCCTATAATCTAAGCAAAAGAGAGCAAATGAATCAATTTCTGAACAACAAAAGCAACTAAAAGTGAGCCAAAATAATTTATTAAGCATGTATAATACAACTGCAACTACACAACCATTCATATAACTTAAACAAAAAAAGAGCAAATCAATCCATCAATTTCTAAACAAAAAAAGCAACTAAGTGAACAAAAGTAAGCTATTAAGCCTGTATACCACTACTGCAACTACATAATACTGTAATTAGTACAAATGGAAAAGAAAAACATGAATAATATTTACTAAATTCAAAAAGTAGTCCAAACAGTACATCATACCTAAACAACAAGAATGAGAATCAAATCAAAAGCACAGAATACTCAACAAAAATTCAAATCCAAAACTACATCAAAGCAAAAAAACAGTATGCAAATCAATTAAACAAAAATCCAACCACAAATCAATCCAAAACACCTATAAATCTAACCAAAACAAAAATCAAACCTGAAGATGCAACTTTAACATGCAAATTAATTAAACAACTCAAATTCAATCGAAATGACCTACAAATCTAACCAAAACAAAAATCAGACATGGAGATGCAATTTCAAACATCAAAAAATATCAAAATATGAAATTTAATCCAAAAGCAAAAATCGAAAACAAAGAAAAATAAAATAAACATCAAATCAAAAGCAAAAGCAAACGAACCTTGAAGCCATCAATAAACAACAAGAAGATCAAACTAGATCCAAAACCAAATTCGAATTTAGAGAAGCGAGCGAGAGAAAAACTGAAAAAAAAAAAAAAAAAAGTGAAATCGAAAAATTTGTAAAACATAAATTCTTAGGCCACGTTTGTTTCACAGGACTATCTTGGCATGGACTAGCTATAGGGACTGGCATAGACTAAGCTAGCTAGCTAAGAACTGTCTTTATGTTTGGTGCAGTGTAGGACTAACAAGCTGGACAGATCTGAGATTTCCTTTAACTAAAATTTCATGTGGGTACTTTAGAGGGAGAAGCAGGAATTAAGGTTAGTCCTTCACTGAGATTTAGAGGGTGGTTGTGCAAGCCGCCAGAGAGCTGGAGCTGTGGAGGCGATCAACGAGGGTGGCTGGGCAAGCCGACGGAGAGCTAGAGTTGCAGAGGTGACTGGTGGCAGTGCAACTGGCAATGGAGGGCGTGACTGGGAGGAGGTCCGGTGATGATGGTGAGGCAAGCCAAGGAAATTTTAGCTAAACCTCCATTTTCTCATGGGTTTCACTAAGCCCACCTAAGAAGGTTCATTTAAGTTAGAGAGGATTCACTAATCCCCACTTTTTTTAATCCCAAAGCTTACCAAACATAGGCTTAAGGTCTTAACTTAGCCAATCTCTGTTAAGAAGGTGAAACAAACGTGGCCTTAGTACCCACTAGATGGCAAGTAGGCAATGACTTGGCGTCAACTTGAAATAAAATACAGTGACCTGATTCTTAATAAAGTTACTCAATTGTTACATTTTAATGATCATAATATTACAGGTTAAAAACAATAATTAGTATGTAGCCTAGAGTAGTTATAACCTGTTACATTTTGTCAATATATCCACCTGAACTTAATTATTTGACTCGTTCCATTCCATCAATATATCTATCTGAACTTTGACCCGTTACATTCCATCAATAAGTCTGTAAAAATAAGGGCATTTTAATCTTTTCATATTAATTATCTATTATAGACAAAAAACAAAAAAAGCAACCACACCTAATTTGGACCATTAAAAAGTTTACACATGTCTTTTCTATTTAACAAACACTTTGTAATTAATATATATATGCTATATTATTTTTTAAAGATAAAAACAAATAATAAAAAAAAAAAAGAGAATTCACTCATCCCTCCATCGTCCTCCTCCTCACTCCACCATAATTAACTCTCCTCCCAAAATCATAACCCACACAGCCACCACCACCCCAATGGCCAAGATGGTCGAGTCACCACCACCACCAGCCCACCCACCCAATCACTCTCCTACCCACTCCCCAGTTCAATCCCCAACCCATCACGCAACACCACCAGCTCACCCCCCATCCCACCACAACCCAAGCCCAACCCACCCACCCACCCACCAATTCATCCCCCAAAGCCAAGCTACCCACCCAAGCGTTGTGGCATGTGGTTATCCATTGGAGTGAATGAATCTACCAAGACTTATAAACTCCCAATACACCAAAAACAAATTAAGTCCTCACATTCCCAAATACCAAAACCAAGTTCTCCTATAATCCAAACCCAAAACTTCAGCTACCCCAGATTTATAAATATGCATGCAAGAAAAGAGGGGAGGAAGAACGAAGTGGTCAGAGTGTGGGACCGCTAATTGGTGGTGCTTGGAGGGAGGGGCAGTGGGGTTGCTGCTATGATTTATTTTTTTATTTGAAAAAAATGACTTGATCGGGCACCTTAATTTAAAAAATAAAATTTAGTGTCAAACCTCCGTTACAATATTCCGTCCAACTTTAAATAATCTTAGCAATAGTCTTCAAACTTTTCTTCGATTCTCACTTTAGTCTTCTAACTCATTTTTTAAATCAAGAGATCCTTAAATTTCTTTTAGGTTTTCCACTTTAGTCTATTATGTCTATTCTATTTATATTTATGGTAAAATTGGTCATGTGCCTCTCACGTGACCACTTTTTTAAGGACAAATTAAAACGTCAATCCACATATGTATTTAAGGTTGTGTGGATTTTTGGCACAAATATTGAAGGAAGGTTGGGCGAAATAACACCAGGGTTAGAGGATGGCGAGGTTAATAGTGTCCATGAATGTTTTTGCCCTTAAAAAACTAGTCACGTGAGAGCCAAAGAATCGAGGAAATCTAAACGGAATAGATGAAATAGACTAAAGTGGAAAAAAATAGAAATTTTAAGGACCACTCGATCGGTTTAAAATATGAGTTGGAGGGACTAAAGTGGAAATTGAGTAGTGCTAAGATTTGGATCCCAAATGTCACTCTTTCATTCTTTTATTGGTACATTTGAGGGAATTGATCCCGAGTCATCTCCGGACCTAGCTAGTCTAATAGACTAATAGGCTAAAAAAAAGAAATGAACACCACGTTAGGAAAAGTGTTAGAAATTTAGAGGGTGTTTAGGACACTTGTAGCTAATGGCTTGTGTAAGCTTCTATTAGCTACTTATGCTTGATATGAGAAACTTGGGTGAAAAGTATTAGAGTGGAGTGGAGACCTTAGTTAGAAATAGGACAATTTTATTTAGAAGTAGAGGAATAATACAAGGCTTTAGTAGATGTTTAGGACAATAGGACTTAGGAATAGTGGCTTTTAGTATTGCCTCTTGCTTACTTTTACAATAGGCCTTCTCATCCTATTTATAGATGTTGCTAACTGACATACCCAAAGGACTTGGCCTTTCCTAGCCACAAGTTTATCATATATTCTAGATAATTCCACAAATTCTTAGACTTCTCTAGTTAAGATAGTTACCAATAGATTTATCTAGAATACTCTTTTTTCTTATCAAGTTATCTTCTAAACTTTTAGAATTATGTAGAACTATGTGGAATATTCTAGCTTTAATTTGTATGGACTTTGAGGAAGTCTCTAGAATTTTGTAGTATTTTTTAATAATATGCATTAATTGTCAACAAAAAGCTTGCACAATTAAAACTCTTTGGTGCGACATGGGGTTGCGTATGCCTATAATCACTTTCAATAAAAATTATAAAACAAATTAACCAAGTAACCAACCACACGAAATCCCTAGCTGCACAGCCCTAAACCTAATTCAACACAGAGAGCTGAGAAGAGTTGGGCACCAAAAAGAGGAACTCGAAGTTGCCTAAGGTAAGTCAATCTACAGGAGTGAGGTTCTTGTCTCTGAATGATTGTCTATATTTTGGGAACCCAACGAATGAAATTATTGAACCATTGTAATTTTTTTTTTTTAAGCATAAAAAATCAAACACAGCAATCCAATGGACCAAATAGGCTCACTAGAAAAGTTGAAGCATGGTCGTGGCAGTAGCGGTGGCCGAAAACACGAGAAAAGCCAAAAGGGGTTTGTTCATCTACCTCAGGAACTCTTAGAAGACATCTATAAACGGCTGGTATTGTCTGACCAAATTCGTTTTGGTTGTATCTGCAAGCCATGGCTCTCAATCGCCTTGAAGAAGCCTCATCCTCCTATTACTGAGCCATGGCTGTTGCTTTGTGGTGGTCTTGATAATGAGTTTCGGTGTCTCTGTTAAAATTAATAATGTATTTTCTGTAGTTTAGTTTTTTCTACAGGCAGTCGTGATTTTTCCTAAAGGGTATTAGTTGTGTCTTTTAGTATTTAGATACATCTTTTGGTTTAATTCAATAGTTGTGTCCTCTCATGAAGAAGTGTATTTGTAACTATAAATAAGCCAACAATATGGCATATTGAATATATGAAATTTATCAATTAACTATATATATTCTCTCTGTTTTTCATAACTTCTTACAATATATTATAGTTGTATAACCTTTCCCCCAACAAATTTGGTATCAGAGCTTGATTATCCGCGTGTAAGGCCCAACGGTCACACGTGCTCCCACGTCACCCAATATAATTTGTTCACGTGTAAGGCTCAAAATATCGCCACACGTGCGGGAGCGTGTTGAGAGTAATGTGGAGCAATGTCCCACATCGGAAAACTAAGGCTTAGCATATGTGCTTATAAGTCTTGGGCCTCTCCACCCATTGCCAATTGGTTTTGGGTTGGATGCTCTAATTCTATCATGGTATCAGAGCAAGAGCATTCACACAATCAACCTGGAGAGCAAGAGCACCCCTTGAGTTAGTTCATGCAGACATTTGCGGACCAACTCGCATTCCATCCTTCAATCACAAAAGGTACTTCATTCTGTTCGTAGATGATTTTTCAAGGATGATGTGGGTTTATTTTTTAGAACATAAGTCAGAAGCATTTTCTATATTCAAGCAATTCAAAGCTTTTGGAGAAAAGCAAAGTGGTCACAATCTGAAAGTATTAAGAACTGATCGTGGTGGAGAGTTTACATCAAATGAATTTTCTGAATTTTGCAAAAGCAATGGTATTAAAAGAGAAATGACAGCCGGGTACACCCCACAACAAAACGGAGTTGCCGAAAGAAGAAATCGTACCATTGTCGAAATGGCAAGAAGCATGCTGAAGGCAAAAAGTCTGCCAAATGAGTTTTGGGCTGAAGCTATTCATACAGCCGTCTTCATACTCAATAGATCCCCAACCAAAGCAGTTAAAGACATGACTCCATTCGAAGCATGGCATGGTTTTAAGCCGAATGTAGATTTCTTTAAGGTATTTGGCTGTGTTGCATATGCACATATTCCTTCTCAAAAGAGAGGAAAATTTGATGAAAAAGGAGAAAAATACATCTTCGTGGGATATAGCGACCAGTCCAAAGCATACAGATTGATTGATCCAAGAACTAACAAATTGGTAATCTCTAGAGATGTTATTTTTGATGAACTCAAGGCTTGGAGATGGACGAATGAGCATACTGATATACCAAGAGTTTTCGAAGAACAAGAAACATCAAATGTAGAAGAAATTCCGCTGCATGAAGAAGAAAATTCACTGCCTCAAACTCCAATATCAAGTACAAGATCAGGTTTGTCCACTTCTTATTCCATTGAATCTTCACCAGATTCAACTCCAAGACCAAACAAGAATTACCGATCATTGGAAGACATCTATGAATCTTGTGATGTTGCTTTAAGTGCAATGGAACCTCAAAAATTTGAAGATGCTGTAAAAGAAAAGATTTGGCAGGATGCAATGGATGAAGAAATGAGAGTGATCAAGAAAAATAAAACATGGGAGCTTGTGGAGCGGCCAAAGTCAAAAGACATCATTGGACTCAAATGGATTTTCAAAACAAAGTTTAATGAAGATGGATCAATCCAAAAACACAAGGCTCGTTTGGTTGCTAAAGAATACTCACAACAACCAGGAATTGATTTTAATGAAACATTTGCTCCTGTGGTTCGAATGGAGACTATAAGAACAGTTTTGGCATTGGCTGCACAATTGAAGACACAGGTTTATCAATTAGATGTCAAATCGGCATTTTTGAATGGTGAACTAGAAGAAGAAGTCTATGTCGAGCAACCGCAAGGATATGTTGAGAAAGGAAAAGAAGAAAAAGTTTGTCGACTTCGGAAAGCCTTATATGGCTTGAAGCAAGCACCAAGAGCATGGAATAGCAAAATTGATCATTACTTTCGTCAAAGTGGTTTTAGAAGAAGTTCAAGTGAGCCATCACTCTATCTCAAGAAAGAAGGTGCACATGATTTTATTATTTTGTGTCTTTATGTTGATGATTTAATCTATACAAGCACAAATCCAAGGATGGCAGAAGTTTTTAAGAAGGCTATGATGAAGGAATTCGAAATGACAGACTTGGGCAATATGAGATTTTTCCTAGGAATGCAGGTTCAACAATCAAGTGAAGGAATATTTATCTCTCAAGAAAAATATGCAGAAAATCTATTGAAGAAATTTAGTATGTTGAACTGCAAACCAATGGAAACTCCAATGGCAATAAATTTGAGGCTTTCAAGCAATGATGGAGCACCAAAAGCTGATGCATCTTTGTATAGAAGTTTGGTTGGCTCATTGATTTATTTGACAAATACAAGGCCCGATATTGTTCATGCCGTAAGTATGGTATCTAGATTCATGAGTGAGCCAAGTAATCAACATTTTTCTGCAGCAAAAAGAATTCTCAGATATGTTCAAGGAACCAAAGGATATGGAATTTTGTATACACAAGAAAAGGAAAGCATCTTAGTTGGATTCACTGATAGTGATTGGGCAGGTTCAATAGATGATAGAAAGAGCACCTCTGGCCATGTATTTTTCTTAGGTTGCAAGGCTATTTCATGGTCATCTAAGAAGCAGAGTACAGTGGCGTTATCTTCCGCAGAAGCTGAATATATATCAGCCACAAGTGCAGCATGTGAAGCAGTGTGGTTAAGAAGAATTTTAGGAGATCTTCATCAAGAACAGAATTTTCCAACTGATGTTTACTGTGATAATATGTCAACAATTGCTATGACAAAGAACCCAGTATTTCATAGCAGATCAAAGCATATAGAACTCCGACATCATTTTATCAGAAAGTTAGTGGAAGATAAAGAAATTGAAATGAAGTTCTGCAGCACTAATGAGCAGTTAGCAGATATATTCACCAAAGCACTTCCAAGAGAGAAATTCTATTGGTTTCGAGATAAGTTAAATGTGCAAGAGAAAATGCATTAAAGGGGAGTGTTAAAATTAATAATGTATTTTCTGTAGTTTATTTTTTTCTACAGGCAGTCGTGATTTTTCCTAAAGGGTATTAGTTGTGTCTTTTAGTATTTAGATACATCTTTTGGTTTAATTCAATAGTTGTGTCCTCTCATGAAGAAGTGTATTTGTAACTATAAATAAGCCAACAATATGACATATTGAATATATGAAATTTATCAATTAACTATATATATTCTCTCTGTTTTTCATAACTTCCTACAATATATTATAGTTGTATAACCTTTCCCCAAACAGTCTCTCAGACCAAAGGGTCTACAAATTTGACAAAATACCCCAAGATTGTAAATTTCTGGGACCATCATCATCCAATGGTTTGGTTCTTACTACTACTCATCCTCAACTCGATGGAGGACAGATCAGTTTCCTAGTGAATCCAATCTTGAATAATTTTCAAATTACGCTCACAGAAAATTTTTCAGCTTTTCTACCTTTTTTGTCAATTAAGAAGCTCCTTGTAGTCAGGACCAGACCAACTTGTGGTGATTCAATTGTCAACATTATAATTACACTTTGTAGTGTTGGCTATTTAGCCGTCAGTATGCTGGATGGTTTCTCTATTAGTAGGGCTGCTTCGTACGATGATATTATATTCTACAATGGGAAAATATATGCCTTGGAATCCAAGAGGCCGGGATTTCAACTTCATGCTTTTTCCATAGTTGAACAAACTAGGAAATCGTTACCTTTGCATCAAATCATCCACCTGGTACATTTGCTACATGAGTATATAGTTCAAGGCATAGTTACTGAAGACCCGGGATGCTTGGTGGAGTCGACTTATGGCGATCTCTTGATTGTAACGAGACAGACCGATGAGAGAAAGTGTTTAGTTGGATTTGAAGTTTTCAAACTGCAACTAATTGATGGTACAGCTCACGCTACCAAGTTACAAAGCTTGGGAGGTCAAGCAATGTTTTTAGGCATGGATGGATGCATTTCTCTACCAGTTGGAGAATTTTCAATATTTGAAGAGAGTCATATATACTTTATTGGTTTTGCTTCTGAATCCACACAACTGGGAAATGGCGTGTATTCACTAAAAGATGGGTGCATCAAGGGAGTCCCCTATCTATCATCTATTTTCTGTCCACTGAGATCATTTTGGTTTGTCCCAACAACTGAGAATAGGATTGTTAATCTGGATTGGCTGAAAGAGGATTGAAATTAATCCTTAAATTTAACTGGTAACTCTATGTTTAGTAGTATCTCCAAATCTTGTGTTTTGTTGCTTTTATCTCTTGTTAATGTTATCATTATGGATCATATATCTTGTGTGAGTAAAAATCCTTAGTAATCCTGTGACTGTATATTTAATATTTTTGTTCTATTTCCTTGACTACAATTAGAATTAATTGCTTGGTCATACAATCTGTCTTCATGATATATGGATGAATGATGGAGATGATTGACAAGCTTTTTGTAGTCAAGACCAAGCCAACTAAGGGTGATTCAATTGTCACCATTATATTTATACTTAATTGTTTGGGCAGTTTGGTCGTCTACAGTCAGTGTGACAATGGGCCAACTTGTGCTGCTCATTACTACTCTGTTTTCTATGATCATATTTTACAATCTGAAATATATGCCTTGTCAAGAGCAAAAAATTTGAAATTTATGTTATGCCTGGTCCTGACTACAAGGAGTTTCTCAATCGAGTAATGACAGGAAATATGTCTTGGGAGCGTAAATTGAAAATTCAAGATTGGATTCGCTAGTACATGCAGTGTACGTGTCCTCCACTAAGATGAGGAGCAAGAAACCAACCATTGGATGATCCCAGTACTTTCCAATATTCTTTCTTTTTGTTTTTTCCTTTTTTGGTTCCAACTTCCCAACCATTGTCAAACTTGTAAACCCTTTTGTCTGAGAGACACAGAAACTCATGAAAACAACGCATCAGCCATGTCTCCGGGACAGGAGGGTGAGGCTTCTTGGACGCAATTGGGAGCCATGCCTTGCAGACACAACCAAAACGAATTTGGTCAGATAATACTAACCGTTTATAGATTTCTTCCAACAGTTCTGGCGGTAGATCAACTTTTGGCTTCTTGTCACTACCACTACAACTGCCATGCTTCGACTTTTCTTGTGAGCCTTTCGGATTCATCTGTGGGTTTGAATTAGTATGCTTCAATTAGAAAATAGTGGTGATGATCATGATGAACTTATATACCAAGATGCCAAGATGAAGAACACATGCATGAAAGATACAAAAAGAAAAGCTTGGATGAATTTATATACCCATATAACCCAATCTTCATGGGTTTTCATAACTTGTCCTAGGTCTCCTTCTTTCTTGAATCCAATCATCAATAAGTGTGGATTTTCTAAACCCAAAAAGCTTGTGAATAGAAATTGGACAATTGGAGTGAGGGAGGAAGTGTGTTAGTAGTCAGCCTACGGAGGAGGGAGATAAATTCTTTTGTCGGTGCCAAACCGGTCCCAGACAAAAACCAATAACCCATAACATAACAATTGATATAAACTAATAGGAACAAAAACCAATAACCCATGACATATCAATTGTAAATTGATATAAACAACCAATAACTAATAACATAACATATCAACCATAGTGTGCCTTACTCCTTTAAGTTGAGGATCAGCTGTAGTAAGAAACCAACCATTGGATGATGATCCCAGTACTTTAAAACCTTGGAGTATTTTGTCAAACTTGTAGACCTTTTTGTCTGAGAGACAATGAAACTTATGCCTTAGGATATTATCAGGACCACCACCAAGCATCAGCCATGGATCAGGAACAGGTGGATGAGGCTTCTCGGATTTGGAGGCGATAGAGGACCATGCCTTGCAGATACAACAAAAGCGAATTTTGTCAGACAATACCAACCCTTTATAGATCTCTCCCAACAGTTCTGGCACTATATCTGAACAGACCACTTTTCGCTCTTCTCGCCTCGACCACGGCCTTGCTTCAACTTTTGGCACTAGAATTACACCACCCCCACCTTTTCGCTTTTAAGCCAATTTTGAAATTTAATAAAGCAGGAAGAAGAGACCAAATTGAGGACGGTGGATATTGAATGCAGGAAGCCCAACCAGCTTAGAGTGGCTTTCGTGAAGTCAATTTGAAATAGAGAATTTTTGTAGAAGAAAGGAAAGTTGATGGTTGAATCAGTGTACCTATATGTGGAGCAAATAGAAAATTACAATCAAACTTTGTAGCCTGGGCGTTCATACATAGATGTATATGTATAGCTATGGGTTGGTTTAATGAATAGGAATTGCCGATATGCCAGCAAGTAAGTGACAATGGATGTTTGTACATTAGATATATATAGGATTGGCTGGGTGAATCAATTGAAGAGAGAGATTGATTGACGTTTTTGAGTTTACATACTTAATGTATAAAGCATGTCATTGAGTGGCATTGATATTGGAAACTTATGGGTGTTATTGGAAGCTCATGTATATATATATATATATGTGTATATGTGTATGTATATGTGGGTTGATGGGTGGCTGGGAATTTAATAAATAATATATATTTATATACTTATAAGTATATGTACATATTATGCCTAGCCAAGTCCATGTTTTAAAGACCAAAAAGTAGTCTTTACTTTTAAGGGGCCCAGACTATTTTGAAAAGAAATATAAAAGTTGGCCACCCAAAACTTATAAATATTTTATCCAGCTTCATTCTTTTTATTTTGTCTAGCCTCATTCTTCTTGTTTTGTCCGGCCTCCTTCTTCATATTTTGTTCAGTCTCTCTCTTCTCCTTTTCTACTAAAATTCTTTCTAGGCTATCCAGGCTACCTTCATCCACAAATATCTTATGATTGGCCTGGATTGCTTTTTTCCCATTATTTTTATCCGTCCAACTACTCTTTCAATTTTCACACCCAAATACCTTCTACGTAGCCCGGACAACTTTCCTTCCCTATTTTTTATGTTTTGATCGTCCAATCTCTTTTCATAATTATTTCACCCAAACATCAACTATGTTGATCGCCCGACCTTGTGAGCATGATGAAAGTGATCAATTAAAATCAATCCAGGCTACCCTGCCCTTGGTTTTGAAAGTGTTGTTCACCCACTACATGAGACCGGGAGAAATGACCTACATGAGGCCTGGAGAAAATGCCTACACGAGACTGGGTGAAAATATTTTGTGAGTGGCTACAAGGGCCTATTGGAGGCCGAATTTTGGCGAGGGATCATGAAAGTGGCTCGACTTGAGTATAATTTCAAGCAAAGAGAAATAATTTCATCATAATTTGAGGCCGGGTTATGTATTTAAAATAAAAAAATCAGCCCGATCAAAGATAAAAATGGGCTGGGCAGTTTTATTATTGGGTATAAAAAAAAATTAAAGAGGTGATTCCAGCCTAGTTTGAGGCTGGGTCGTTTCATTTTATTTTAATTTTTTAATTAACCTTGGGTCTCAATATTTGGGCCAAATTTTTATTAAGCTTAAAGTCTCAAAGAGTTCGATCAAGCCTGAAAGCTTCTTGAAGGAATTTCTTAGCCAATAATGGCTTCGTCCAAGTTACATAAGGATTTTTCATCCACCAAGAAGTTATACTTAAGCTAGAATTCCGCCTAAGGGTGAGTTCGAATCCAAGAGTCTTGAATGAATCAAGAAGCCAAGACGTCCAAGTAATGAGTTCAAATTTGGAAAGGATTCTGATCGACCATCAATACTCAAGATCACGTGGTTATCAAGGAAGAATCCGGTCGAATTCTAAATTCAAGAGAGTTCAAATCTCATATGTACAAGGAGTTTAGAGGGAATTCTGGGCCAAGTAATGGTTCATTGCTATCCTAACCATTATGTATAGACGCATTCAGAAGAGAAAAGGGGGACATTCAACACACAACAATCAACTCATAAACTTCTCAAAGTCTCAAGAATCTCTCAAAGTTCTTTTGCTTTCGATTTTACTTAGTTGCTACCGTTCAAGGCGCTTTTAGGTTTTCAATAGTTCTAGTTTATTAGGTTTGTAGCTTTGCCATCATCCTTCCCAAAGGCTTGTGGTATCGATTTAGTTTTGTTATTTACTTTTCATGCAACTTTGTTTGTCCTGATTTCAACTTTAATGCAATTTTTCTTTTATTCGCCCTCAATCTAATGCATGCTATTTTCATTGTTTCTTTGAATCTTGAAGTTAACTTGGTTGGTCAAGATCGTATTGAGTTTCATTATATTTTTTTTATCCATAGTTTCTTTGTTTTGCTTGGGCACTTGCACCACTTTGTGCACGAGTTCGATCACGTAATTCTAAGAAGGTCAACTAGTGGGTCGGATTTCGATTCCGACTAGGCCTTTAGGAGCCTTGTCCCCGAGGCTAGAAAAGAACCTAGGCCAAGAATGGTTCCTGGCTTGGCTGATCAATCGCTTGATAAGAATCAATTTAGGCGCAGTCACTCAACCCAATCACTATCACATTCCGATCGAGCCAAAACTTGGTTTGACCGTGGCACGCCCCGCACTTACACGAAAACGGACCAAAGTGTTGTTTTTGGCCAACCTTGGCTAAAACCGAGTGAACAGTAACGAAAGTAAACCTTGACTCATCTCGCCGGATTACGTCGGTGGCTGTTTCTCTTTTGTTTTTTTTTGGGGTTTCTCTGGGTTTTGGCTGATGGTGCTTCGTGCTTTTTGGTTGAAGGATTTTTTTGTATTTTTCTGTTTGGGCCTTTGGTGTTATTCTGGCATATTCTCGTGTTGTAGTGATGAGACATCTCTTGAAGAGAGAGATAGAGATAAAAGATGAGAGAAAGAGAGATATAGAGAATCAATGAAAGAGGGAGATACCATGTAGTATCACATGGGAGTGTCCTTAATGTGTTTGTAAGTTTGTTTTTTTGGGTTGGCCTGCTTCTGTTGGTCAATGAATTGCTTTTTAGTGACAAAAAATAGTGGAAAAAACGATTTGAATCCTGTGTTTTATCCCAAAAACATATTTGGTCAATATGATTTCAAAACTTCACATTGGTTCTTGTATTTTATATTGTTTACAATCTTAGGATCTTTTGCACCTAAAATAAAAAAATTTCTCAAATCAAAACTAATAATTTTATTCCAAAATGTTAAAAAATCATGTATGTAATCTTGAATTTAGTTTTTAAACAAAAATTTTAGGAAATCTCAAACTTAAAGTCAAACCCTACAAATTTTGTGAGCTTCAATCCCCCGATAAATTTTTTTTTCTGAAAACAAATGGCAATTTGAGTTTTGTTAAACTTGTCCAAAGATTGCAAACAATGACCAAATGCGGAGTTTTAAATTTGTTTTTGAGGTGAAACACAGGGCCAAAATTGTTTTTTTTCCAAAAAAAAAAAAAAAAAAGAAAAGGAACTTGAAGTTTCTGGTTCTAAATTTTGTGATCTTGAATCATCTTTATGAAGTTTCTGGTTCTAAATTTTTTGTAGAGGAGGTTGTCTCTTTTGATATAGACTCTTATCTATAGGTAAAATTCTTGGTGATCAAGTCCGTTAGTGTCGAGATTGCATCACATCTCAAAAGATAACGCTTTCAATTTTCTTAATTTTCAAGATAATTATATAATTGATATTCAACAAAATCTTGATTGCATCAGATCGGAGCGGAGAATGACCACCTCTGATCTGGCAACTTGTCGGCCTCTGGCCTTGCAGATCAGGAGAGGCAAAGAACGGTCCCACCACCCATCCTAAACCCTAGAGGCTCCATATATAGATACTAGTAGAGATGAAATGCATTTGTATCTCTAATAGAAATCTCATACTAGTGCGTTGGACCTTTACTACTTGTGTGGTGTACAGTGTGGTAGAAATAGTTTTACTCTAAATTTATTCATTATATTGCAATGAAAGATATAAAGAACAACCCCTGGGTTTAGCCCAAGTCGGGTGGGTAGGATAATGGATTAGAATTAAGATTAGTCTAGGTTCAGGTTTGATTCCTTCCAACGCGCCCAAGAAAGAAAGATATGAAGAACAAACACATTTATTATCAAATAATTTTAGGTTTGAAGCCATTTTTTAAATATGAATTGCATACAGGCTTTCTTATTACAATATATTTTAATACTTTCAGACACAGAAATATTTTCTTCAATTTAAAATGAGGCATGAGGATGAAGAAACTGTGATTTCTGCTAGTGCTGAACCGAAGACCAGGAATTTGCATCAATCCAGTTAAAAGCAATAGGACTCAGAAAAGCATCAGGGATGCCAAAGGAACTGACCAAGGCAAGTGCATGTGGTCGCAGTTCACTGCACAGTCTGCTTACTTCTTTTCTCACAGCAGCTACATTATCTGTTGATAAGTATCCGTATCGGAGGAATGCTGCATCTTCTTCCAAGCAAATCAATGCATACATGGACCTCAACATAGCTAAGACATTCTGCACCAGAACGAATACATGATCAGTAACTGGATTTATTTCACCGTCTCATATTTCATATGTTATCAAAATTTAATGACGCAAGGCTAGTTGCACACATTTCATACCGGAAATGTTCCAAACACCACAATGGGGAAAATAAACTTCAGTATAGATAGCGTACTAAGAAACTCAAAATTTTCAGTATTCTGGTAACTCAAACATCAAGACTGCAGAAGAACTGAGGAAAGGATTGTGGATATCCAACAAAACACGAGACAAGAAATTATGAATCATAGTTGCAACAAAACAAGAGAATGTGTTCTAATTTCCCATCTATGAATCCAACACTTTTATCCCATCTCTCATTCAAAACCAATTTATGACTACCTATCCTTTAGTCAGATGATAAACTATGTCCTATACTGCACCAATGATAATACCGAACCAGTTTCAGATCTTCAGATCAAATCACAACCTGTCATTTGAGACAATGAAAAACCAGTTACTAAGAATTACCTTTAGTGAACCAGAAGGTACAGTTGCCTCAGCATCTATGAAGGTTTGCAATATTGTTCTATCTGAGAAAGCTTTGCCCAGGTCCTCTGCAAGTTGATAACTCTGGTACAGGAAAGAGTAAAGAAAAATGTGAGAACACAGAGAGAGGAGAGAGAGAGAGAGAGAGAGAGAGAGAGAGAGAGAGAGAGAGAGAGAGAGGGAGGAGTTTTAGTAAGGAGAAGAAACACTCACCAGAATGACTGAGTACTCTTTGCTTTCTCCCTGTTTTTGACGTTGTGACACTTCCATGGCAAAGCGATTCAATAGATCTCGCTCTCTTAAGCAGAACGCATCCATCTGATGTAAGTAAGTGGTAAGGATATCTAAGGTTTTAAACATGACTAATCTAAAATAACAATGCGTCCAAGGATTTGAACCAAAACCAAGGGTTCTAAAAAACTATATCACCTGGAATTGGCTACTCCGGAGGGTAGAACTTGTAAGGTGAGATGGAATGACAGGGCAAGGTTTATTCATGTGTTCTAATCCCAAAGCTTGAAATGGTTTACTTCTCTTCTGAGCTGCTATATACTCTGCAAGAAGTGCCTTGCTGATCTGAATTAAAAACCCAAAAATTCAACTGCTTTAGATGGATTTCTGATGAATGTTGACAGTCACTAAAAATAATGCTTATCTAATGGCATATACACCATTTATCCAAGCTTATCATTCCTCACTACTCAAATAAAATATCACCTAAGGAAATTCAAAGTAAACTTATTTTTCCCTAGATGTTATTCAGTGGACAACTAACAGTCTATATGGGTTGGTCCACACTAGAAAGGCATGTTAACTAGGCAATAAAAATAATGAAGGGCATATTGACCATTTCTAAATTCAGCACAAAACAGTTAAAGCAACTGGCTAAGAGTCGGCAATATCCGACTAAGTCAAAAATATGTATACAGTATATGGGCAAAATAGACCAAATTACAAACAATTAGTTTCAAAGGAACAAATTTGGAATTGAACAGAACATAAAATCATGTCCAAGCAAGAAGGCCATTCCTACTCTACCATTAACTCTGTCTCAAAAAGGTTATTGTAAACCAGTTTCACACACAGCTCAAATCATAGTTTCTTCTTTCTTCAAGAAAGTTTTCTTCAGTTTTTGTCAATTCATATATCAAAAGAAACTCCTGGCAAAAAAATAAATTATGTCAAAAGAAACTATGTTGCAGTCCGAATAGAAGATATACACTACCTGCTGCATCAGAACATTGTTGTCCCCCTCAAAAGTGGACTGCACATCATATTCAGCTTTCAGATGACCAACACGGTTTTCAGTCTTCAAACCTTGCCCTCCACAAGCTTCACGGCATTCCTGATATTTAAATCAAAGACATTTAGTGAGGCCAATTAGAACAATAAATTTAACTTGCATTTTACATTGCATTTCCTGACCTGAAGAGTTCGCATGTCATGCCAGGTAAGGGTAGCCTTGAGTGCACTTGAAACAACATGAATGGTTTTGGTCGACTCAGGCGTCCTCTTCACATAAATCATTTTTAAGTAATTTGCAGCAAAAGTCATGGCATATCTGAAGAACGGAAGGAATGATAATATTAATGTAGCAAGGGGTCAAATGCTGCTTATATGTTTAATGTATCAGCATTCATCTCAAGTGCCAATCATTTCACCACCAAGCAATTAACCTTTTATACCAAATTTTACTGAAGAAATCAGGATCCTTAAGCACAAGATCTAGAAGCAGAATATCTATTATGTTCACTACAATAGTGACACCCACAATAAAGGAACTTCGGGAATTTGTCTAAACCCTCAGTTTTGTAACAAAAGTAGTACATAAACTACTAAACTGGTTGTCTTAGTTGCCATACAATACAATACCAATGGCATAGAGATGACCATATCCAAGATCTAAGAGTATTATCTATCAGTAACTGCAATGATAGTAAGAAGTATTTACTTCAACATGAAAAGCCAATGATTTTCAAATTGACACTTATCAATTTAATTCATGCAAGAGCTGTCATTGCAAACGAGTTCCGATTAAACTGAGACACAAAAATGCCACGGAGTTCTTACGTCTTTGCAAGGAGAGGCAAAAGCCGCTGTTGATGACTCGGGTAGTCAAGCAATAGAACTTCAGGTCCATTTGGTGTAACAGAAAAGGCCCGCCTTGTCAATGAGTACCTTATGGCAATTGCTAAACTTATCTGAACATATGAAAAGAAATCATTATATCAATGACAAAAATTGGGCTTGGTAGGAGAGAGATGGAATCCCTAACCCTAAAATTACATGCAAACCCAAGAATGATTTATATGCAATAATAGGCACCATGCTTAAAACCCATTACCTTCGATGTGTAAATTGCACTGACTGCTATAGTTACACGACCAGATGTTAATGGGGCCAAGAATGCTCCGAATCTCTGAATGAAAGAAACAAATTAAAAATGATTAAAGGAGGGAATTATTTTTGTTAAATAAAAGTTAGACATATATGCCCATCTGGAAATAGAACTACCTGATCTGGGTCTTTTATTGAACTCAGATATTTCCCATCAGGAGAAACATCAGCTACTGAATTCAACAAATTTTCCCTGGGGATTCGAACATTGTCAAACCTGAAAACACATTTCTAAATCTGTTGAGTCATATGTTGGTACAACTTACAACTTCCACAAGTCTGTAATTGACATAAATAGCGATGTGAAATGAAGACTAAGAACACAAATATTACCATATTCGACCATTATCAACACCATTTAAACCAATTTTATGACCACAATCAGCAATACGGATGTTTGGACAGATGTTTCCATTTGCATCCCTAATCTGGGCTATAAAAGCATGGACGCCTTGATTGTTCCCGGATATATTGAGTTGTGAAAAGACTATTGTGTGTGTGGCATGCTAAACATCAACAAGAAAAGTAACATATCAGTGTAAAGACAGCACTGAAGGAGGAACCTTATCAGCAACTAAGCAGTGATGTGAAGTATACATTTTAAAGGTGCAAGTAATAGAAAATGTGCAACAATACATTTTAAAGGTGATCCTCACACTATCTTAATTTTTTTTCTTTTAAGTGATCCTTACATTAGCTGCTCCTCCAATCCAATACTTCTGAGCTGATTCACAAGGTGTATTAATGACAAATTCTCCAGTTTTTGAATCATAAGTGGTGACTGTCTCAATTCCTCGAACCTGAAAACATCAATATGGAAGAAATTAGTGAAAACTTAACAAAAGAGCATATGAAAACATCCATCTGCAGGCCTGAGAATGCAGGCCAAATGATTGAACAGAATTCACATACATTACTGCCATGCCCCAACTCAGACATTGCAAAGCAACCCTTGATTGCATAATTCTCAGTGTCCCTCAGCCACTTTTCGTGATGGCGCTTTGTGCCAAAAAACTGAATGGCACCACCCCTGAAATTCATTAACGAACAGAGAAAACCTAATAATAAATTAATTTCTTCCATGATATCCCTACCAAATCAACACCCCACACTTTAAATAAAATTAAAAGAATGTCATTCAACTACTTCAGTGACATAATAAGAAATCTATTAGAATCAATCTGATTTTTAACTTGAAGGAAATTTGAGCATCCAACCCAAAACCAATTGCAATAGGAAAAGAGACCAAGAGAGCCAAGACCCTTATAAGCACTTATACAAGACTATAATTTTTCAATGTGGGACAACACACTCCACATTCTCACATGTCTCCATGAAAGTGGCAAAACTTCACATTTATTGAGCATTGAAATGAATGAAAACTATGAATCTATTTCTAACTCTAATAGAATGCAAAGCAACCAACCATCTTAGCTCAGTATAAGATCAACAGTCAACTACTCTTCAGAAACCAAAACAACATATGAGTAACCACGATTCAAACTGTTCTAACTAAGAAGACAACAAAACCCACCACCAAATCACACCCCAAAAAATAAAACAAAAATGCCATGTTAAGCAATTTTTTACATACCACAAAAAGAAATGGACACCGAGCTTGACAGAAAGCGAGTGATCATAAATCGAAGCAACCTCAAGAAACGCAAACTTTCTCAACTCAGACTCAACCCCTCTATCCGTGACCCAACCTTTGAAAACTCCGCGATCCAAGAGGTACTCAATTCGCTTCATGGTCATCTCTCGCTGCTGCTGCATGGATTGGTTATAGTCGGGCGAGACGAAGACTCTGCCGCCGGCCTCTCTGGGGTTGAAGAGCTTGCTCTGCTTCATCAGACCGAAGAGCCAGTCTCGGTCCTCGAGGTTGTGGAGGTCCAGGAGCTTGCGCATCTCCTTGGTGTCGAATTCGAAGGGCTCCGAGAGCTCCGGAGGGGAATATGCGAGGCATGGGTTGGAAGAGAGAGCAGAGGGGGAGGAGGGTTGGTGGAGGTGGTTGGAGAGGACTTGGGTCCGCCATGAAACGCAGTCCATGGGTCGGATTTCTGGGTTCGGGTCAGTGTTTCACAATTCAGAGAGAGAGAGAGAGAGAGAGAGGTGTAGAAGATAATTGTTACGAAGCTGTGATTTGCTTAATCACAACTTATAGTCACATTTACTATTTTTACTGTTTTATCTTTAATATTGATTGTAACTGCTAGCTGGCAGCCAAGGCTTGGGTAAATTGTTGTTAACACAAGTATATAGGCCAACAGCTCTTTCTTTGTAAGTCAGTGATAAAAATAGATAGTATCAATGAAATATTCTCTGGAGTCTTCGTGACTCCAGCTCTTCCTTTCATCTTCTCCTTCTTCTTCATTTCCACTGCATCTTCAGGTCAAGGTTGAAAGGGGTCTAACATTTGGTATCAGAGCCATTTGATCCTTGTTCCCTTCCTATGTATGCCACGCTACCTCACCCGCGCGAAGCAAATGGATGCCCGTCTGACCGCCGTCGAAACTTCCATCACCGCCTTCACTACCGACCTTCAATCTTTGAGGGATTCCCTTCCAGCCACCATTGATGCACAACTCCGTGTGTATTTTAATCAGCTCCGCCGTGACCTCGCTGTAGGGGGAGGGGGTGGATCGGACGCTGAAGATGCAGCGGAGAACGCTGATGGTGGTTATTATCGTCGTCGTCGTCCTGATGGAGGGGGGGGAGGAGCGCAGCGACAACCATGGCCACATCGGATCGATTTTCCTCGTTTTTCCGATGGGGATGATCCATTAGCTTGGATCTACAGAGCAGAGCAATATTTTTCTCTCTACAACACGCCCGAGCATCAAAAAGTGGTCACCGTCTCTTTTCATCTCGAGAACGAAGCACTACAGTGGTTTCGTTGGATGGATTGCCTAGCGACGACACCACGTTGGGAGGATTTCACTCGTGCGTTTTGCAGAGAATTTGGGCCATCAGAATTTGATGATAGTGCCGAGGCTCTCTTCAAATTGAAGCAAACAGGTACTCTCAAGGATTATGTTACTGAATTTCGCCGATTGGCAAATCGTACTAGAGAAGTTGGACCTATTTTACTTAAGAGTTGTTTTCTGGGAGGCTTAAAGAAGAAATTAAAATTTGATGTCAAGCTGATGCGTCCTTCGACTGTTCATGAGGCAATTGCTCTAGCTGCTCAAATTGATGCTAAGTTGAGTGAACTTAAGCCTGTAGTTAAACCCTTACCAATTCCAGGTTCGGGCTCTGCTGCAAAGCCATTAGCCATCTTACCACCACCCAATAATACTGTTAAGCCTGCTGGGTTACCCATGTTCAAAAAATTGACACCAGAAGAAGTCCAATTGAAGAAGTCTAAAGGCCTTTTTTTTTACTGTGAAGAAAAATATACACGGGGTCATAGATGTAATCAGAAACAACTATTGGTTTTAGATGTGAATTGGGAGATGGAGGATCAAGAGTTAACAGATGAAGAAACTGTGGTTGATTCCTCTGGGGAATTACAACAAATGGAGCTTAGTGAGTGTGCATTTTATGGTACATCAGCCACGAAGTCTATCAGAACCATGAAAGTTGCAGGTTTCATTGGAAATTGCCCTGTAACTATTCTTTTGGATTCTGGCAGTACTCACAACTTTGTGGATGGTAGGTTGATCAAAAAGCTTGGCTGGAAGTTGAACCCCACTATTGAGTTTGAGGTGTTGATAGCCGATGGGGGTAAAGTTAAGAGTAAAGGGTGTTTGAACACCACTCTTTCTATGAGTGATTATGTGTGTGACTCAAGTCTTTTTGCCTTACCTCTTGGGGGTTGTGATGTGGTCCTAGGTGTGCAATGGTTATCCTCAGTAAGCCCGGTGTTATGGGATTTCCAGCTTCTGACTATGGAATTTAGCGTGGGAGCAGTAAAATATAAGATAGAAAGCATTCAACCTCAAGCACCTTTGGTACAAGAAGCAACTCTGCAACAACTTGAGAGAATTTTGCATACTTCAAGTTTCGGAATCTTGCTTTATTCTATGGCAGCCGACAAAATTGAAGCATGTGATTTGAACACCAAGCAGTTGGAGGAATTACAAGAAGTTTTGTCAGAATTCGATGATGTCTTTCAAAGCCCAACTACCTTACCACCAAACAGACCCCATGATCACAAGATTCCACTCATTCCAGGAGCTAAACCACCTAGCATCAGACCCTATCACTATGGCCCACTACAGAAAACTGAAATTGAGAAAGCAGTACAAGAGTTGTTGAGTTCAGGGTTTATACGGGCAAGTCACAGTCCTTTCTCGTCTCCTGTGTTGTTGGTCAAAAAGAAAGAAGGAACTTGGCGAATGTGCATGGATTATAGGGAGCTTAATCAAGTCACTATTAAAGATAAGTACCCCATACCATTGATTGATGACTTATTGGTTGAATTGCATGGTGCTAAGTATTTTACTAAGCTGGATTTGAGATCAGGTTACCACCAAATTAGGATGGATCCTGCAGATGTGGAGAAAACAGCCTTTAGAACGCATGAAGGCCACTATGAGTTCTTGGTTATGCCATTTGGGCTAACCAATGCACCTGCATCCTTCCAAAACCTTATGAATGATGTGTTTAGACCATTTTTGAGAAAGTTTATATTAGTTTTTTTTTATGATATATTGATTTTTAGCAGGAGTTGGGACGAACATTTGTCTCATTTGCGGCAGGCTTTGCAAATACTTCAACAGAATCAACTTTTTGTTAAAAAGCAAAAATGTGCTTTTGGTCAAAGTAAAGTGGAATATCTGGGCCACATTGTTTCTAGAGAGGGAGTGGCAGCTGACCCATCAAAGCTGCAAGCCATTGTGGATTGGCCTATTCCCACAACAGTCAAGGAGTTAAGGGGATTCTTGGGGCTAACAGGTTACTACAGAAAATTTGTACCTGGTTATGGTAAGATTTGCCAGCCCCTATATCAATTAACCAAGAAGGACGGGTTTCTTTGGACTGATGCTGCAACTGACGCCTTTCAACATCTCAAGAATATCATGGTATCACCACAAGTTCTAGCTTTACCAGATTTTAATTTACCCTTTGAAATTGAGTGTGATGCTTCAGGGAATGGAATTGGGGCAGTTTTACAACAAAGGGGAAGACCAATAGCTTTTACAAGCCAATCTCTGGGTCCTAGGAATCAAGCATTGTCAACATATGAAAGAGAACTCATTGCTATTGTGCATGCAGTGAGAAAATGGCAAGGATATCTACAAGGAAGACATTTTGTGATTAAAACTGATCACAACAGTTTGAAGTTCTTTTTGAATCAAAGGGCTAACACTCCATTCCAACAGAAGTGGGTGGCTAAGTTGCTTGGGTTTGATTATGAGATACAGTACAAGCATGGTACTGAAAATGTTGTTGCAGATGCTCTCTCCAGAGTTCATGGTGCTGAACAACTTCCAGAAACTCCCCTAAATAGTCAATTTGAATGTACAGCAATCTCTTACCCTTACTTTGGATGGTTGGATGAACTGAGAAGACATGTGGAGCAGGATGAATGGATAATTAACAAGTTGTGAGAATTGGCTGCTGTAGATGCAAGTACTGATCAGCAGTCTAAATTGCGAAAATTTCAGGTGGATAATGGGTTTCTCAAGTATCAATCCAGAATTGTCCTCAGTCCAACATCAACATGGAGGGTTAAAATATTTGAAGAACACCATGTTACTCCCACAGCAGGTCATCCTGAGGTACTCAAAACTTATCAAAGAATAAAGAGAGGTTTTTATTGGCAAGGAATGAAAAAAGATATCAGAAAATGGGTTGCCGAATGCTCAGTATGCCAGCAGAATAAGTATGAAACTATAGCACCTCCAGGTTTGTTACAACCTCTACCAATTCCAACTCAAGTTTGGACTGATATAAGCATGGATTTTGTAGTTGGGTTGCCATTATGCAAAGGTAAATCAGTAATTCTAGTGGTGGTAGACCGATTGACAAAATATGCACATTTTGTTGCTTTGGCTCATCCAATCACAGCTGTCATAGTAGCTCAAGTCTTCATTAATCACATTTTCAAGCTCCATGGAATGCCATCTTCTATTGTGAGTGATAGAGACCCTATATTTGTGAGTGCTTTTTGGAAGGAATTATTCAAATTGCAGGGTTCTAAATTGAACATGAGCTCAGGGTATCACCCTCAAAGTGATGGGCAAACTGAGGTAGTGAATAGATGCCTTGAAACCTATTTGAGGTGTTTTGCAGGATATCAACCTAAGAAATGGGTCCAATGGTTAGCTTGGGCAGAATGGAGTTATAACACTGCCTTCCATACATCTGCAAAAGCAACACCATTTGAGTTGGTCTATGGATATCCACCACCACATGTTAATTCTTATGAAGTTGGGTCTGCAAGGTTGGATTTGGTGGAACAGACACTCATGGAGAGGGACAAGATCATATCCATGCTCAAGACAAATCTGAAAGTGGCTCAAGAAAGGATGGAGACTCAAGCTAACAAACACAGAACTGAGAGAGAATTCAGTGTGGGTGATTTTGTTTATTTAAGGTTGGTTCCTTATCAACTGCAATCTCTGGCTTCTCATTCTTTCCACAAGTTACACCCAAAGTTCTATGAGCCTTATGAAGTCATTGAGAGGATTGGGAAGGTAGCATACAAGCTGAAATTGCCTGTAGGAACCAAGATACATCCTGTTTTTCATGTCAGTTGTTTGAAGAAACATCTTGGTACAGCTGTGACCCCAATTGCTACACTTCAATGCATTACAGAAGATGGAACTCTACATGAGAACCCTGAAGCTGTGTTACAGAGAAGGATTTACAAGAAGGGAAATGTTGCAGGTACTCAATTACTTGTTCACTGGAAGGGGCTTAGTGCAGAAGATGCAACTTGGGAAGATTATGATGACTTCATCAGCCAGTTTCCTGATTTCCAGTTTTGAACAACCTTGAGGACAAGGTTTATGTTAAGGGGAGGGTAATTGTTACGAAGCTGTGATTTGCTTAATCACAACTTATAGTCACATTTACTATTTTTACTGTTTTATCTTTAATATTGATTGTAACTGCTAGCTGGCAGCCAAGGCTTGGGTAAATTGTTGTTAACACAAGTATATAGGCCAACAGCTCTTTCTTTGTAAGTCAGTGATAAAAATAGATAGTATCAATGAAATATTCTCTGAAGTCTTCGTGACTCCAGCTCTTCCTTTCATCTTCTCCTTCTTCTTCATTTCCACTGCATCTTCAGGTCAATGTTGAAAGGGGTCTAACATGATGGAGGTTGGGAGAGAGAGGGGGTAGTTGGGTTTACGCGCGCAAGTTGGACTGGGAAGTGCAGACGATCAGATGCTCGATTGATTTATTTATCAGATTCCGAGAATTCCAGTAGACGGTTGAGATTGGCTAGTTCAGGAGATCGGGCAATGATTGATTGATTGCCCGTAATGGAGTAGACGGATGGTTTTTTTGGGCAAAGTGATACGGCGTCGCATTTGGAATTTTGGAGGAAGAGCCACATTTTCTGGTCCAGCTTCTGAAGTCAGAAACCGTTGAATGGTATTGGGAATGGTGCATTATTTGCATCATCAGCATGGTCTGTATTCTGTAAGGATAAGTTGGTGTCATATATTTTTTCTGCATAATGTTTGACATCTCTAATTTTTGTATCCAATTTAAATTTCAAATGATATGTTACTTATTGTAAATAAATAAATATAAAAATAAACTCTACATATTAATCAATAAATTTGTCATCTTAATCAAAAAAAGAAATTAATAAATTTATCATATCATTTAAAATTAGGCTCAAGAATATTCATATTTACCACGCGTCCACTAATTATAAAGTCTATTTTAAACTGATCCACGAGTTATAAAATATTTTAAATTTCTCTATTAACTACAAAAACATACGGAATGGTTCATCTGTAAGCGATTCCGTCAAAGGGACCATTAAGTGTCACGTTAGATGTAATCCACATGGCATTTTTAATTACGTGGCATTGACTGGTAATGAGCAAAAATAGATTTGACCCTAAAATAATTTCAAACTCATTCTACGATGACACATGTCACCTAAATCGATATGACATGGGCCCACCACTTTCCTCCACTTTGTAAATGAAACTATAAGCTCCTATAAATTTTTTAAAAAAAAATTGAGTTTTTTTTTGTAAAGGCTAAAAACAATGCATTTAACCATTGGAATTACGGTTTTCTCATCATTCAATAGTTTTGTCCATGCCACCTAAATCGATCTAACATGGGCCCACCACTTTCCTCCCCTTTGTAAATGAAATTGTAAGCCCCTATAAATTTAAAAAAAAAAAATCGAGTTTTTTTTTGTTTGTAAAGGCTAAAAACAATACATTTAACCATTGGAATTACGGTTTTCTCCTCATTCAATAGTTTTGTCCATGCCACCTAAATCGATCTGACATGGGCCCACCACTTTCCTCCCCTTTGAAAATGAAACTGTAAGCCCTTATAAATTAAAAAAAAATCAAGTTTTTTTTTCTAAAGGCTAAAAACAATGCATTTAACCATTGGAATTACGGTTTTCTCCTCATTCAATAGTTTTGTCCATGATTTCCACTGCAAATTGATTTTTTTGTTAAATAGGAATTAGTGTTTAAGGAGACTTAAAATACGTCCAACATAACACTTAACAGTCCCTTTGACGGAATCTCTAACGGATGGACTATTTTATATGTTTTTTGTTAGTTAATGAGGGATTTTGAAATGTTTTATAGTTCGTGAACCAATTTGAAATGAATTCTATAGTTGATGGATAGAAATGTACATAAGCCTAATATATAAATTTGGAATCTCTAAGTACCATTTTCTTTTTGTAATTAAATGGATTGTATTAGTCAAAAAAGGGCAAAGGCAATAAGTACAATTGTTTATGCACAAAAATGCAACGGCCACATGGAGGGCCTAGATTGGTGCAAAAACACCTCGCCATGTGTGAAAGGAAAGGCTTTCGACCTTTGGGTGCCGGCGTGCCACTATTTGGCTTGGAGTAGCCGAATAGAAAATGTAACTGAAAATTAACAAAAATAAATTCGGAGCGCTAAATAAAAATCTAACTTTTAAAAGACGATTGTGCAATAAAAAAGGAATAGAAAAACTCTATTTAAGTTTTTTCTTGTTTAGAATGATCTAGGACTTTGAGGATGAACAACCAAGAAGTAAATAATAAAGTTGAAATGAATAAGCAAGTGCAAGGCAAGGAAATTACTTTAAATGATAAAAGTAATGGAGCTTGAAGAAAAGTAAAGTGTAGAAAATGTAAATAGTGCTGGGAGTTTGGACAAGAAATTAAAAGATTATAGGGAAATTAAATGGGCAAAAGATGAAGAACAATACTAAAAATGCTAAAAAGTAAAGGAATACAATTATTGAAAAGCGTGGAGCTTGAAGAAAATACAAAAATTAACATGAAATGAATATAAAAGAAATCTTTAATGCCTACTTATTTTGGGAGGTCACCCAACAACAATGTAAAAGCATATATAGTCCATGTAAGACCATATCTGGTAATTCGTTAATTTGATGTTATCCATACCGTGAATATTCTAGGGCGACTTTACCATATGTGAAATGTGAGTTAACTACTTACCTTAGCTTTTTTCTCTTGTCCATTTCTTCCACATTATCTTTACCGAATGAGAAATATCTACTAACATTGATAACATTGATATTCACTGTCTATTTATTTCTTAAGAACTAAATAATTAAGCGTTTTTTGATTTGGTTAATTTTTTTACCAAGATGATATGTAGAGAATGATATAGAAAATAAACCATTTTGATTATAAGACTATATTCCGGACTGGGCAAGAGAAGAGAGAAAGTATCTAGCATTCCTCTACAAACACGCTACATGATGGTAGAGCATTCAGACATTATATGCCTATGTATGCCTAATACAAACAATAAATCCTAAATCTTAGACACACGAATCTCCTAAATCATACTAAAACATATTCTCACACAAGAAAATAATCCAAAAAATATCATTATACATACATTTTAGTGCGTCACTACATCCAATGCAACTGCACTGCAGTGTCATGTAAACAAAAAACATTTAAACACTCTCCAAAGTGTTCAAATGCTCAATGCAAACTTGTAAAACGCCGTAATTTCGTCCTTCAAGTTCTTAGAAATTATGTGAAGTTTTTCAGTATTTTTATAAGTATTAGGGAAAGGGAGATTCAAACATGGGACAGTGAAAACAACTAAATTAATAGTCAGTGTTTGTTACGGGTGTTTGAGTAGTTGTCTTAAAGGAATTAACAGCAACCACCCACCCAAATAACATCTAATCAAAGAATGATACTATAAGCATAAAGAGGGTAGTTCTAGTGTATCGACCTAAAGAGTGTCTTAATAAATTTAAAAGAGGCTAACGAATCAGGGTCAAAGGTGACCTAAAGAATGATTACTGCCATTATCTCAAATGGAGTGCATAACCAAATTTAAGACCAAAACATTCAGACAGTATAGTCACATAGTCTTGTGTACGCATAACAAAATTCAGAAGTTTCAGCACAATGAAGTTAGCATAGAAGTACATTATAATAATTCTTCTTCACTTCGAAATGCTTGCAAGTTGCACCCAGAGAGTTTTTTTATCTTATTTCAGATACCAAAAGTGTTTTTACTTACCTAAAAGCATTTTTGACACTTCCAAACAGACCTTAAACCCCTAGTTTACAGAAGTTCAGGTATCAAACAAATCGTTTTATGACAATGATCATGACCAAAATTTGGGTGCGCAGTAAACCCAAAAAATTGCTGACTATATTAATAAATCCCACACTTATTACATTTGTGTGAGTTCAATGTTACATTCAAATAAGGTTTAAAGAATATCTCATTGGCCATAGCCATTATTTCTTCTGGTCAATATTTGTAAAATATATTTCTGTGACTCATTCGCCAAAATTGAGGTGGACTAATTTAGTGAGTATTATAATTACCCATTCTGATACATTCTAGTATTACCTAATAGCATTACAAAAATGCATGAAATTCAGGAATCATTCCTTTTGCCTCTTACTCATGGTTTTACGCTTGTTAACATCCAGATATTTCTTCCTTAATCGGATGGACTTTGGTGTAACCTGCAAGTATGAACAGGACATCAGAAATGGATCACAAAATCATTTGGAATTGAACTAAAATCCAGTGATAACCACGTCGCAAGGCAGTCAGGAACCAGCTACCAGCAACAGTTTTGCATAAAATGAGGAACTCAAAAGGCCTGTTTGGTAACGTATTTGTTTTTGGGTTCAGTTTTTTAGTCAAAGAGGTAAAAGGAAAATATATGAGAGAAATGAGGGAGATGAAAGATATGAGGAAGAAATGAAGGAGAAAATATAAAACTAAAACTAATAAAAAAAAGTTTAATTGGTTTTAGTTTTTATTTTTTTGATAATTCTATATACATTTTCTCCCCCCTTACATCTATCATCTCTCTTCTCACTATATTCTCATTTTTCCTTCTCTATCTTTGATTAAAATAAAGAGTGGCACTATTCCCACCCCCCATTCCTATTTTCCCACCCCCTTTTGTAAACAAAAATTAATTATATTTTACATTTTCATAAAATTACCAAGAAGGACATTTAAAAAACAAAGCAGCCAGGGCAGCCGATCTTCCATGGAAACCCAGATGTGTGGTGCTGCAAATTAATTGGGGTACTACTTTTGTAGTACCACCAATCCTCATAAATCAAATAAAAAATGAAAGAGTACAGAGGTGGGCTTCCGATTCATTACCTACACATAAATTTTTCAACAAATGTAAAACAATGATGCTCCAAGCCAAACAATATAATCAGTCCAAATGAAAGTCTTTAGGAGCTATTTTTCTGTTGTATAAGTTGTTTCATCATCTCTATTCTATAAAAAAAAAAATGTTCCAAACAATAAAATTTGCTCTTTTCATGTCCGGCCGTGGCAAAAGATAACAACTTGAGTATATTTTTTGTATTGAATGAGTTTCTCATCAGTTGGGATGCTACCATGGCAGCTTGGTAATTGCTGCTTTTATCTTCTTCTTTAGGGCTAGGGTTAAAGTTGGGAGGGAGAAGGGGAAAAAGATAAAAAGTGTAGGGTAATTTGGGAATAATGGTGGTGAGATAAGTATATTGAAATTTTTTAAAACCATTTTGAGGGGTGGAAAAATAAGGTGGGTGAGGAGATAGGAATAGGGGGTGGGAATATCACCACTCAAAATAAAATCCATAAACAAACATATATTACCAAACAGGCACTTAATTATTCCTTTTTTTTTTTTTTTTTTTGTGAAATGAGTAAGTAAATAAGAGCCTCTTCAAATAGTTCAAGAACCTAACATCTCTGTAGAACTTTACAACTACTGGAATACATGAAAGAATCATGTACTACATATGGGGTTAACGGACAGGCCTCAATTAATAATGCGTATGGCAATATATGGACAACTATTCACTTTCAATCACGAGTGGAAGAATAGACTCAATAGAGTTAAAATTGGAACTTACCTCAATGAGCTCATCGGAAGCTACATACCCTATGGCTTCTTCAAGAGTCATCTGCACCCAAATGCATTCAGATTTAGTAACCACTTGACAAATGTAAGGACAAACAAGGTTTACTTTATCTAAAATTTACAGCTAGTTTTATCTTTGGAACATTATTCGGGCTGTTCTTAATAAGTTGAAAAACTAAAGTGTGTTGCTGAAACTAACAAGTTCTAAAGAATTAATCAAAAAAGCAATATAACATAATACTATGCTAATGTTAAGTTGGACCCTAATATTATACTAAGGGCTTACCTATAAGAGAATATTATGCTAACATTAAGCTTGCCCCCTACTATCAAGTCAATACACTTCAGGACATACGATTCCCAATTTGCATACCGTCTATAGAGTCATGACCCCTTAATGATGGATTTATTATGCTAGGGCCCACTGCCCATATTTGTAATACAAGGCTACAAAATAAACTCTACCTTAATACAAAGACTATATGATGCATGCTTGACAATCCATGGACAATATAAAAACCAAGAAAAATATAATGGTTGAATACATACAAGGCGAGGAGGAGATAGTTTCACATTCTCATCTTTGCCAGCAGCACGCACATTGGTAAGTTCCTTATTTCTTACCGGGTTGACCTGTACTTGAAATGTCAGTCAACTAAATGGGACATAATTTATAACATGAAAAGCACAGTATCTCCTTACATCTAGATCCGTGTCCCTCGAATGTTCACCAACAATCATGCCATCATATGTCTGTATACAAATGACCAAAAAGAGCAACAATAAGAATCGGTAGAACCAATGGTTAAAGGCTACATATGGATTTATTCTTGTCAAAATAAGAAGCATCATTTAGTCAATACGAATTTAATTTTATCACTCAATAAGCATACAGAAGAGGCTACAGTAGATGTAATTAGCAATGAAAAATGGGATCCTTATCAGTCATATATCTAATAACCTAAAGAAATTTGGGAGAGCAAAAAAGATAGGCAGAGAAAAGAACTGATCATATATGTACCAACCTCCATCCCAGGAGCCACAAAAAGTGTTCCACGAGGTTCTAAACTCATTAATGCGTAAGCTGTGATTGTACCATAGCCCATTGAGACCTGTTCAATGAAGTAAACAGGGAAAAGAAAAAAAAAAAGGCAGTCGTGTAAGACATACAAGTTTAATATAAATAACTGGTGTGCCATATGTACAAAATTACATTATATGAATGAGAATTACATTGTATTCCTTCTGAAATGACAAAATTACATTATATGAATGCTCAATTTTTTTTGTAACTAATCAATGTTTGTATTATGCATCAACCATGTAGATCATTAAAAATAGAAAAGCAGTTTTCTTGAGATGTCTTTAGTATTTAAGCTGTTCTTAGAGAGAGAGAGCTTTCCTTAAGACAAAAGCAGTTTTCTTGAAAAACACATTTTGACAATAGTAAAGAACATAAATGTTCCTTTAAAACAGTGTTGAAGCAACAAGCTCAAAATAAATCAGAAAGGTAAGTACCACACATACCAGAACTCCTTTCCTGACATTTCCAAGAGGACCTCGATATTTCTCGTAGGCTGTGAAACACAGATAACATGTATGAGAAAAGTTGCAGTGAAAGAAAATAACAACAGGAAGGAACATAAAAAACAACAACAATGATATTAAAAATAGTGCAAAACAAGTTCAGCCAAGCAAGAAATGGACAAATCCCCAGAAATGGCAACCCTCAGATTCTCCATAGGAACTTACTAAATAAACAATATAAGGACTTTAGACCCAATACCAAAAAAACAAATATGGTAACTTCTAACAAATAATTAATGCTTTTAATTCAGAACATGCTAGTGCTCAATTCTCCAAATGACCAAATTTTATTACTCCAACTATGAAGGTGTGATATTTTTTAATTCTGGCAATCCCCATAGAAACTGCAATAAGATTTCCAAGGTAAATGAAGAGGCAAAATGGAAAACAAAGCTTTATGCAATACCATATACTGGACAAAGTGCTATACTCTGTATCCACACTCAAATCATGAACAAAGCTTAACAAATAGTGTATTATTATTTTTTTTTTTTTTTTTTTTTTTTTGGCACCAACAATATACATTTTAAAGAAAAACAATTTTAAAGATAAAGAGAAAAATAAAAAAAATTGAATATTGCTTCATTTTGTTTGAAACTGATATTGAAAGGCAATATCTCAGGCATATTTATACTCCATTATTCTCCACCTTTTGGATAAGATTAAAACCATTCTGGAAGTGAAGATTCACCTGAATGAACCATATAAACTGTTGTGAAACATTGACACCCAAGCCAGAATCATATTTATGAATACGTTTGTCTAAATAAACACAATACAATAGATAGAAAAATTTCCCATTCATTTTCTTTTCAAGATATGTTTAATTAGATGCATAAGTGTATATTCATGCATTATAAGTATGTGCATATGCATATACATATGACTTGTGTACATCCATACGTCAGGGCCTAGACCTGGACAGGTACCATGTTAAATCCAAGCAACCAGAATTTTCAAAAGGAGGATTTCAGGGCTACATATTTTTGCCCTGTGTAGATTAATTCAGGTCCATGAAGGCCACCTAGGAAAAAATTTCCTCCCTATCGAGGACTCAATTACATCAAAGTTTATAGGGAAAACCAAAATGGCAAGGGAGTGAAGAGGGAGCAGTAACAAGATGGGGAAAAATCATACTTAAGAAAGCACGATGCATAAATCCAGTTCCACGTGTGTCACTGCTAAACACGCTTCTGTAACCAACCAGGCCCCTGATGAATACAACAAAAGAGGAAATCAATTTCTTTTCTTTGGAGGATAATTTAATAAAAATCACAAAAAATAATGGAATTAGAATGTCCAGTATAACTATATAACATATGAAACTGTCCCTAAAAAGGGAAAAGATAGAAGATGGTAAATGGCAAATGGCAATAAAACGAATTAACCACATACTTGGAAATGATTTAACAATTAATTAATGAGACATTGGTTCTGCCGTAAAGACAAGAGGGTCACCACAAGACCAAATGAGAAAGGCGGGCATAGTGATTTTGTTCTGATAACAATACCAATATGGTAAAACATATAAATGGTAAAATTTATTATATACTAAACAAATATGACATTTATTGTTGTATGCACACCAAAGGAACATAGGATCAATGAGGTAGGCAAAAGTCAATTGATATTAAGAGGATTTATGAACCTTGATGGACATGTCAAAGACAATCTAGTCCTGCCATCATTTCCTGGAACAGGACCCATGTCAACAACCTCAGCTCGCCTATGAGATAAGGCTTCCATAACCAACCCGACATGCTCTTCATTTACCTAAAACAACAGCTTAATACATATGAGTCTCAGTTGTTGAACAAAAAAGCTAGCACAATTTTACATCTGCAATTCTTACCTCAATAGTAACTTCTTCAATTGGCTCGAGCTTTTGGCCATTCTCAATTTTATACCTGATTCAGTACAAAGAAATTGATCCAGCTGTTGAAATGAGTAATTCAACAATAACAAAAACAGAAGAACAATCATGCAATGAATGATGCATGTGTGCATAACACACACGCACTAAATATAACAAAACCATGTAGAAAATAGGAGCCTGCAATGAAATCAACGATTTGGTTCAAGGCTATCAGAATAGTCAACATATAATACAACATTTTTTTTTTTGTCTGAGCATATAATACAACATTTCAATTGTGTGCCCATTATCAATTGTCTCCATTAGTATCTAACAGGGCTCCCTAGAGGATTTAAAGTTTTGATGCAAATGTTTTTTTTATATATAAGAAACATATTGTAAACATTTGATGCAAATGTTTTGTTGACTTTACCAATCAATATCGGTTGCCTTTATGTTCCCAGAACCTCAATATCTCCATAATATTGATTCTTTTTCTTTGGAAAATGAATAAATAAATCTTTGAATCTGGGAACTCATATATATAGAAAGATAATCACATTGCACTAGCAAAAGATCACCAAACCAGTGCCTGACAGAAGCATCCTCAAGAACTCACATGACTTTGGGTGGTGAGACAGACAGCTCAAAGCCTTCCCGCCTCATATTTTCAATTAAGATACCTGTTTTACACAACATGAAAACTACACTCAGCATATGTTTACACTAATTGCCACTGAAATGTCGAGATACGAATGGATGAGAACCATGTCAGTAAGAGCCTAAAATCTATATAATTTTGGTATAAAATGGAGATTCAAACTCTGGCCTTGGGTGTGGGGTACATGCTCACTAACACTCAAGTTGCAAGCGTCTATATAATTATTTGGTTGATATTCAGTCTTTTAGAAGTAAACCAGACACTGAAAATAATTGCAAATTTAAGAGGAACAAACCCAGTTGAAGTTCTCCCCTCCCCTGAACTTCATACGACTCTGATAAGCCTGGGAGAACATTAATGGCAAGATTTGTTTCTGCTTCAGCTGATAGCCGATCACCAATTTTTCCTCCGGTCAGCTACAAATACATCACCATCAGCATGTCAGATCAGTAGGGTCGTCCACAGATACAGCCCATTCTAACAGGTGCAGTCATCAGTTTTTCACTTACATTAAGTAGCATGGAAATACCTCGAGGGAGGTATGACCATGTTGAAAAGAATGCAACATGAATAGTGACCCCAATAACACTTGTCTTGAGCATTTCTAGGGTGTTGGCAAGCTAGTGGACAAATATATATATGGGCAAATGACCGATTCAATCCCTGTATTTTGGGTGGTTTTTCAATTAGATCCTTTAGTTTCAATTATTTCAATCAAGTACCTGTAGTTATAATTTTTTTTAATCTGGCACCTGTAGTTTAGATTTGTAGGGTTTGTCGGGGGGCCCCAGTTTAGAATCTGGGTCCACCTGGGGGATTTCTGGGTATCAAAAGAAAAAATCAATTCTTTATGCATTAAATCAGTTGTTTATGCATTAAAGCATTTTTTAAGAACTGACTTAAAACATAAAGAACTGATTTTTTGGTCTTACAAATTGATGAATTTTTCAATTTGTCCTTAATTGTAAATAAAACAAAACTACAAATACCCGTTTGAAAAATTGCAACTACAGGATCTAATTGAAAAAACTCCCAAACTACGGGACTGAATTGGTCATTTGCCCAATATATTTGAACATTAGCCTAGCTTGGACTGAAACAAAGTATTCAAAGCAGGATATATTATTTATGCAAATTTAAGACAGGAGAATAAAAACCTATTTTAATTAAAATTGGAATCCCCCACTTTACTGTCAAGATTAGAAAAAGATATAGAAGACAAGAATGGATTACAATTTGGACAGAAAAAGATATAGAAGACACGAATGGATTAAATACAAACTGCTATATCTCTGCCATGTCCATGTCCTCTTTATATTTATTTTGGGAAAACTTTCAAATTTTTTATAACATCTGACCAAAAAATTAGACAATTTTTTTTAATTTATTCTTATTTAAATTTAGAAATAAAATTAGGGTTTATTTAATAGTAATGGCTAATTTGTCCCCTATTAAATAGTCATGTGATGGGCATGTGATCACCCTTGGAGGGAGTTTGTAAACAGATGTGACGAAATGTACTAAACTGACACAAATTGAAAGTTAATGTCCTCCAATAACACAGTCCAAAAAAATAAATTCTGAAATGCAACATACCCCAAAGTTTATGTCCTGTTTATAAATTTTTCCCTATTTATTTTCCATGTAGTCTTTCCAAGATGTGTATCAAATTATGTAGGTTTTCTATTCATAGAACAATGAATGGAAACCCAAAATGAGAAAATAGAGTGAATAAGTTTATCATTGTGACAGGGAAACAGCTACATGTATAAACATTTAGGCCGCGTTTATTTGACTGGAATCCTAGAATAGTAATTGCACTCCTATTTCTGTCTATCCTGGAATGTAATGGGTTTTTAATTCCTATTCCAACGTTTGGAACAGAAACATAATCAAAGTTAGGAGAAGACTTGTTATTTCCATTCTAATGTTTGGTAATATTTCCTATTAAATTTTCTAATTTGGTAATTGACACATACCAATATAATAGGAAAGATATGTGCCATAATTATGTCCCAATATTTCCTATTTCTCAACATTTGGTAATCTTTCCTATTATATTTTCTAATTTTTCAATATAGCCAAATAATAAAAGAATATATATGGTAATTTTTACATTCCAGATTAACTATGGAATAGAAATACCACCCCACTCATGGTATTTCTATTCCTCCTTTTTGATGGAATTAGTTTACAGTCAACTAAGGTCAATTCCTTAGTTTTGTTTCCTTTCCAGTCAACCAAACATCAAGTCTTTCTGGAATGGAATCCAATTCTCATTCCAAGCTTTGGATTACGGCCAAACAAACATGGCCTTAATGTAAAACAACTGATTGCAAAAAAAGGGAAAATCATGACTTACATGGGTACCATCACGACCAGCTAATGGAGAGTCATTGACACCAAAAGTCATGGAAATAGTTGGGGGATCCAACTCAACAGTGGGTAATGCAGTCATAATCTATCAGATGTAATCATAAGTCAGTTTAGAGCAGATGTTATCAGTATGATGCACAAAATAACAATGATAATAATAAAATATAAAAACCCAAGTATGATGCTAAAATACCATGACTACACAAGAATTACACATCATTATGACACTACAAGATTTCATACATTGGTACCCATGATATCACCTCCAATGTTCCCAAAGGCAAAGGCATAATGCGAGGTGGTTTATGTCTGGCAAGGCGAGATATAAGTCTTGAGGCATTGAGGCATAAACTACAACTCGAATTATTATAATTAAAGCATATAAAAAAGTTAAAAAGTTGTTAAATGTCATTCAAACATAACAATCAATCCCAAAACATATAATATTCAATTAGTCGTACAATCAATCCCAAAAGTGTCTTGGGAGCTACTAAAAAGAGGCTTGGTTTAGAGACATGTTAGAATGATTTTCAGAATATAAAGTGGAGTTGGATAAGTGCTAAAACAGTGGGTGTTGAAGCAGTGGACAATTACCGCATTTGCAAGAGAGATGTGCTTATCTATATATTGGGATGAATCTCTGCAGATTTTACACATCTGAAACTCTCCTTCCCCACTTGAATTTCGTGCTCCCCTATGATCTGAAATTTCTAACAAGCCTTTCATCATTTTTCTCATAGTTTATACTTAGAAAAAGGCCCTACAAACTGTTATACTTTAGAATTAGTTTCTAGGAAACCTTAAGCCTCTTGAAAACCTTCATTTGAGTGTTGAGTTGGTCTTTGTGAGTGCAAAACACAGACCAACAATAGTAAGTTGCTAGGCTTCATTGTATTCTACAGATTTATTTGCACACTAATAGTGGGGGCAAGTAAAGTCTTAAGTGTAAACTTTAATGTGCCTTTAAACCATTAATTCTCTCTCTAGCCATAACCCACATACACATTGTTCTAACAATCTTAAAAACTTTATTTTTCTGCAATGGTTTTGATTTCGTTGAGGGAACTCACTGCGGAGTTTGTGGAATTGGTGCACTTCAATGGAGGCGATGTCAAGAGATGGAAAAAGAAGATGCATGTCCTCCTATCTGGTCTCAAGGTGGCATACATGCTAACAACTAGAAGGCTTGAGAAATGGTGAAGAGACAGTGGCATGAACATGCTAAATGGGACCAAGATGACCACATATGCAGGGCCGCATTTGCAATGCCAAGAGTGACACTGCTTTCTACATTGAAAAAATAGAGCATCTGGGCTAGGATATGAGCTCTTGGGAACCCAACCCTTGCAATCCAGTTTTGCAAGAGAAACTAATACCCATTGCTTCTATCAATTGGTAACAAAGCAGGTTTCACTAAGGGATTGGGTAAAGTCCACGAAAGGGGTGACCTATAGGTTGGACTAGTGAACCAAGCTATTCGAGAAAAGATGGCTACCATCAGTGAGTGAAGCTACGTAAGGAGAGGGCAACTATTTATGAGTGGAGCTACTTGAGAAGAGGGCTACCATTATGGGTGGAGCTATCGGAGGAGATGGCTACCGTAAATGAGTGAATATACCTAAGAGAGGAGAGGGATACAATTCATAAGTGAAAGTACCTTAGGAGAGGAGAGGACTAACAATGGTGAGTGAAGCTACCTAAAAAAATAGTGGGCTACCATTGATGAGTGAAGCTACCTTAAGAGGAGGGAGCTACCACTCAAAAGTGTCGACAGAGTGGGCAAACAAGGATGTCGGCCTTAGCGTGATGGAATGTTACAATCTCAATATCCCGCATTAAAAAAATACAACATTGGGCTAGTATATGAGTTCTTGGGCACCCTTCCCTTGCAATCCGGTTTTGTAAGAGCAAGTTCCAGCCATAGGTTCTATCAGCTAAAACAAGCTAGGAGCATATCTAAATAATTTTATCAAAATAAAATCAACGTGAATGCAATGACTCCTAGATCTGAAAGACACTTGCAAGGGAAGGGGGCTGCAAAACCTTAGTAAAAGCCCCAATATCAAAACTTCTCAAAGTAGGAACAGAAGCATAATGGATACAAGATAATACGCAATGAAGTTATCTCTCTTTTATAAAGTCAGATTTAAAAAACAAAAACAAAAAAAAGGAGAAGAGAAACAGGGTAAGACCAGTTGCTTGAGTGAGACCAAAGAAAAGAAAATGGAAAAGATTTGTTAAGGCCATAACTAATTCCAAGAAAATTACAAAAATTGCACTAAAATACCTCAACAGTTGCGATTGTATGGCCAATAGATGGACTTGCCAACCCAGCCATTGATATTATGTCACCAGCTCCAGCACAATCAATTAGAACCATACTTGTTCCCTTCTTTTTCATCAGTTTCGTAATCTACAAGAATAACATGTTATCCCATAAAATTGTAGGACTGCTAGTGGAAAATGAAGATAGAATAAAATTTGATTTAAAGGAAAATTTAAAATGTTCAATATTTCAACCTGAATTTGTGCCTTTTAATAATGTAAAAGATGGATTGGAAGGCTGTAGTGTTGTAGTTGTTATTGGTTTTTTCTGCTATCGGTCTTATTCATTTGTAAGTGTTGCTAATTATCTTTATGTTAAAGTGGATATCTTATCCACTATGCGGTACTTTCTATTTTCTTATAATAGAGTTATAAGCCAACCTTCTATCATTTGTATAGTTGTCATCTTAGTCCAAGAAATATAAAGCTATAAGCCTCACAATTACCTAATTAAGAAATTTAATAAAGATGGCTTCAGAGGGCACTAGAACTTAAAGGAGACATTCTGAATGCAATTAAGTCTGTCATGTCAGACAAGTCAAATTAACTGGGCCATCACATCGACGGTACAAATAATATACAGGTGGAAACCAGGACATTGTATGGTGAACCTTACAGGATCTTTATCTCAATATGGGTAAAATGTCACTGTGATAAAGAATTAAACTTGTTTTTAACACACTACACACTATGAATGCCGAAAAAAAATTCTTTACTTTCAACTACATTGAGGCAAATATAGAACCACAAACCTTCCCTTCTTCAATTTTCTCAACTCCCGAATCATTGTTACGAAGCCCATGAACTCTATCACCAATGCGAATGCTGCCAGAAGAAACCCGTCCAGTCAATATTCTCCCAAGGTAGAAGTCCCGTTCCATCATGGAAACCTTAAGGCAACGTCAATAATGCTATTTTAATTTTCCCAAAATTATGAGCATAAGAAAGAATGAGCAGAAAATAAGTCAAATAAGTCACTTAACCATTCAGTTGTAAAACAAGTTTTTGGCTTGGCTAATGAAATATCAAATTTTGGCTCACTTATACAAGTTAATGAGTCAGTCAAGCAGGAAGCAGGCTATATAAAGCCACGGAATCTTAGAAACACACAAATGAAAGTAATGCCCAAACAGTGCATAAAATTAATCACCTATGAAACAAAAGAGACAAAGGGATACAGCACGTAGTGAACAAAAATATAGGAAAAATAGCCTTCCTTTAGGACTTGTTGATTCTCCAAAAAGAATGCCTATTACCTTGTTGATTCAAAAATATATATCATGAAAATAAAGAAAAATTCTGTTTCATTCAATATTCAATAGTATTAAAGTCCACTGTCAACTGGCTACAAGACTCTTATTTGAATAGCTATCCTAAAGCAATAGGAATCCTCAATAAAAAGAAAAATCGTAAAAATTAGAATTTATCAAAAATGGAAAGATTTTTACAGTTACCGAAATTGAAATCCCAATTTCATGCTAAAAGTTAATATTAAAACAAGCTTTTATAGAATTTACTAGTGCATTTTTACTCATTTTTACTTTTTGAGATTCAAACACATCCATGGAGGCACTAGCTATGTGTACTGTATCACAAAGTTCCTCACAGTATAATTTACCCTGTTTGACACATTCATGTTGCAACATATCATGGTTGCAAAGGTGAGTTGCAGTGACAATCAAAAATAAATTAACTATCTGCAATGCACTAATAGTTAGTTTAAATGATCTTGGTTATACGGCCCAAGACCTCAACAATCAATCAGAATTAAACATCTGGAGGCAGATTAATCATTCTTTAAAAGATGAACAAACTTCCTATGTAGTTTGAAATGTATAAGCGGAATTATCAAAAGAATGCACTTCATAAATCAAGGAGATGAACCTGCCAGCAAAAAGCAAGCAAATATGCACAGAGATATGGACTCTGGAAAGATATAAGAAAATGCACACTCTTTAACAGACCCATTAACAGTCGAATACCAACCAGCATCTGGAAAGGTGCATCAAGATTTGCTGTTGGTGGGGGAACATGTCTTATGATGGCATCAAGCAGCTGTGACATATTTCTTGTATCAGCAGGAGGATCTTTGGTGAAAGTGGTGGAAGCCCATCCTTCTTTTGCAGAAGCATATAACACAGGAAAATCTAGCTGCTCCTCTATTTCAAAATAGAAGAAATATATTGATTTAGATTTTTATCCAACTTATAAGAAGTTAGGATAGAGGAAAGTTAACAGCACAAGTGGGTGAAACCATTTATATTTCTTATATTCCCACACCTGAAGCACCAAGATTCGCAAATAGATCAAATACCAGACTCTCAACTTCATTACACATCTCCTCAGAAACTGCATAAACAATAACCAAGAACATAAGCAATAATCTAAATGAACTGAAAATACAGCACAACAATTATTATCTGAGAGATGATTTTTTATTTTTTGAAAATGAAGTGGGTTTTAACAAGGCTTGACAAGGAAAGTCAAATGGTAAAGGAGGAACAATCATAATTAAACAAGATGACACATAAAACATGAGAAACAATAAATTAAGAGAGCCACACACACACACACACACACACCCCAGAGAGAGCAAAATATTATACACAAACAGATTTTCTTCAAGGAAACAACCAAAAAACATCTTGACACAACTTTATTTTTCTTATACTGTTAACATGTGTCTGTTTAGAGTATCAGTGCTAGGGGAGAGACTTTGGTTGGAGGAACCAGACCAACCCAAACCCAAATCAAACTTTGAATAACTGGGATAAAGATAGTTACTAAGTAGAAAAAACACAGACATAATTTCTTAACCCGAATTCCACACCAATGCTGTGTCTATGCAACAAAGCCTAAGGAATCCAAAGAACTTCTATAATATGTATTTATTTTAAATATATTATATAATATATATTACAAATATATAATCATTTTCATTCATAGATGAGTTCCAGAAACAGATTTGTGGAAGACCAAATTTGTAAAGATATAATGAAATAATTCACTGATCATTTCCATTTCTGGATGAACCATTTAGGCATATTTGAGAACAAATTTTATGATGTATGTTGTTTCTTAAATAAATCATTTGGTTATGTTAAAAAGATCCACTATAATCAAAATGTTTTCAAATTCATTGCTCAATTACAAATAACCACTTAAATTATTTTTTCTCTCTTCAAAATCATCAAAAAAAAGTCATCATATATATCATCTCTCTTCTCACCTTCCCATTTTTCTCTCTTTTTTCTTTTTCTACCTTTAACTAAAAACATAAACATTACCAAAGGAGCCCTAGGTTATTGAGAATTTTTTTGCTAATTTTTTGTTCAACTCATCACCCAACCCACTCAAAATACAATGGTTTGGGCATCCATATACCCGAAGAACCTGACAAATAAACAGAGACAGAACTCTACATGTTTCTCGAGCTGTCACTGTAACTTGGGAAAGCAGACCTCCTAACCCATCCAACTCACTCATGTCCACCCTTAATCAGTGCCAGCACTCTAGTACTATTCATACAATAGTATAACTTTGATGGTTGGTAATTAAAGATGCATGAGTGCAAATAAGTACCTGAGGGCCGGTCTACTTTGTTTAGAAGAAGAATAGGGCGCAGCCCATATTTTAAGGCTTTGGCAAGTACAAACTTCGTCTGTGCAAGTGGACCTTCCCCAGCATCAACAACTAAAACTGCCCCCTCAACCATACCAACAACCCGCTCAACCTAACACCAATGAAATGATCATTCAATATGCATAAACTTGAACAATTTGCATCTATTTCAAAAAAATTTAAAAAGTAAAGAAAGGAAAACAAAGTGGGTTTCCAACTTGCACTTTCAACTATAAGTCATTCAAAAGTCCTAAAGTTTACGAATCTGCAGCGACATACTTCACCACCAAAATCTGCATGTCCAGGCGTATCAACCATGTTCAGCTCGTTCTCCTTCCATTGAATTGATGTAACCTGGAAATAATTACAGGTAATTAAAATGAAAATTGATGTAACCACCACTAAAATCAACCATGTCAAACAAAAATAAAGAACTTGGAACAACATCTAAATAAAAAAATAAAAAAGTTCCCCGACTTTTAGTCAATAGTTGCATTCCCACTTCGATAAATGTTCAATAATTTTACACAACATACTATACAAAATCCCAACTTTCCTTCCTCATTTCCATTTTCTCAACAACCAACCAAACATTTCCTAAGATTCCAATTTACACTTCTATAGAAGGACACCGACCTTGGAGGCAATGGTGATGCCGCGCTCGCGCTCGAGGCTGTTGGAGTCCATGGCGCGTTCGTGGGGGATGTCGGCGCCGCACTGGCGTAGCAGGCGGTCCATGAGCGTGGTCTTGCCGTGGTCCACGTGGGCTATCACCGCCACGTTGCGGAGCCGGGTCGGGTCCAGCGAGCTGTTCACGGAAGATGCATCGGAGGTCGCGGTGGCTGCCGAGAAGGCGCGTGCGAGTGCGGAGGCGCGTGGGGGAAGTAGGTAGGTTTTGAGAGTGGGGGGTGGAGAGGAGGAAGAGAGAGAGTTGCGCGTGGAAGACCAGAGAGAGCGAAGCAACGGCCCCGCCATTTCTGGGGCTGAGGGAACTGGTTTGAGTTCTGTACAATTTTGGTGGGGTTTAACAAAGTTGTTTCTGATCGATAGGGTTTAAGACATTTTTGTTCTTAGGAAAAAATAAATAAATATTAAATGAAAATTTTTGTGTCAAAAAAATTTGGGTAACAATATTGATAAGAGTCCCAAATTGGTGTACCGATTTTTTTAGCTACATGGAGCCATGGAGGCTAAAACTTAAAAGGGGAGGGAATTCGAACTCCGGCCGATAAATGTTGTCGGTCTTATTCATTAGAGCTACAAGCCGATATATATCGAATTTAAATTTCAAATGACAATATCATATAGCACACAGTGTAAATTAATAAATTCAAATAAATGATGTTAATATATAATAATCATTTAGTACACAAATTTAAAATTTCTAACACTACTCATTTATGAGCACAATAGTCACAATCACTAATATGAAGACCACCTCCATCATTGTATCTCAATTAACAAAAAGTCTTTTGTTCTTAACGGCAAAAGAAGAACCCTAGGCCAAGAAATTGACTTGTTCCTTCCTTGGCCATAGCAATCCTCGGACCAAAGATAGATTTCGAACACATCATGCACTATATTTCATCATTCTACGCAACCCTTTCTTGAGTTTGTGTAGTAGCACGCCCTACACAATTGTTTATGCAAATTTTCGTAAGAGAAATGCAACAACTTAAAGATGATGATCTGGCTGATCAGGAGCCCTGATGGATGATGAAGTGGATGTTGAATCGAGATCTTCCTGCACGAACACAAAATCAAAGGAGATGGACCGGTGTGGTACCAGCCAAATACGCTCCGACGATGAAGTCAATAATATGTATTCGGAGGTGTTGGTGTAAGAACAAGGAAGAACAGGTGATGAACTTGGGAGAATGAGGAAGAACAAGGTAAAATCTTCTGGGTTTATTCTCAACAAGTGGGATGTATTCTGATAGGTTTTTTGTGAGTGAAGTTGTGTATTAGATGATCCCCCTTTTTGTGCACATAAGTTAGCTTATGTAGGCAAAAGAAATGATGAAGGGTAAGTTACCTGCATCAGGGTGAATGGTTGAAAGGAGGCCACGTGTTCGGCCATGAATAGTAGCATGCACAGCTACCCACCTCCTTTACATTCAATGCAAGGATGAAAGATCAAGTGGAATGCCCTAATAATCATAACTGTGAGCTGGAAAGTCTCATCTGTCAGAGAGCCATGTCAGAGATATTCGAGTGAGGCAGTTCGTCCTAACTCCAATCTTCTAGAATGGCGGTGGGATCCGAGCCGAACCGATCATAGATATCATATACGCGGGTATAAAATATATCTACGTTCGGATCGGGCAGGGATGGACTAGTTTAGACTGGCTCGATCTACGACATGGCAGTCACCATTCGATGATAATCCGTTTGTCTGAGAAGATGATCACCAAAGGCCGAGCCGAACCGAACCGGGATAAATAAGAAAAGATGAACACTCAATTCTTAAGGGATCCTCAAATCGGTTCGGATCGAATATGGAGATCCGCCGAGGTGAGCCGATCCGAACTAGCAACGAATTGTACCGAGCTGGCATGATGACGTGGAGGTCCAAGTCTGACCGTTGAAAAGTCAAAGCATGAGGTCGGATCTGATTTGCCACGTGTCGATCTATGATTGGCTGTTAAATCCATGTGGATTTATATACAAACAACAATCATATTTCCAAAAAAGATCTATAGATTGAAGCTCATCAATGTTGCCGCATAGACAGTTGATTTTTTTGAGTGAGCTGTTTCTAACATTTCTCATGTTAAAATAAGGGAGACCATATTTACACTATTTTTTTTCCACTTGCACTCATTTTCTAATTTTTATTATTTTTATATCTTTTAATTACTTGAATTCCCAACTTTACCCTTATTATGTTCTACAAGCTTTTTAACTTTCATCTTTCTCAATTGTATAATACATAACCCATATTTTGATGCTCACCGCAAAACCAATCAATCTCCTCTTTGTAGAATTCATGGAGAAGTGTAGTAGAGTGATCTTGTCAGGTCAAATAGTGTAATAGAACCTTGAAAAACAACCACTTTTATGCCGTAAAGGAAAGGGTCTTTGGAGGCTTATGGCTCTCCAAAATTTTGAAAATCGATCAACATGTTTTGCCAAAATATTCACCTATCAAATGCTAATAATAGTGGTGGATTCTTTGTGGTTTTAAGAAAGGAAAAAAACAAAGTAATAAGAACTAGGTGATGGAATTCTACTCACAATGGCTATTTAATTAAGAGGCAAAAATCTTTAATCTCAAGGCCCAAAATTAGTCTTAAGAGGGAAAAGTCTATAGTGGAAGTTGTGACCCTTGTAGCCAATGGGCACCAGCAGTCATGAGGATTCAGTGGTGCCAAGAGTGAGGTTCATCGTAACCTTTAAAATTGAATATCTTTTAGAACATTAGCTGGTTCGTGGCTTTTGCTTTATGGGTCACGGTGAAGGGTAGGTTTGAAAATTTAATCAATAAAAAAATAAAAAAATATTAAATTTAAAAAAAGAGTGTGAGTGGAGAAAAGTGGAGTGTGAAAATCGCCTCTCTAAAATAATCATCTTAATATTTGATCGATGGTTAATTAAAATTTACATATATTAAGGCCCCATTTGGGATTGCGGTGGAGGACCCAAAAGCTGTTGTGGATGACAATTCTCAATCACCTACAGCAGTTTTGGTGTTTGGTAAAAAAATTAAAAACTGATTTTCCCCACAATTCTCAACTCCTCACAACAAAAACAGAAAGTAGGTTTCTAGGTGCTTTTGAAAGCTGCAGTGACTCACAGCAATAATAAATATTTTATTTTACCCATAATACCCTCATTGATTTCTATGATATTTTATTGTTTATTTTAAATTAAAAAATATGTCAATTATTAGTTATATTTTATATTGTAATAATTAATTATGATATTTTATTTATAGGATTAAAATTATAATATACCTAAAAAAATGATAGACATACTTATTTAATAATGTTGTTCTTAGAAAAATTAATGCTAATAAAATTTGTAGTCAAAAATTTCAAAAACAAGTAAAAAACATATTATTTTTACCAAACAAATAAGTGAAATGCACTTTCAGCATCATGTCCATTTTAGTAATTATACACAATCACATCATTTTTATAGAGGGCTGCTATTTGCACACCCTCTTTTTTCTTTTTGCACACCCCTTTTGAAAAAAAAAAAAAAAGCCTCAAGAAAAATACCACTTTAACCCTCCCCTCACCCACACACCCCATTCCCATCCCCCCCCTCTATTTTTTCTCACGTTCACACCCCCCTCCCCCTGTTTTTTTTTTTTTTTCTTCTTCTTCTCCAGCCAGCCAGCCAGCCCCTCCATCTTTCTCAAGCTTGCACAGCCACGCCCACCACCATTCTCCCTCTCTCTACCATCTCTGCCGACCACCCCAGCCCTGCCCCAGCCCACCCCAACCCAGGCCCGACCACCCCAGCCCCGCCCCTTCTCACCCCAACCCAGCCCCGACCACCCCAGCGGCTTCCAACCACCGGCGTGCCCTTCTCTCTCTCTCTCTCTCTCTCTCTCTCTCTCTCTCTCTCTCGAGTAGCTGGTTCGGCGGGCACTTGCCGAACGGGTCCTTGATGTTCGGTGGGTACCTACCGAACAACACTCACATCGTTCGGCGCGCGCGGGAGGAGAGAGAGAGAGGAGGTGCTGCTGCTACAGGGCTGGGGTGCGGGAGGGAATGAGGTGGTCCGGTGAGGGGCTGAGTGGGTGGGTCGGGGCTGGGGTGGGCTGTGAGGGGTGGTCGAAGCTGGGTTGGGGTGGGCTGGGGAAGAGAGAGAGGAGGTGGTGCTGCGGGGGGGGGTCGGTGCTGGGCTGAGGGGCTAGGTGGGTTGGGTGGAGGGGGGAGGCCGGAGGGGGAGGGAGGGAGGGGTGGGTCGGGTGAGGGGGTTGAGGGGCTTGGTGGGTTGGGTGGAGAGGCTGGCTGGCTGGCTGGAGAAGAAGAAGAAGAAAAAAAAAAAAAAAAACAGGGGGAGGGGGGTGTGAACGTGAGAAAAAAGAGAGGGAAAGAGGGGAGGGTGTGTAATGAAATGAGGGTATTTTGGTAATGGGTTGGGTGTGTGTTGAGAGGTTTTGAATTTGAGGTAAGTGTGTGGGGTGTGTAGGAGAAAAAAAGGGAAAAAGGGTGTGCAAAAAGAAAAAAAAGGGTGTGCAAATAGCAGCCCTCTTTTTATATTAACATTTACCAAACACTTTGATACTGTTTTTTGCACTCACAACACTTTTGAAAACATAGTTTACCAAACACTCAACTGCTTTACTTTACAGCTGACTTTACTTCACAGCTATTTTACTTCACAGCTGTTTTTTCTCACAGCAATACCAAACTGGCCCTAAAATAGGTGTTTTTATTGGAATAAATAAAAATTGTGGAATTTGATTGGAATAGACTCAAATCTCTCTAAATTCTAAATTGGCCATCTCTTGTATTAGAAGTGAGCACAATACAAATTCGAACGGTTTTGACCTCAAACCGCACACCAAACCTATTAACCGGAACTGATCAGATTGGATCAATTTTGGTCTCAAACTATTAGACTAGCTGAACCAACCCAATCCCTTTAGAAATCGATTTGGTTGGACGGTTTGATTGGTTTGGCCTAAAACATTATAAAGATGGAGTAACTTCCTAAACACACAAACACTTGCTAATCGCCTAACAAGCACAACTCATGCATGGCAAGGCGACAACATGTTATTGTTCTTTTGGGTCTGGTTGTGGAAGTGTTGAACTTACTTGCATTGTTGGATTGAGCTTTGGTTTTATTGGAAGGGCAGCAAGTAATACATAAATCAATGTAGTGATGGCTGAGCATATATTCATATATGTCTAATTGAAATGCATAGAGTTGTTTTATACTATTTAAGAGGTGGTTGAATTAGTGATACTTCTCTCAATATGTATAGCATTCAAATTGGATATGTAACTGAGAGCATTGAGGCTGTAAGAATGTCCAAGCTAGAAAGCTGGATGGGGTGTAATGGCCAGCCACCGCAGGTATAGAAGTTGAAATTTGAATTGCAGTGACATCAATTAGCATTCAATTGTCTTGACTGCAGTGGAGAGACTGAGGACACTTTCATAGCCTAGGTTTTGAGTTTCACCGAATTCAGTTTCAGTTTCAGTGTTAGCCTAGGTTTTGAGTTTCACTGAATTCAGTTTCAGTGTATGCAGTGAAACTGAATTTGAATTTAATTTCAATAAATTCACTAAAACTAAATTCAGTTTTATGATTTTAGGTTACTGACTTCAGATTTTGGAATTAAGTATCAGTGATTTAGTTTTTAGTGGAATTGAATTTAGTTTTTAGTGAAACTGAATTGATGTAATTGTTTTTGTTTTGTCAATGAAGGTGTAATTATTTTTTTTTTTCGTTGAAAAATAATGGTGTAGTTATTTTTTTATTCTAGTTAATAGTAATGTAAATTTTGTTAGTGTAACTGAATTTCTGAAATTCAGTTTCACTGATCTGCGTGTTAGCGAAAGTAATTTTTTAGGGAATATTCTATTTTTTAATTTAGTAAATATTCAATTTTCAGTTTCAGTTTTTTATTTTAGTTTTAACGAAATATAAATTTCAACTAAAAATTCAGTTACAGTATTGTACCAAAAAAAAAATCAGTTACAGTGACGTCAGAAGGGGTATTTTAGGATATAAGTTATAAGAGATTTTGAAAGAGTTTATAAATTGGTAAGGGTTTAGGCAAATTTTTTAGGTGATTAGAAAATTTAAAATTATGGACCGTAATTTTTTTACACAAGTTTGCCATCCTATATAAGAATGTTAGAGCATGCCACATGTAAATTTATAAAATAAATGTGTGCAATTTGTTTTGGTTAACCGAAGTTTTCCAAGAGACAAAACCAACTTTGCTCTAAACAGTAAAAGGCGGTTTGGTTTGGTTCGGGTGTTTTTTTTTTTTTTTTTTCCTATTGCACTTTTTGTATGAAAAAAAATTCAACCCAAACTAAACCAATCAGTGTGAATTGGTCGGTTTTCAATATTTGTTCCATTTTCTGCCCACCCCTAATAATAATGTCTTGCACATAATTGTCTGTTTATTAGTTTGATGACTTGCTGTAAATCCTTTAAACCCTCAGCTATTTTTATTTTTTGGACAAAGATTTATTTTATCAGCTGTCACCCCATTTGTGAGCAAGAGTATTATGAGTATAAGAAATATATCTTTTATTCCACCAGCTGATGATTCTGATCGTGATCTCACTACATCCATGTGAGGTCTAACAGCCTAGAGAAAACTAACATGGAATAAGACCTAACAGCAGCGCTATCTGGCTTTCTTTGACCACCAAGATTACAATTGTAGGAATTTAACATATTTTCTTTATAGTCCATAAGAAGTATGGAACACAATAACATTACATAGGGAAAATATAAGCAGAAAATTAAAAACAATAAATGCCAGAAGCACTGGCATCAATGGAAAATGGACTTGGAAAAAGGAATTGTGGCTATTACAAGAGAGAAAAGTAGCATGAAAATTTAGAGAAACACACATGACCTAGCCTTCCGTCGCCTTTTCTTTAGTTTAGGGGGCTGCAGAACAACCTTGATGGCAGCATCAAACACAGCCTTCACATTCTAAAATTCAAACCAGAGAACAGTAAATTAGATTGAGCAATAATGGATGTAAACTTTCTTGATGTTGTCAAGTATATATAAGAATTACATGCTGGTTACACACATTCAATTTGGCAACATTGGGATATATTAAAAGTTTACTAGACCAAGTGGATCATCCATTTTGTGGCTCAAAAGATATCACAGAGTTCATAAATTCAGTGAATTCCAATGACTATAAATCATTACTTGCTGTACAGATAATGGAGTAACTACCAGAAAAAGGACTGTCAACTATTTATAAAGCCTGGTTGCCCATTGCTAAAACTGAGTAAAGGGAAGCAATGTTTTGAATCATAATTAAACTTGTGGGGAGATAGGCCCCATTTGGCCTTTTCCATGATCTTTGCTACCAAAAGAAAAAACAATCTGTTTCCATGACTCTGGACAATTGTTCTCAAAATGATTCCTTGAAAAAAGAAAAGCTCTTGGGAAAAGAAGTTTTCAAAAGAACTGGGAGAATTTTGCAGCATTAGCAGCATCTTTTAAGTACATAACATCAAGGTTATGCCAATAGACGGTTACTTTTAGTGCCACAATAATACCTCGATCTAGTCCTCACTCGGAAAACCTAGCCAACAATTGATGATTTGATTCCTTGGACCTATATAACCAAAGATTTTCGAGCAGATAGTTGCTGTGGATATCAAAGCCACATTGGTAGTAAATTAGTGATAAAGTCTATCCCATGGACCAAAGTGCACCCAAATTCCTAAAGAGGTGAAATCATAACCCTCCTTTCTTCCTAATGGAAACCAGACCCAATTCATATGATTTGGCTATAGTTATAGTTTTACTTTTAATTATAAGCACTAGAAAATTAACCAAACCTGCTGAGTCTTGGAGCTGCACTCTATATAAACAGCAGCACCAATTGCCTTCTTCAGCTCTTCACCCTGCTCAAGATTGATTATTCTCGTCATGTATATGAACTGACAACAACAACTCTGCTAGAAAGCAAGAGAAAGATGATAGTAATTCAACTTCAATGCACTTTTTTGTAAGTGACTTGCCTGTGCAGTTGTTATTGATATAGCACCAGGATGATCAATCAAATACTGTTTGTCCTCTCGCAAATCTGCAGTCAATTACTAAGAGAATTACATTAACATACCGAAACACACATACACTTGCTGGTTTCCACAATTTGTTCCTCTGGTATAAATAAAACATACCGAGTTTGGTTCCCACGAGCACAATCGGGACTGTTGGGGCATAATGCCTCAACTCAGGTATCCACTGGGTGCCAAAAAAAAAAGAAGTTGATGCATATATATTAGAATCTGACAGATGAGAGTACAAAATACAAGCAAAGAACAATACAATTAGAGATTGACCAGTGCAAGTGTTTGAATTAACCTTCTTGGCAATGTTTTCGTAGCTGGCTTTACTGATGAGAGAGAAGGCCAACAAGAACACATCTGCACCTCTATAGCTCAGAGGCCTCAGCCTGTTGTAATCTTCCTGTCCTGAATTGAATTTACGAGACTACAATAAGCATTTATGGGTAATGTTCTTTTATTAGATAGTCTAAGATGTTATGTTCTCAGATTATCAATGTAAAGCACTGATTTATCCAAAAAATCATATGATCAATATTCCAAATTGACAGTGGTAACTTAAGATGCTAGAGTGTGTAATAAAACAACATTTTCCTTGCATATATAAAATCAGAAAAACTAGTATATAGCATGCTTTATTGCAACCAGTCAACCACTCAATTTGAAGTTATTGAGGCTTAGTTTTTAGCCATTTTTTGCTTTGTAGTACAGTTACTTCAACAAGTACATGCGACCTTGACAAACTCTTCACCCTAGTAATAGCAAATTAGCAACAAACCAAAAGCACCCACCGAGAGCAATTACTTACCTGCAGTGTCCCATAGTCCAAGGTTAACAGTGCTGCCATCCACCACCACATTAGCACTAAAGTTGTCAAACACTGTAGGCACATAATCCTACATAAAGAAAATTAAAAATAAAAAAATTGGAAAAAAAAAAAATTGTTATGAATCACACAAACTTTTGCTGCTTGCATATACAGAAAGCTTAATAAAATCACCATCAAAGATCATCATGCTTCTTACAGTGGGGAAGGTGTTGCTAGTATAGGAGATTAGCATGCAAGTCTTTCCCACAGCTCCATCCCCAACAGTGACACACTTGATGAATCTAGCTGTGCTCATTTTTATCTGCAACTCTGCTTTAACTTGTTTGCTTCACCCTCTTAATCACCAAAGCTTCCTCTCTTTACTTTCTACTTCCATTGACAAACACAAGTGACAAGCCTCTCCATGTCTCTTCCTTAATTTCTGTTGTATTTCAAAAGTTAGAGCAAGAAAGATAGAGAGAACTGGGAAGAGGGGTAGGGATCTGGAAGTGGGAGTGGGTTTGAATTTTGAATAGAAATGGAGGGCAAGGTGGCATTTAATAAGGTGAGGGCCACAGCAACACCCACTTGGTCACTTTAGCTTTGGCTCTTTATTCTTTACCATGATTGCTCCCCACCCATGGCTTTTCTGTTTCTTTAAGGGGAAGGCCTCTTCCTGACTTTTGAGCCTAAAGACCAACAAAGGAGGTGTTTGGTGCTAGTGTTAGTTGGTTAAGTGTGAGAAAAGGGAGAGATTTAATCATGAGTATTGAGAAAAAAAAAAAAAAAACATTGCTTAATTAACCAAGTATTATGATCATTGATCGATGCGTAAGGAAGAAAGGGTTGTGAGTTGTAATTCTAAAAGATAAAGGAAATTACTGGAGCAATTATTGCATGGAAACTCTATGCAATCTAGGTCTTATGTTTTTGTTCAGATTCTGTGATAGTTTTGTACTCATGTGAAAAGTACTTGAGAATATCATTCTAATGCCTAAGTTATATACACTAGCTTGTGTGACATAAATAATATTTGTTCAATATATAATAAGGATAATAAATTTTCCTCAAAAAAAAAAAAAGGATAATAAATGCATTCTCAATGAGTGAATGAAGCAAAAGTGCAAACCTAAGGGCTCATGGGTTTTACATATCCGTGATATGTGCATATTATCTTTACGTAAAAAGTATTGCATTTTAAAAAAGGTTAATTAGAGGCTTTAGAGCAATAGTTCTTCAACTTTTTTTTGATTCTCACGTTAGTTCTTCTACTCGTTTTTTAAATTGAGGAGTCTCTAACCTTTTTGTTAGAATTGGTTAAAATTTAGTCCATTTCATCTAAGATTTTTGTTAAAATTGGTCGTGTGCCTCTTACATGACTACTTATTCAATGACAAAAACGTCCGTCCACTAAAAAAATGGAAACATTAATATAGTTTAAATTAATATTTTAATGTGGATGGATATGTTTTTCAAAAAAGTGGTTATGTGAGAGACATGTGACCAATTTTAACATAATAGATGGAATGGATTAAAGTGGAAAAAATTGAAAAGTTTAAGGACCCTTATGTTTAAAAAATGAGTTAAAAGACTAAAGTGAAAATCGAAGAAAAATTGAAAGACTAATACTCTAATTAACTCTTTAAAAAAAAAAAAAAAGGCGTATTAGACATGAAAATGGTATCTTATACACTATTTACAGCCCTATTTGTGTGAAACAAACGAGACACAAACCTTTAAAATGAGATTGTCTTAATAAAAAATATAAAACATAATAGTATTACACAAAATACAACATTTTTTTTCCCATATGTTTAATTACGCCAGACAAACTTGATGTTACTGCGGCATGGCTTAGATGTGTTCATCATGTTGTGTGATTAGAGGATGGTCCTAGTTCACTTATACCCGCATTGCACTATGATGTAATTTCTTGAAAAGAAAAAAAAAAACAATATATGTAAGTCTGAATTCATGAAAAAAGGCATGCAATATATCTTGGAGACAATTGATCATGACTCGAACCTAAATCAACCTTATGTGGGTGTCACCACATTTAGGAGGACATTTGTATTTGAGTGGGTACGCTGGTCTCAGTTATAAATATAGTTATAAATATAATTACAGGGATTTTTTTAAGGGAGACTTTCATTTATGTTTTTTAATTTTGTAATTTACTAAATAAAGTCTTATGATTTTTAAAATTTTAACTAAACTCCAATAATATTGTAACCATTTCATGCTACATAATATTTGTCTATTATTTTATATATTTTTTTTACACATATCAAGCGCCGAGCGGTCGGCAACCATTCTCGAGTATTTGACAGTACATTTTTACTTCTTCGTCAAGCTCTGGTTTATCGACTTTATATTAGATTTTAACTCTGAAATCATAATTAAAACTTAATATGCAGCATCCACAAACCTCATTCTATACCCTAGGAAGATATGAGGTTAACCCGTACTCTATATCTTAAAAAAATAAAAAAATAATGACATATTTATTTGATAAGACAATGGTCAAATGACTTTATTTAGAAAAAATAAGGGCTTTATTTGAGAAAAAAAAAAGTCATAAAGTTTTTTTGTCAAATAAGAAATATTAGAAGGACTAAACTGTAATTTTTCCTTTTAAAAAAAATCCTCACTTTTTTATTTATAAACCCCACACATCAATTTTTTCCCACAAACCTTCATATTTACTAATTTACCCCTAAATCAAATTATAGAAAAAAAACGAAAAATTCAGCATCCACCCCCACCCCACAGCTCTGGGCCGAATGTATAGTGAAGACAGAGAAAGAGAAGGGGAAGACTGGAGGAGGGAAAGTGGGAGGAGAAAAAATTTATGTGAGATTTTGAAAAAAAAAAAAAAAATGGGGTCCTTTTGGAATTACCCATATTTACGTCAGTTCCGATTTTCAAAGCCTGCAGTAGCGTTCTGTCAAAGTAATTTTCAGCCCAACCCAGCTCAGCCCAACCTTCAGCCCACCTCACCTACTGGCCCACTAACAGCTGAACTTCAGTGTAACTCTCTTTGTGCACCTGGATTCTTTGTCAGTGCTCACTTCCCACTGTAAGTCTTCACTCTTCCGGGCTTCTCTACTCCTCTTCTTCTCTTCTGGGCTTCAAATTTCACTCTTTCATGTTCTCTGTAAATTTTAGACACATTTTCCATAACCTGTAATACAGTAGTGAAACTGATCATTTACTGTTTTGGGCTTGGTGATTTATTAGTGTAGTTTTCATACTTTTAGAACCAAAAACAAATATTAATGACAGCTAGACCTTAAATTTTTAAACCTCAATATTACATACAGAAAACTCATTGGGTGATATGTGCTGCACTGAAATCTTATTATAATCTCTGATACAGAAAACAGTAATTCACAAACTTCTAAGGTCAAGCTTGCAATCTTGGTAATATTGATACCCATAACTGAGAAATTTAAATGGTTGCCATGCATAATCATTCTGGTGCTTTTCCCTTAAGAAAGAGAAATAGTCTTTCTAAATTAGGTTTTCTCCTCTCTTGGGTCATCTATAATCTTAGAGATTTAGGGATTTAGGCAATTTGACCACCAATGTGTGTACCAACTTAATCAAGCTTCTGGTAAACCACTAACCCAATATGATCAATGATATAGTAAGTATTGGTAAAAGAAGAAAAAAAATATGAATGGTAGATTTCTGGAGTGTTATATGGAAGTCAAATGTCTTTTGACCAAGATGTCATCTCAACACTTAATCATGAGATTAATGTTTTGATAAAAAAACATAGTATTTGGGTTATGACTAATGATAATCTAAATAATTATTTATCTTAATTAATAAGATAATGTTAATTATTCTCATAATAATTAATGATTTAGCCTTTGATCAACAAGCTCAAGTTTTGACTTTCCAATCTTACTCTCTAAGTAGATTAATTAGTTAATTAATCATACTTAAGAAAAAATTACGTCAAGTGACCACCCCAAGTTAATTATTTGACTTATGCGTTTACTAATTGTCCTCATCAATTAGCAACCAAGTCATTAGAGCTTAACGGTCCATATTAATATTTCACAGTTAACTGAGCTAACACTAGAGCAATACTAGTCTTAGATAAAAACAACTATCACGATAGTTTTGATCAATAATCAAACATATTGATCTCCGGTATCATTATTTCCTTTGGTCTCCCAAGAATTTGTTTGTGCGTGACCCTTTAAGTTCTACTTCGATTTGGCAGTACAATTAATCTAGAACTCTTTCTAATTAATTTTTCTTTGGACTCCATATATAGCCATGTTGACATCTAGCCACGGTTCATGGCCCCCAAACCAAATAGAATTAATCTCAGAACCTATTCATTATGATTACAATACAATACGGTCATTTTCTCATCTATGTCTCGATTACATTATGAGGTATGAAACTCGTGTGAAACCCCATTACAGAATATAATAATATGTGTGACTCTAATGATTTTGCCAGAGACTTTGTGAGTCTTCCTTTGGAGGGACATCTCCTTCTTTACAGAAGGCGAGAGATTTCATGTCATACAGTTACATGCCTCTATATCTGCTTCAATGCATCCAACATACACATGTAACACATGTTCAATTGCGTTTGTCCATTTTGCGCAGTCAAAGTACATTGAACACATACACAAAACATCAGTGGTGTCAGGTCTGAGCACTACTTAGTATTTATCATAATCTCAGAATTCCTACTTGACATGCCGTAAAGCTCTATGTAGGATAGTCTGTTCGATCAGTTTAGTGGATGTGTCTCCAAGCACGCACTCGCATCCTCGCTCCAGTGTCTCTACACTATGGCATGAGACTTGTCAACCCAAAATAATCAAACGTATGTGCTAGTATTTATTAGAATGTTAATGTCCAGTTAATATTCTCTTCATCGACTAATAACGTTTAGAAATCTATCTGCTAACATGAGTCTCAATGGCCTCCAAGCTCATCGTGTTTCTTCCCTTAGATTTCCATAGATGCATTCATTCACTTACACGACGATCCTAGAGTTCTAGTGTAGTGAATAATGCTTATGTCATATTAATGTGCAATTCACATTAAATGAAATATCTCTCGAGTCACTTCAACCAAACACCCTTGGTTAACCAATTACCATTAGTTTTAGGGCATATTTCCAATAGAGGAGAACCCATAAAATTGATTCAGTGCATGGTGGGTGAAACATACGGTTCTTCAGAACACAAATTCCTTAGGTTTGTTGATTCTCTAAAACAATAATAGACATAAAAAATGCTTCTATTGTCTTATTTATTCCACCAAATAATAAGGGAACACAAAAGATATAGAGAAAACATTCAATTTATAAATCAATAATCAACTAATAACAAAATGCTACAAGAACCCATATTTATAAGGTTTATATATCTTGAACCAGTCTCCCCAAACCGTAACCCAACCTCTCGCCCATTTTCGTAGTCATCAGAGTCGAAGAGAGGCCATGCAACTGGAGAAAAATATCTTGAGAATTAATAGGAATACAAGAGGGATCAAGAAGATCATCCGTGCACTTGAGAAAAAGATCGAAGAAGGGCCTTATCGAACGACTAAGGTGCACCCAACAATACACGATGATGCTCCTCATCCAAATTGAAAACAAAGAAAATACAATCGTCCTTTACTGCCTGAATCTGAACCGTAGCCTTAGGGCTCTACAATCGCTTCATCAAACTAATAAACACTCAATTATTGAATGGCTTGGTAGTGAGAAGTCATCCCACTTGAAAAGATTTCAAAGACACCAAGGCCATTGGATCGACATCATTGACGACGACCTCAAACGAGAGGCAAAGCAGTTAAGCACCTCTTTTATCTAGCAAAGGAAAGCATCAAGCACCTCTTGTTCGAGAGACTCTTCCATGGGACATGCCCAATGGGGCATCTCTCACATGAGATGAGATCCACGTGGTGTGGGATCCATCTCATGTAAGAGATGCCCCATGGAAGATTTAGTCCCTCTTGTTCACCTCAGTTAAGATGAACAAGGTGTGTACACTAGTTAGGAATATAACACTCGGTGAAGACACAACCACTCAAAATTTCATAGAAAGAAAAATCAAGCAAAGGCAAAAGCAGGGGCCTCCATCTTTGTTTGATGTTGTAATTACATAATAGCCATGGATTTGTTTCAGTTCATCTAAAGTTAAGTGATGCTCCCAATATGAATTCACCTTCCTATCTCTACCTCTTAATTATAGGTTGGTCTTGAATTCATTACAATGACTTTGAATCGATAATGAACTCGCAACAAACAATTGAATTTTTTGGGTAATTGTATACCAAGCATTGAAATTTTGGCAATAATTTTTTGTATATGGATTGACGATGATATATCTTCCTAAACTTATTTGTCCCATAATCCTAACGCTTTATGTATTTATGTATTTATGTCGATTTAATATTTTTTTAAAAAATATATTTATAAAATTACCGGAGCCCCACGTGCCCGACAAAAACCCCGTTTACCCGGCCCATCCTTAACATTAGGGAGCAAAGGGTGCGTATATAAGCTGAATGGATCAAACTCAAATAAATTAAATAATGGGCCAAGAGACGAATAAGCTGGACTCATCCCAATTTCTCATAGCAAGGAACTTCATTTCATCTCCTCTTCTAAGCTCTCACCCAAGGCTCCAGCTGCCCAGCTTCACCTCTGGTATGTGTAGAAATTCATTATTTCTGTTTTTTATTTTCTTTCTCATATATATATTTTTATTTTCTTCATCTTTTAAGGGTTTCGATTAATTTATGTGCATTAGGGGTTTCACTTGTTTGGATTTCTTTTGAAGTGTAATTTATTGTAAGCACTTCCTATTTTCGGGTTTTAGGTTTCAGAATCTGATTGAAGGAAGAGGCATTCTTTTTTCGGAAGTATGGCTTATATATATACATATATATATATATATATATATGTATAGTAAAAAGGCCAATAGTAAGAGAAAAAAAAATCTGTCCAGAAATAAGCTCAAAACCAAAAAAAAAAGAAAAAAGAACAAGATTATAAAAACTTTTGAATCCAATTATAGACTGGATTGGATTTTGATGTGGATTAAGCTAAATATGTCCGTTTCGGACCAATGAACACCCCTACTGAGTGTTGAACATTGGGAGGGTTAGAGGAGGTTTTAAGGGCTTTAGCTTAATGTACTAAAGATGTTAAAGTTTTTTAAAAATTGTTGTTTTTGTCAAGTATTACTAATTTGAACTATTTCTACAAAAAGCTCGTGCTATAGAAGCTTTTCTGGGTAATTATTTTTTTCTTCAAGAAGAAAAGTATACCCATTTTATTATCTTCCAAAATTGTCCTTAGCAATCTCTGATTTTCCATCTCTCTCCTTGGATCAGGTTTTGTGCAATTGAAGAATGAAGACTAAGGAAGGAGAGAGTCAAAGCAATAGCTTGTCTTCAACCGAGGTAGGCATTGAGCAATGAGTAGTCCTCATCCGAGGTAGACATTTATCAATGGTTATTCAAATTCTGTTCTGTATACTCAAAGGTCCAATTGATTCAGTTTCAGCAGGTTGAATCTGGTTCACAAGTCAAGTTAGAAGGAGAGCGTAAAATGGAGATGGGTTCCAGAGGCTCTGACCCTGCAATCTGGGAAGAAATTGAGCATTCTGAGAGGTCAGTTGTGCTTAATTTCATTACCCATTTCATACACTACTTTTCTACTATTCTGTCTCCAATTGTTTGTTGTGATTATTTTCAGCTTCCTTGTTTGCTCCATGTATGAGGAGGCTGCATCATTAGCTTCCTCTATTTTGAAGCGCCTTTCTGAACTTAGTAAAGGCCTTGAAGCCAGAGACCATTTTGAACTGTATGACATGTTGGAATCGGCTGGTATGGTGTTTGTGCAGTCTTTAAAAGAACTTGGAAGGTATCTTCATATATTCCGTAAAAATCTAACTTCAATTCTTTTGAGATTCCTTGCACCACTGAAATGATCTAAAATCAGATTTTACTTCATTATTCTTCTCATTGTATATGCTAAATCCTTTTTCAGTCTTTTCCTTTATGTAAATCATATGTATATGCAATGATCTCAAAATCAAATCATTACTGATGTGACTTACTGTGCTTGAAACGCTTTTGAAAAGCCATGAGAGTTAATGATATATTGGGATTTGTATGCAGTTCAAAAGTAATGTGTTCTTTGGAATGCATTCATCCAGTTGTATGTAGATTTTTTTTTTTTAGTTTTTAATTTATTATAAAATTCATTCATTGTTTTTAGTTTTCAACTTCTCCTGGTAATCCTTTTTTTTTTTTTTTTTTAAATCATGGATGCAACTTAATTTGGGTTTATGCAGGACATCAGAAATTCTGGACAAGCTTAAACTATCATTTGCCTCTGTTCCTGCTATCCCTGTTCAAGTTCTTCTCACTGGGTACTCTTATCTCTTGCTCAAGTTACTCTCTTTGTGATTCAGATTCTTTGTTTGATAAGTATTTAATATGCGTATAAAAGGCTTGTCATTTCATTTTGTTTGATTTTAAACGTTCAACAATCCATATCAATTGTCAAATGTTCACTGAGTTAAAATAACGATTGATGGACTTAGGATACCCATATTTAGGGTAGTGCTTATTGTAGCTCTTATAATCTATCCAAAAGTGTTTATTGGTTCTTAAAGTCTTTGCATGCCATTTTTTTTATTTGAAAAGGAGGCCAAGGGAGCTCTTAGGAAATCTTCTTCTTCTTCTTCTTCTTCTTGGTTTCCACTATTTCCCTTCTTCATAGGCTTAAATCCTTCTCCCCCCTTCCTTTTGTTTTTGAATATCTAAGGAAAACAATCTAGTAGATTCGAGGGGTTCCAATGGCTTATACGCTCAATCTATACAAGAACATGAAGGTGCAAAGGTTAAAAGGTTAAAAAATAATCCTCTTTTTTTTCATCTAACCTAAAAGAGCACCAAATTTATAGATATCTGCTAAAAGCGGCTTTAAGTTTGAGCCAAAAAATCCCTTCCTCACTTGATTTTTTGTATTGCCTTCACACATAAAAGAATATGCTAAAAGCATAACTGGAAGTGTGGTTTTCAATTTTATGTTTATTTTGTTTTTCAGGATATGTTTTTATATATCAGAAGGTCATTCTCTTGGTCTTCAAGAATTTCTGGAAGAGTTCCTTAGCAGGTGGAGTTTTTTGGATGAACAATACTATGTTCTTGGTGCTACAGAAGAAAATGCAGATTATACAAAAAGACGTGATGGCCGTTTTGTTTTGGGAGTTGATAAGTATCTAGAAGTTGTTGAGGTATATGTTTTTAAGCTTTTGGGAAGCATTTTGAATGATGTTGACCTTGCAACCTCTTGGGTCGAGAACGCTAAATTACCTGAGGACAGAAGACAGGTAAAATACATCTATATGCATCTTATGTAGTTATGTTGGAGTCATAAGCATGAGAATTGATTGAGGTGGTCATATTGGTTATGCTCTATTTCTAGTTACATGTAAACAAATTTCAGCTTTCTTTGTGAAATTGGATGGAAAAAAGTTTCACACTGTGGTTTAGATTATCTTTTTGATTCTCTAAGTAAAGCTTCCTATATGGTATGGTACTGAAAATAGCAATCTCATGCTAGAGAACTGAGTTTCAGAAAACACTATGTCTACAATGTTAGAAGGGCAACCCCTTCATTTCTGCCTGCTGCAAGAGTTTTAGATAAAAATAAATGAAATGTTTTCTGATTGAGCTGCAAGCTGTGATTTGCTGACCAGGTTGAGTTGGTTTTGCTGCCTAGATATAGTGAACTACTTGTTTAGGTAACATAGAGTTGACTATAAGCTTAATCTCTTTTAACGTTTGAAAACTGAACATGGTCTTTGATAACAATTCAAAATCATGCTACATGCCCTACTTGTTCAATTGTTGAGTAGGTATGCCACTGAAATTTTGCGACACTCCAATGGTCCAACCCCAATCTGTCATCAATTTTAATTTATATACTTTTACACATATCTTCCTGGTAACCATTTGTGGTAATACTGTAATAGAGTAACATATTGGAAATTCAAGTATCTTTTTTTTTCTTTTGCAATTTCTTGACAATGCAAACGAGCATATAGTTGTAAATTTTATTGAGAACTGGAAACCCTCCAAATAAATCCTGTGTTTCTTCTCTGGCATGGTGAGTTGCACCCCTTAATGTGTAGAAGTATGGCTTACTCACTCAAGAAGTTTTATTCCTATGTGAGACGACACTATCCTTTTAACTTATTCATTTTCTGGCATTGTTGGCATAGTGCTGGTTTGAGTGAATTTAACTTAATTAGAATAGTATGTTAAGTTAATCAAATCGATAGGTTAAAAAAATTGATACCATTTTAGATCCTTCCATGTCTTTTTGTAGGCACTTTTGAGAAGATTACACTCACTGCATTCTGTTAAAGCCACCAACTCATCACAAGGATCCTTCTCATCTTTACTGGGGGACAACTATGAAGCTCATTCACCTTGTTTGAAGCAGATAAATGTGCCTGATGGATATCCAAAAGCCAAATACCCTCCAAATGGAGACACTGCTAAGAAGCAACCAGTTTTAAATTTGTCTAAAAGATTGGAGCCATGTGTCTGGTGGTTCCGTACCATCACTTTTAAGTTCGGAAATGCTCGGGTGGTAGTATCTAATAAAAGGATTATGCTGAGCTGCTTGATTTTGCTCATATTTTATGTCTTGCAGAGAAAAAAAGCTACCTTGAAGAGGTAAGATATTCTCTCTTCATACATGTATGCATTCAATGTCAATGGTCATAATATCAATTTCATTCCCTCAGATTCATCATCTAAAATAGTTGTCACCTAGAGCTTATTAGCTTTTTATATGGAGCACTCATTTGCATCAAATTAATCAATAATCTTCTTTATTTTGGTAAAATGGATCTGTTCTAAGTGTGAATTAATATTACTGCAAGTTACTGAATTGGAGAGATAAACATAATTCATCATCTTCATATCATCAGCATGTTTGTTTGTTGCTGCTCTGAATTACCAATTAGAATGCCATGGTCACTTTTAAGTTGTTAATTTTATATTTTGTTTAGTTAAGAATGTGGACTATCTGCACTCAATTGGCTTCTCCTCTTTCACTTGTGCAAAAATTGACTAGTGAATTGGGTTAGACCTGATTAGCTGTAAAAAATTGTTAATTATGCTGGATAAGTTGGACAAACAACACCTTTTGTGTCAGCGTCTGATGTAGATACAAGATGTTTCACATGACATAATCTATAGAATTGAATTCGATAGGATAATACCAAAAAGGTGTTGACATCTAATTTGAGGACCTTCTTTTGGAATTTTCTTTCTCTTCAGGACACTGCTGGTGTCCGCCCATGTTTAATACTCATATGGAAGCTTGAAAAGAATTTCACCGCCATTTATGTTAAAAAGAGTGCAGAGTTACTGAAATGTTATTATTATTATTATTTTCAAAGAAATTTATACATGGTTAATATTTCATAATAATTTTGATACATAAAATTTTTTTCAACGAAAAGGTATGCTCAAACATAGATATTTATATGTATGTTAAATGGTATAATTCTAAAGTACACATTAGTATCTGCTTGTTCTCATGTCTAGATGTGTAAGGTTTCTGTTGCACACAAATAGCGCACAATTTATTGGTGTTCATGCTGACACATGGTCTGATAAATGTTTCTGACTTGGAAAAAGAGGTGAAATGAATGTTCTTGATGTGTAGCATCTACAAGATGGAGAACATTCTTCATATGAATGAATTCTTATTTTCTAAAACTCTTGGGGTGATATTATTACTCCACCATGTAAAATTGGAAGGGTGTTTTGGTGTGACATAATGACATGACATTAATGACTGAAACATCACTTGTTTACTGAATATTTGTTTCTTCTTCCTCTTTTCTTTCAGTTTTCCCAAATGGAGAATGCAGTGATACTGTACAGTTTTGTTGTGTGAGTTACGTTTCATTTTCACAATGGGAACGTTACAATTCACAAAATTATCTTTCCTTGTTGCAGGATTGTTCAGAGACAAGCTTTGTCGATGAAGAACGCTCTAGTAGACTTGTGGCAGCTTGCCTTTTCATACCAGGTGAACCCTTTAGCTGCTGTTCAACCTCTCACGGCTGGAACAAGGGGAGGCCAGTGATCAAGTTTTGTAGAATACATACTCCCTTATGGATTCTAATAGGATGCGCTCGGAGATATCCTGCTATCGGTACACCAACTACCAACAGCAGATTGTTATATTCTGTTCAAGTGCAATAAATAGAGTATGGCAAGTAATTGCAAAAGCAATGATACAAATCCTGCTACAAGTGCTATTAGTGTTCCCCAAATGCCCACTGATTGTGCTCTTACTTTATCTTAGACTTGTAGTTTCAGCATTACTTGTATGGGTTCATGCTTTTTTTATTTTTTATTTTATATAGGGCAGATGAAATGGAATCATCATATGATCCAAGGCAATGCACGTGACTAATAAGTGATCTCTTGTTAATACATTTCAAAGATGATTGCAATTTTGAATTAACAACTTATTATACAAAGGCCAGCAAAAGAAAGAGAAAATCTATGACATTTGTTGTGATAATTAGGTATTGCATATGACCAAAAGACAACTCTGAAAGCAAATCTAATTCAGTTGAATGGTGGTGCAATTTTACTATGTTTGTGTGTTTATGACTAAAATGAACAACTTGTGTGTTTGTGATTGATATGGTGGGCGTGTATCAAACAACAATTTCTACATGGAAATGCAAAATATAATTAAAGCAGTGTTCTATTACAATTAAAATAGTTCTTTTAACAAAATATAATTAAAACAATATTATAATATAATTAAAATCTGTCAGTTGCTATTACAACTAAAATAATGTTTTTCTATCACCAAATTCTTTTCTATATTATTTCCTGAAGCCTTACACGTCTACCATCCATGGGAGACTGTTTGATCTCCAATTATTTTATTCTTTTGATAGAACTCTTTTTCTTCCCATGAACTACCTAAACTCTATTCAACCCTACACAAATCTCATTCTTTTATACCATAGGCGTGCTATCTTTACATGCCTTTTCCTAGACACAGAATTAAACTTTCTTCTATTCTACCACTTACATTTCTTATTATTTATACCAACATTGTCTTTTCATTAGCATCAAAAAAAGCAATTCCATACATATATAGAGCACAAGGTTTGTAAGCTTCTTGTTCCAAATCTTTGTTTATGTTGCTTCAGTGCCTTGTTGTTGATTAGTTTTTTCCTTCACAATGATATAAACAAATTATTATTGCAGGTATTATATATATTTGTTTTAATTGATGTATAGAAGTTGATGATATATGTAGGATGCAGAGGAAGAGCAATGGCACACCTGCAGGAACACAACCAGCATGTGCAGCATGCAAGCATCAAAGGAAAAAGTGCCAAGATGGTTGCGTATTGGCACCTTACTTTCCTGCTGATAGAAGCCGGGAATTCCAAGCCGTGCACAAAGTTTTTGGGGTTAGCAATGTGACAAAGATGGTGAAGAATGTCAGTGAAGCTAATCGGAGAAAAGTGGTGGATTCGTTGGTATGGGAAGCTCTTTGTAGGCAAAAAGATCCAGTACTCGGTCCCTATGGAGAGTATAGAATGGTTTTTGATGAGCTTAAGAAGTACAGAAGTCATGAAAACCAAATGCTTCCGTTGCCAGTGCAAAAGGGTATGTGTTATAAATCGGGTTTGGTTGGTTGGAACAATGGAACTAATGGATTGACTAATAATGGAATTGGTGGAGGAATCACTAATATTAACAATTTGGGTTATGCTCATCATAACGAAAATGTTATAATGGATTCAGCTCCATATGGTTATACTTTAAATTGTGACCAACAAAGTCCAGAAAAGATGAAGGAAGTGAAAATGGTTGAATCTGTAGTGGTTCCACTACACCACCAGCAACATTCAATCAACAATATGCATCAACAATATTATCTTTCAGGTAATTTTCAATCTTGTTTGTAAGCTTTATAATGTGTTTAGGCCTAGCTTTGACGATTTAAGTTGCATACACAGTCTTTGAGTTGGTCAAAAATTTATTTCTTCTATATATGTTTCCATGCACCATTATGTATTTATGTATAAGGTAATTACTTCATAATTTAGCTAAATGTCTCAGGCTCTGCTATATATACTACTGTCTAGCTAGCATAGTTTTAATTAGCCACTCGGACAACTAGAATTAATGCTGTTCTTTATTGTTTTATTGTTTATGATGTTCTGATTAATTTCTACTAATTATTGTAGGTCAACTTAATCAAATCATTGGCAAGACAATAGAAAGCACAATGTGGGAAGGCGGGTCATAACACTTGCCTCTTGAGTTTGACTGCATGCTTTGAGGAGAAAACATAATCTAATATGTCACTCTCTTCTCCTCTTATAAAAAAAACTTCAGTCATTTGTATCAGAAAATGCATTGCTAACTATTGCTTCCTAGAATTTACAGGCTGTTTTCTTTTTTAAGTAGTTTAAAGGTTGTTAGCTATATATCATCACATGTATACTCTTCTTTTTACAATTAAGTTATTACATACTATATATATATATATAATTCAGTCCAAAATACTCTATATATACAATATACTACATTAAACCTATTAAATTGCCACATCAAATTTTGTAATGTACCTTTTGTTATATGTCTTACTAAAGATCATGACAACTTGAGTAGAAGTAGACTTATCACTCCAAGCACTTCCCAAATATCATTTAGTGGATTTGCATGGCTGTGATGACCATGAATTTTATAAATTGTAGTGACCATGCTTGTGATGGTAAACGAGACCTATTGCACTGACAGTACGGAGCATGGAGGAGTAGAAAGTTAAGGATGTAGGCGGTGGTGCTTGAAGATAATGTTTCTTAGATTTTTTATTTGGGTCAGTTTTACGAGCCACACCATTTTACATATTATTTTTACACTTTTCGGCAGGACAATGACACGGTGCCAGCACAATGTTGGCACACAATTCGAGCAAACGTCGATTTCCAATCATCGTGCCAGCACCGTGTCGACTGCAACATCGTGTCGACACTGTGTTGTCGCCCTACCAAAAGGGTGTAAAAATGGTATATAAAATGGTGTGGCTCATGAATATGATCCTTTTTATTTTTAGTGTTAGGATAAAAGGAGAATTATAGGGGTTTTTTTTTTAGTCATGTGCAACGAGTAAATAATGAGGGGTAGAAAATTAGTTTGCACATTAAATTTCACGTCGCCAAATTGAATGCCCTATAATAAGGTATGCAATTCTTAAAAGAAATAAGGGATATATACTACCTTTTCTCAACCAAATAATCCTATATTGTAATTATAAAACCTAATAATTGTAAATGAAAAATTAAAAGTATCCCTGCTTGTAGCACAAACACAGACAAAATAAAATTTTCCCCAAAATTTCAAATAATCTCAAATTTTACGTTACATGGCCCTTAATAGTTTGACTAGCCCTAGGGTCACCTTCGGGCAGAAACTAATGCTTATCGGGGGCCATGTCCCCTCTTGGATAAAGAAATTTTTTGTAACTTTTTTTTTTTCTAGTTTTTTTTTTTTTTAGGAAACAAATTTGTGTTATGTTTTACCCCAATAAATGGCCCCTTACTAATGACTCAAACTAACAATAAAAATAATATGAAAAACTATTTAGCAAAAGACAAAAGAATAGTGTTTGACAATTTATATCTTCCATCTTAGTTTATGGTTATAAACAATTTTTATATGGATTTGAAGCCGTTGTTATAAACTTTAAAATGTCTATAATATTAGAGAGGAAATATGCTGTCCCCTAATACATAGGTACTCTCTTTGTCCCTCTCTCTTTTGATGTCATATGTAATTATGTATACATTGAATGGAAAAAATATTATATGTAACCGTAACATTATGTGGTACACTAATGTGAAGTTATCAATCTACTTAAATTATAATATATGTATGATTTTTTAAGGGGTTTTGTAAAAAATTTAATCCAATAAACATTGAATGACAAACATTTGGCTTGAAAGAAAAAAATCAATCAATTGCCTCACCCCTCTACTCTAGGCTTGTAAAAATGGCCCAGGTCCAATTGACCAGCCCCAACCCGGTTCTATGTTTAGGGTGATGGGCTGGCCCTAATTTGACTATATTTTTAGAGCCTATGGTCCGTCCCAACCGAATGGTATGGCGGGGCAAGCCGGACCTATATGTGCGAAAGGTAGGGCATGAGCTTTAGTGACTAATACTAAAGCCCATGTCAGTACCCATTTGGTAGGCCAAGCCCTACCCATATGTGCGAAAGGTAGGTCGAGCCCGACCCATTTGGTTGGTTGAAATTTTTTGAACTATCATGCACCATTTGTTGAACTAATACTAAACCCATTAGTTGCATAGTATTTGAGTAGATCAAATTTATTTCTTCTATGTTGTCTTGCACCATATAATATGCCAATATGTAAAGAGTGCATGTCAAATTTTAATGTTCTGATAATTATGCCCAATTCTGCATAAAGTAATTCTGCATAAGTATTTGGTAGCCTAGTTTTATCCCATTTGACAACTAGAATTAATGCTCTTCATTTTTGTATTTATTACTTATGATGTTCTAATTGATTTGGTGACCAAATGAAATTTCTTTTGTTTTTGTTTCATTATAGATCAACTTAATCAAATCATTAACAGGACAATAGAAAGCGCAATATGGGAAGGCTATTTAATAACGCTTTCCTCTTAATCGATTTTGATTGCTTGAGGAAAAACATAATCTGATATGTCATTCTAATAATCTAGTTCGATACGTCATTCTCTCACCAACTAGTTGTTAGTTTAGTTCGAATCCCCCCTCCCTTAGTTTAGAATAACACTTAAGGAAACCATGTTTTGGTTACCGTTGTACAATTCACTGCCAAAAGCAACCCCTTTCTTTTATGAATAATATTTGGGTCACCCTTGGGGTACCTCAAGGTCACCCCACCCCCTCAAATCATGATTTCGGCAATGTCGGCGTATAATCGGAACCGTTCACTTTTTAGATAACATATTAAAGATCATCTCTGTAAAAAATCAAATCAATCGTAAATCATTTGATTATATAACTGTTGTCAATTAAATAGAAAAAATCAACGGTTTTCAATTAAAGAGTGATTTTTTTATCAGACCGTTGATTTTTTCTATTTAATTGACAACAATTATATAACCAAACGATTTTTGATTGATTTGATTTTTTTGCAGAGATGATCTTTAATATATTATCTAAAAATTGAACGGTTCCAATTATGCGCCGACATTGCCGAAATCATAATTTGGAGAGGTGACCCAAGTATTGTTCTTCTTTTATTCGAAGCAGTAGGCACTGTTTCGATGAAACATGTACATTTGGAGAAACTTCATTGATTCTGCGAATGAGTAGAGGAAAAAAAAAAAAGGCAGGAAGAAGTTGTCTTTATCTGTCCAGGAATGTGCTCTTCATAAAGCATTTTGAGGGAAAATTACAATAAAGTAAAAGAAAAAAAGCACCAAAATGATTATCAATGGCAAACATTTGGCTTCATGGGAGCCAGGGACAGCTTGAAATTTCCAATGAGATAATATGCATCTGGCCAAGGTACTTGGTTTAGCAGATGCCACCAGAAAATCTTAAACTTGCAACAACAGTCTTATATATCCCAAGTCTTTTTGGATTTACAGACCACAAAAGCACAGGGGACTTCTCTGCATATACTTCTCTTAACTCTCTTCATCTACAAGAATAGTTGATTCATTGCCAATCCCAACGTCCATTAAAGTTTCCATTTCATCATCAAGCAACATTGGCAAAGGAGAACCCTCTTCTTGAAGAAACAATCTCAGCTTCATAGATTTGAGCTTGAAAAAGCTTTCACAAAGAATTTTTAGCTTACCAACTGTTGTAGTGGCTGGGAGTTTCTTCGTCAACGAGGGCTTCTCACCAATAGATGCTCCAACACATTTCAGAGTAACAGACAGAAGTCCTGAAGCCATTTTCTGAGGGCCTGCTGCTCCAATTGATGATGGCTTTTCATCCTCAATTCCATGAAAAACCTTAAGCTCAGCAAACCTGGGATGAAGACGCTGGATTTCTTCAGTATTGCCTTGCAGTTTTGACATAACTAACCGGACATACCGAATCTCAGACTCTTTTCTTTCACGAGAACTAACCTCACTCCCATTCAACATTTTAACTTTTGCTAAACAGGCAACCAAAACAAATCTTGGGACACCACCCTCTCCAGGATCGGCCACTGGATTCTCAGAAAGCCTTATATCCACCAATTGTGGGAATGAGTTTAGAGAGTCAACAGAGGCCAGATCCTCGATGTTGTTGCCTCCAAGAAGAAGGCAACGCAAATTTTGAAATGGCTTATAGCTTTTCTCTTGCGAGTCATAACCATTGAGCAGTTCATGCATCATGCCATCATCAGGATAAAAGACTTGGCTCAAATTGTTATTGCTCAGATGAAGCTGCTCCAAGCTTCTTAGCTGTGAAAGTTTCAAGATTTCATTCCAATCCGCTATACAATTGTCTTCCAAATTCAGAACCCGCAGATAATCAAATCCCTGAACTGCAAAAGACGATGCAGGATTTATGGTACTTATTTTATTCCCCATAAGATGTAGTTCTTCAATTGCTGGCAATGACTGTTTGAGTATTTCAACCTGTGTCCAACTAATGCCAGTATTGTTTAATACTAAAACAGATATGCTTTTTAAATATGGCAACCCAACAATACCCTGTGACATTAAATTGTAAGATAAATTTAGAGCAACAAGGTCTGGCAACTGTTCACAGATGGTGCCAATATCCTTCCATTCTGAAATTAGATTTCCAGTCAAGTCCAGCTCCTTTAAATTCGGCACAACAGTACCAATATCACATCCAGGAGAGCTAACACCCAAAAAAGATACCGATGCACTCTTCAACTCCTCGAATCGACTTAGCTTGTCTTGAATTTTGTCTTTACCAACAAGTTGAATGTTCACACGTCTGTTGCTCGCTGAAAGTACATACATTTCATCTTCTTCTTCTTTAGTGGTGTCACCTCGGTATCTGAGCTGCAGAGCTTGCAGCAGCGAGATGCCAGAGCTGAGATTCTGGGGCCTAACAAAAGACCCGGATCGTTCGGACATTGCCTGGAAGTATCGAACCCCGTTGATGGACCCATCGTGCTTGCCCTCTTGGTTGTCCCAATCGACTCCAACCCATGTTCCTGAATAGCCTTGGATGGGTCCCACGTACCTCACCGTCCCGATTCGACAGGGATCACCCACTGAGTGGACTCGTTGCCCAAGTCTGAAGTCGGTCTTTGACTCAGACGAGTCTTGCATTTTCTTCTTAAGGATATATGTCCAAGGTACTAATGGAGAAAGTATTATCTTAATTTGATAATCTGCATACAAGGCAGAGAAAGACCAATATGATCCATTTCAAGGTCTAACTACTGTATCAATATTAAACACTAGAACATCTCACCAAAGTTGCAAGCTTGCCATTCAGGAGTTCACAAATTTTTGTTTTCGGTATCAGCATAATAATAAGATTTCAGTCCTACAGCTACCACTCAGAGTTTTCTGTATGCAATGTTGTGGTTTAAATGTTTGATCTCGCCATTAATACTTGTTTTTGGTTCTAAAAGAATGGAAACTATAATGAATTATTACTAGTCTATTAGTTTCATTACTGTATTACAGGTAATGGAAAATGTGTCTATGCTCATAATATAGCAAATTAAAAATTAGTAATGAAATATATCAAATGGAGGAGAACCTCAAATTCAAATTCAAACATAAATTAAACCTGAAATTAAAATCGTAATTGAACCGTTCTTGAATCTTAGATTAGAAAAAATCAAAAACCAAAAGAAGAGAAGAGAAATACCTGGGTCAGTGAGTGAGGCACTGAGGCTGTGAGGCTTAGAAGAAGAAGATGATCCCAAGAACAGCCACAAGAAGCTCAGAAATGGAGATGAAGCTTGAAACTGGAAGGAAGAATTGAAGAGATCTAGAGAAACCTACAAGAGTGAAGACTGAAAACTGAGAAGTAGAAGTGAAGAGTGAGAGAGAGGGGATTACACGTTCAGGTGTTGGTGGTTTGGGTGGGCTGAAGGTTGGGCTTTTGAGCCTATAGAATAAAAATGTGGAAGCCCATATTTCATTGACCTTGACTTTAGAGAAACAGAAGCCATAACTCACAGTCACAGTGGAAGACTGGAAGTCAGTCGCTACCCCAACAACACAGACATGGAGACGAGTTTCATACCTCTAGTCTCCGCCTGTTTTCTTCTGGCCTCGTCCTTCACCTCTGTTCACTCACTCTCTGAGCCACACCTTCTCGGAGTTCACCCACTCGGTACCTTTCTCTCTCTCTCTCTCTGGCTCTGGGCTCATCAACAAATACAAATTTTGATATGGGTCTCTTTATCTCAATGGAAATCGGGTCTTCAGAGTTATTTGAGGCATACCCAGATGCTCGTTTGGCATTTTCTCATACATGGTTTCGTTAAATGATTGAATTGAAGTAATTTCTCTGGATGCAGATGAAAAGTACTTTGCTTCAGAGGTGATCAAGTGCAAAGACGAGTCCAAGTCGTTCACCAGAGACCGTCTCAATGATGATTTCTGTGACTGTGTTGATGGAACCGACGAGCCTGGTATGGTCACTCCTGTATTAAATTTTGCAATAGATTAGTTTTGGTCCTAATGTATAACCTTTTGTTTTGTACTTTGATTTTGTTTTTTTCATGATATTTTGCATAGGTTTCAATTATATTTAGGTTCTGAATGTCACGTTCCTTACCGCTTATTGGATTATTACTTATAAGTGTCCTGAGCTAAAGTCAATTTGATTAGTTTTTGACCATTGAATTTGAATTTTTTTTCCTTGGAAGTTGGAAGCATATGCATATAAGTTTCTGAACTCCTTTTTTTTTTTCCTTTTTAAGAAATTGTGAAGAATAATAGGGGCCAATAGCTCTGGTGATTCCAATCACTTAAAGCTGATATGGCAGGTTTATACTTAATACTAAGGACCTAATGACCTTTCCCTATGATAAATTGGATATGAGTTGACTATCTGATTTTTGTTTTGAAGAGAACTAAAAAAATCTTGATATTGATTTGAAATATGAAGTTGGCTTCATTAGATCTTCATGCTTAGAGTATAATTATACAATAAATTTGTACTTTTCTTGTTTTTTCATACATTTTGTGCTTGCACTCGCTGAGGTCTTGCTTGGGTTGGATTTTGTTTAGTTATGCAAAACCCCACTGTTTGTGTCTTGATGAGTCATTTGGCCTCCTTTGTATTTTCAGGGACTTCAGCTTGTCCTGCAGGAAAATTTTATTGTAGGAACATAGGAAGTATACCACGGTTCATATTTTCTTCTCGAGTTAATGATCATTTTTGTGGTGAGTATCATTTATACAATAACTTCTTTCCTTCGATGTTCATCCACATAACTAGTTAAGGCCTTTTTAAATAATTCTTTGCTATAAATAGATGCAAGGCTCATGGAGTTAGCAGTTTAATTTGCAATGGGAATGTTCCCTGAAATGTGATTGAGACTTTGAGTTGATGTCTTGCTTGATGGATCTGTTAATGGTATCATGAGACTGCTGAACTAGTTTGAACGACTAAGATGACATGCTAACTTGGATAACATCCATCATGCTTCCCAGTTCAATTGAGGATCAATTCAGAACTGGATAATGGAATTGCTTATGAAATGACTCCTTGTTATGGCCTGCCCTCATTGTAAAGTCGGGTGCTTGATCCATACGAGTTGTCTTCCTTCCCCAGCAGACATATTTGCATTAATTCTACCAGAAAATCCATGGCGCTAATCCAATATATCTTTAAGTTCTAGTCTCATTATATAGTTTTTTTTTTCACTATATAGTCCCATTATGAATTTTGATCGATGACGCTTCAATGTTTTCTTGTGTCCTCCAATTCCAATGTCTGTTTCTATTTGCTATCTTTGTAGATTGTTGCGATGGAAGTGATGAGTATGATGGTAGTGTCAATTGTCCAAACACATGCATCATGGGCGGGAATGTTGAGTACAAAACTGACCGTCGCTTTGCAAGAGTTAGGGATCTAGGGCATATTGGCACAAAACAAACCAAAAGTGGAGTTAATTTGGATGACTTGATTCAGAAGCTTGAAGGTATTCACTTGTTTCTGACTGTTTTGGTGTAGTTGCAAATTGTATATGAAAATCAGTTGGGGCTCTGGTGTTTCCTGCAGGTTTGAAGATAGTAACAATCCTACAGTTAGTTATCATTTGTATTGTCGTGGTTTTCTGGATGTTCCATCGCCGTGCCAAGTCTAAAAGAAGACGCTATCATTGAAAGTAATCCCATATTTAATATTCTGCTTTTGGTAATATGACCAAAGACTTACCCTGCTACTGTTTTGTCAGTACCTAACAAAATGGGATTGTGTCGTATTTTTTCAGGTCCTATACTAATATGTTGGCTGATTTATCATGTGTTCCTCCAAATATGTTTAAGGACTTCAATGCATCAACTGGGCTTGCCTGGGAGGGTTTATCTTTCCTTATAAGAGCCTCAGATTTACAGAGTTTGGGAAGATCGACACTCGTCCAAAAGTTCTATAGCAAGAGTATGCAACTATTTTAGTTGGGTGTAGATAAAATTACCCTTTAATTGAAAGGAAGGTGAATGAGTAAAATAGGATGGTAATGCAAGTACTCTTTTTCTCACGTCTACATTGGGGGTCAGTGGATACACGTTTCCTTATAATTGTAGAAAAAAAAAAATCATAACCTTCCCTAAGCGCATGAAAATGTTCCTCACAGCTGGAGTGATGATTTGCAGCAAATATATGGCATATTGGCATAGCAATTTGTAAAGGGAGTGCACTTTTCAATCACTAGCTAGATTGTTGAGCAGGTCTATCATTTATTACTGTTGAAAAATGTAGCATTTGTTTGACATCAGAACAGTACTGAGGCAAGAAAAACATGTTTATATGAGGCATTAGACAGGAATAAAGTTTATATGTGGTGCTTGGAACCATTTGTTTCTAGTGATTTCACAAGAACTATGTATATTTTAATTCATTTTAAGTATAATTTTTCTTTCTCTTTGTTGGGTATATAAGATCATAGTTACATATGCTTTCATAATGTGACATAGACAACCATCCCGTAGGCACAGAACTCAAATGAAATCATGCATAGTTACTTATTGTACTAACTTCAATTAAGAATCAAATGAATCATGCATAGTTGCACATCCCGTAGACACAGAACTCTCCCTTCTTGCACTTGTTATTGCACCCACCACAATGCCTTTTGTCAAACGATGCATTTACGCATTGCCCCCTGCAACATATCTCTGTGTACTTGCATTTGTTCCCGCACTTCCCACAGTTTGCTCCATCGGTCTTCACATCAACACACTTCTTCTTGCAGCAGTCTAGCCCCGCCAGGCCCTTCTTCATACGACAAACCCGGGGAAACTTGTCACAAGTCACATTGGCCAAGAGGTTCTGCTGCGCAACAAGGTGGCGACTCAGTACTCCTCTTAAAGAAGTTGGTTCGCTCTGCATTTCCAATTCTTGTTTGTAATCGTCTGAATATTCATGATCAGCTGCTGCAACAATATTGACCATTGTTGCTAAGAGTGTGAAGAAGAAGATGATGAGGAACTTCATAGCTGTAATTAGATTAGAAATTAATGACGATATGTTTTAGTGGAGAGGAGCTTAATTAGATTACTTACCAGAAAGCAATGGGACATGGGTTTTATAGAAATAGAAACACTGGGGTCTGGGGGGGGAGTTGACAATTGGAAATTGAATAATTTACAAGTCTTGCTTTATTTGTGTGGTGGTCTAAATTCATTTGACTACTTACAAATTACTGAATGTCTTGTGTGTAGAAATCATTTGATTGGACACAAAAATAAGTTAACCTCCGAGTGATTTTGTATCCCCATCATAAAGTCTTCAGAAAATGTATATCAAAAAATACAAACTTACCCTTTTCTTCACTTTCACATCAGATGAATTTATGTAATATTTTATCCCCAGGATGAAACGTAAAACTTCCTATTGGAATTTGAGTAGAAGGCCATAAAAAATTGCAGCTCCACAATAATCTGTATCAAACACTAATGATACATCGAAGGCACAACATTGGTATGTTGCTTGTGAATTCTTTCAAGCAACACAAACAGAACACACCATATTCTTGGGATAATTAATATTTACATTAACCACCATACAAGTCAATCACTTTGTAGTTTATTTATTTATTATTGTTATCACAAGTCAAACTCTTTGTAGTTGATTATAAGGGTCGCAAAAGAACCGTGTGGCTCAAAAAAAGACTCGATTTGGTGATTGGAATAGTCTCACAAGTCACAATTCATGCTTGAACCAGCCCAAATCCGAGCTTAATGGGGCTTGTCTCCTGACTTGTCATCCAGCTCATTTGTATATTCGTGGTTTAATAACAAATACCACCCCAAACTATGGTATGTTTGACACTTTATCCTTCAGACTAAAAGTTTTGATACTTTATCTCACAAAACTCAATCTCGTTACACACTTTATCCCAAAACTGTTAAAAAGTTAAGTACTATGTCAATTTTGCACAAATGGCGCACATGGTGCCACATGACCTTCTACATGAGGGCATTTTTTGTGTTAATCATCATAATACCTTTTAGGAAGAAGGCCACATTGTTCAAAAATGACAAAATTGATGGAGAAATTGATTTTTTAATGATTTTAGGGTATACACGGGAATTGAGTGTTGAGGGTCAAGTGTCAAATAATAGTTTGGCGGCAAATTGTCATACATGACCTAGTTTAGGGGTAGTATATGTCATCAAGCCTATATTAGTATATCAAATAGAGGTGTACAATGGGTGGGCTCGGTCCGGACTCGGAACGGGTAAAGCTTGACCTGTCTCGTCATTAAATGGGCCAGACTAGACCAATGTTTTCTATCATGTTGGGCCAGTTTAGCATGAACCCGTCTCGGGCCGGTCTGTTTACATTAATTATTCCCTGCCATTTGTTTTTTCAAAATTTCAAAATTTCAAAATTAATTTTTGTCTTTATAAATAAAAATATTTATTTAAATTCAAGGACTTCTCAAAAGCTAAATACAACATTATATATATTAATTGCTATTTTGTTAAAAAAATATATTTTATCATTAATGTTAGCTACTAACTACTTAATTGACAATTTAGCATGATCAATGACATTTGGCTTTTCTTTATGTGAAAATATTCCAATTGTACAATTAATTCTTATACGCAAAATTTTAATTTCTCTCTAATATGATTGAGACAATGTTGAACAACTAAAAAAAAAAATAATTAATAATTTTTTTAAAATAATTATTAAAACTTAAAATTTTTAAAATATATATTTAGGCTAGCTCGGCCCCGCACGAGCCTGGCATGATCTGTTATAGGCATTGTCACGGGCTGGACTAAAGGTTTAAGTTAATTGAGTCAACTTACTTCGACTTGATTATTAAATAGGTTTATTCAAGCACAATACGAAGCATGAATGACATTTTAAACGGGTTAAGCCGGACTATTGTACACCTCAATAGATGTATAGTTTTTCTTGGATTGAACTTGTAATTGCTAAAAATCTATAGCTCATTTGACTTAAATTCACAGTTGAGTGCAATAAGTGCTTAGTGGTATTCAAATTTGTCCTAAGTACTGATTATTATATTAAAAAAACAAAAACAAAACAAAACCCAAAGAGCCTCACAGCACCACTCGACACCACCTTCCGCCCCCACCCACCCATCCACCCGGCTTGCGTTGCCGGTCATACCATTGACCGGTGTCACCTCCCCCCTCCCTCCCATCTCATTCATTCCATTTATTTCTCTTTTCCCAGTGGGTAAATTTGGGCATATCTAGGAAAAAAAATTTGTGAGGTTTATAATGGAAACGATGTGGTCTTTCTAGAATTTCCCAGTTAGAACACGTGCGTAAGAAACCTTATTTTTTGGGCTGGGCTAAAGCCCATCAAGCCCTGCGACTCTGTGAGTGAACTTTCCGCAAAAGCCCCTCTCTTTACAAAGTCCTTAAACCCTAACTCTCAAAAGTCAAAACCCTCTCTCTCTCTCGTCGTCTTTCGCGTTACTCGTTCGTCTCTTTGCTTGCTCTCTAAGCAGCCATGGCCACCGCTGCGTTGCTCCGTTCCCTACGACGTCGCGACGTCGCTTCGGCCTCCCTCTCTGCCTACCGATCCGTACGTCTCTTCACTTCTCTCAGATTCTCTTTAAGTTCGCAACCGATTCTTCTTTATACGCTCGACCTCGATCAGTTCTCTCTTTGATCTGACTTGCGGGTGAATAAATTTAGTTGGTTTTTTTTTTTTGTTACAGAAACTTTGATTTTATGGAGACTATGTTTATTGTGATCAGAGATAATAGAAATGGATAAGCAAATAACTCCTTTTCCCATTTGAATTTTTTTGGGTTTTTGAATATGTGTACTTTTATCTATTACGCGATTGTCTGTCCTGATGTATAATTTTTTTTTTTTTTCGCTTCGATTGGGTTGTTGATATCTATGAGCTCTTAACTTTGATTGTTGTTAGTTTGAGGCGTTCTTATTACAAACATTTGATAGAGTATTTTTTTTTTGTTCCATAAATTACAAGGCTGAAGCTTTTCAATTAGTAAAATGAGTTGGTGGGATATATGTTCTTGACTATAATAATTGTAGCAATTTCCTATGGCGGTTGGTCTTTTATGTTGGCAAATATGGGCTAACTGTCAATGTTAAATTCTAGAGAAAGGGTATGATGCGCTTCTAGTCATGAAAAAGACATGGGATGGTAATTAATTGGTTTGAAGCTACTGTTCCTGTTTTTCTCATTGTGGAATCTAATATTTTCCCTTTTTCTGAAATCGTTACCCCCATTGGTTTGGAGCTCCATATGATAGTTCAATATAATTCTATGAATTTCACAGTTGTATTATGAAGCTTAGTTAATATATTTTTCTTATGTTTTTGCAGTTATATTGCACTCCCAAGTCACCGCATCTGGTTCAAAAATGGGCAAGCTTGACAAGACCTTTCAGGTACTTCGGACTTGCATAGTCCATGTGGTAACTATAACTATTTTTTTCATTTTTGTCTCTTTGGCTTGTTTAACACTAGCTTGTGCTCCAAACAGTTCCAAACCTGCTGGGAGTGATATTATAGGGATTGATTTGGGTACAACCAACTCGTGTGTTGCTGTGATGGAGGGAAAGGTAGATGCCATTGATGTGACTAGATTCATTATTTAAGCTTTTTTTTTTTAATTTAATTAATTAATTAATTTTTTTTTTTTTTGCATGTGGTTTATGTCTAATGAATTGTGAAATTATTATAGAATGCCAAAGTTATTGAGAATTCTGAAGGAGCTAGGACCACACCATCAATAGTTGCCGTAAACCAGAAAGGAGAGCTACTTGTTGGTACTCCAGCAAAACGTCAAGCTGTGACCAATCCAACAAATACAGTTTTTGCAACCAAGCGTCAGATTGGTAGACGCTTTGATGATCCTCTAACACAAAAAGAAATGAAGATGGTTCCATACAAGATAGTCAAAGCTCCAAACGGAGATGCATGGGTTGAAATCAATGGACAACAGTATTCCCCAAGCCAAGTTGGAGCCTTCGTTTTGACAAAGATGAAAGAAACTGCAGAGGCTTACCTTGGAAAGAGTGTCTCAAAAGCTGTGGTTACTGTTCCAGCTTATTTCAATGATGCCCAGAGACAGGCAACAAAGGATGCTGGCAGAATTGCAGGCCTAGATGTACAGAGAATCATAAATGAGCCAACTGCTGCTGCACTTTCCTATGGAATGAGCAACAAGGAAGGCATAATAGCAGTATTTGATCTTGGTGGTGGAACATTTGATGTATCCATTTTGGAGATATCCAATGGCGTTTTTGAGGTATGCCTAGTTTGCCATTCAGTCAAGTCTTCTTACTTATTTTGGAAAATTTCAGTAACAACTCTCTCTTTTTTAGGTGAAAGCAACAAATGGTGACACATTCTTGGGAGGAGAGGATTTTGACAATGCTTTGCTGGACTTCTTGGTAAGCGAATTCAAGAGGACTGAGGGGATTGATCTTACAAAGGATAAGCTTGCTTTGCAGAGGCTTCGGGAGGCAGCTGAGAAGTCTAAGATTGAACTTTCATCTACATCTCAAACTGAGGTAAACCTGCCCTTCATCACAGCTGATGCTTCAGGCGCTAAACATCTCAACATCACACTGACAAGATCAAAATTCGAAAGTCTGGTAAATCACTTGATTGAGAAGACAAAGGCCCCATGTAAGAATTGTGTAAAGGATGCCAACATATCTATTAAGGATGTGGATGAGGTCCTTCTCGTTGGAGGGATGACTCGTGTTCCCAAGGTTCAACAGGTGGTTGCAGACTTATTTGGAAAGAGCCCAAGCAAGGGAGTGAATCCTGATGAGGCAGTTGCTTTGGGAGCTGCTATCCAAGGAGGTATCCTCCGCGGTGATGTTAAGGATTTGCTTCTTTTGGATGTTACTCCTCTATCACTGGGTCTTGAGACATTGGGTGGCATCTTTACCAAGCTGATTTCCAAGAACACAACAATTCCAACAAAGAAGAGTCAGGTCAGTCCTGAAAGCCAAATTTTTTCTAAGAAGATTTCATTGATTGCTTGATGAGAAGGTGTTGTAATGGAAAGACAGATTTTAGGATGCGTTTATTTATTTCACATTTGTTCTCACAATATTTGATGAGAGGGTGTAGTTGGCTTTTTTGCATTGCAGTCTCTATTTAGCCTTACATTTTAATCTAACTGCACATGTTGCTGACGTGTTTGGGTCTTACATTTTGCCGTGGATTTTGTTTTCCTGATATGTTTTTGTACCATTGCAGGTCTTCTCCACAGCAGCTGACAACCAAACCCAGGTTGGCATCAAGGTACTACAAGGCGAGCGTGAAATGGCTTCTGACAACAAGGTCCTGGGAGAGTTTGAGCTTTTAGGCATTCCTCCAGCACCAAGAGGCATGCCTCAGATTGAAGTCACATTTGATATTGATGCCAACGGTATAGTTACTGTTTCTGCGAAGGACAAAGCCACTGGTAAAGAACAACAGGTTACCATCACCTCATCTGGTGGTCTTACACAAGACGAAATTGAGAGGATGGTCAGGGAAGCAGAGCTGCATGCTCAAAAGGATCAGGAAAGGAAAGCTCTCGTTGATATAAAAAACAGTGCAGACACCACCAGCTACAGTGTTGAGAAGAGCTTAAATGAGTATCGGGACAAGATTCCAAGTGAAGTTGCTAAAGAAATTGAAGATGCAGTCGCAGATTTGAGAAAGGCAACCACAGGGGATAATGTTGATGAGATTAAGTCGAAGCTTGATGCTGCAAACAAAGCTGTCTCAAAGATTGGGGAGCACATGTCTCGCGGTTCTGGTGGTGACTCTTCATCTGGAGGTTCACAGGGTGGCGATGAAGCTCCTGAGGCAGATTACCAAGAAGTGAGGAAGTGAGTGCTGAAGCAGTTATCACGTTAAAGTGAACTTCTACATTTTTATATTCTTGTACAACCTCACCTCTTTGGGTTTTTGTATCTGTGTTGGGAGTTTAAATGTGTTAGGGAGGCCATCATCCACACTCCTGTGCCTCTTTCAATACATTATTAATTGAAATTGTTTGGTAGTGATTTGTCACTGACTTCTCATCTGGGAAGTTATTCATGAGAGGATTTGCCTGATTTTGTTGAGGCAGGGCGAATTGTTATAAGATACTCAAATTTTGAATAAAGAAATAGGTTCAAAATTCTTGACATGTTTATTTGGAGTAGTGTGCTTAAAGCATATGTTATAAATGGTGTAATACATACTCTGTTATGGGATCGGGAAGTGTTCTCAGGTTATATTGGTGTCGGACCTGGATCCCTCTTCCAGATTTTTCTCAACCAGTCCATACCAAGCTTTAAATCTCAATTATTTCAAAAAAAGAGACCCTACCGTCTTCCTATGAGTATATGACTTAAGTCAAAGTACATTTTTTGTCTTTATACTTTAATGAAATTTTTATTTTAGTCTTCGTTTTTTCATTCTTGTTAGTTTCAGTCCCGAACTTTTATTACGTAATTAGATCTAAATTGTTAACTTTGTTTATTTTTTAAACGGAAATATTAATAATTTTCAATTTAGTACTTTAACTGTACCTCGTTAAGAAAGATTTAACTTAAATAATTAAGAAAGAACAAAGACCGATTAAATGAGTTTCATACATAAATTATTTAAAATGTTTAAAATATTTTTGCTACATCTATTTTTGTTAATATTTAAAACCCAATTAACAAATTGAACCCAATTATAAATATAATGAAAATACATGATTAAAATTTTTGAAAGAATGGGATGAAAGTGAAATTTTGGTTAAAGTACATACAAAGTTATGAGTTATGTCTTATGGGAAAAGAAGTCTCTTCTTTGAGGGAAAAAAAAAAACCTCTCAAATTTTTTTGAGCACAGCCACAACCACATTAGCTCTTCCAAAAGTGGTGGATTGCGAGAGGGACCTGGATCCTCTACCATGAGGCCCATGACTACTAAAGTTTGAAGATTTTAGTAGCAGCATCAGAAAGCATTAAGGGAGAAGACCAGCAAGTTGTTTACCCACAAATCCATTTCTTGGCTTGGTTATGCGGGTATGCTCTGCCATGCTCATGTTGTGGTTTTGTCAAATTTTATAGTTTTCTTGTTGTCATGGGATGGGCATATCTCCTGTTTGACAAAATTACTATGAGAGAAATGGGTTTTCTTTGTTTCTTTTATTTTGATTGTTATTCTTTTTCTATTAAATTCATGATCCCTTATAGCAACTAAACCCTTATAGCTTATGTTCAAATTGATTGTTTTAATATGAGCAGCAGCTTAATATGAGCATGTAGCTTATTTGGAAATTGGCAATGGCATTTACGGTGATTTTAACTTATAATTTAGTTAAAGTCATAACAAACATGGTTGTAGATTACGGGAATTGCCAGTGCCAATGTTTTGATTACCAGTGAGCAAAGTTTTCTGAAGAATCATGAACTCTTAACAGAGTAAGATTTACAAATTTCACCAATATCAGTAATTTTTGTCTCATATTTATTGTACTTGGAACCAAAATCTTCAAATTTTGTCAGCAAGTAACATGTCAAGTATAATGTTTCTCTCTCTTCTATATATTGTCATCTTCAAGTATGTCAAGTTATCCATTTCATTTATTTTCCTGCTACCTTATGTTAACATGTTGCAATGATTAAATTCTTCGGGTTTCATTTTGTAATCTGAATGTTGTTTGGTCATCTCCTAATATGTGAAAAGTTATCCATGCCATTTATTTTCCAGCCACCTTATGTTAACATTACTGCAATGGTCAAATTCTTCACGTTTTTGTCACTAACCCCTATATATTTCTTTATCTCCAATATGTGAAAAGTTAACCATGTTTATTAGTTTCCAGCTACCTGATTTGCAATGATCAAATTCTTCAGGTTTCATTTTGTAATTCAGATGTTGCCTCTTACAATCTAGATGTAAAACATGGCTATTGGAGCAGCAAAGCTTTGCAGATCTCTTCTTCCTATACACCGTTGTCTCCTCCAATATCGTTCCATTTACTCAATCCCTCCATCACAAATGCTCCAAGAAACTATAAAGAATGCAGTTGAAGCCAAAGCCTACCAGAAAATTGCTGATCTTCTCATATCCTCCGAACAAGCTTGCCAAAACCCAAATCCTTTCTCATTCCTTTCATCCTTTCCCCACAACCTTAGGACACAAGTAGTTGATGAAATTTTGCAGTCTTTTATCCCTCTAAGACCACGCTCTCGGGCCCAGATTGCCTATTCCTGCCTCCTGTCATTTACTCTACAAAGCTCCAATCCTCTTCCTCTTGCCCTTGCCATTCTCCAACGAACTCTTCGCTCTGGCTGTGTCCCTGTCCCCCAAACCCATCTTCTCCTCTCTTCTGCTTGGCTGAACTACCGGAACGACTCGCAATCTGTCTCTAAGATCTTATTTGAGATGCAGTCAATTGGCTATTATCCTGACTGCGGTACATGCAACTACCTCATATCATCTTTGTGTGCTGTTGATGAATTGAATGAGGCAATTAAAGTCTTGAAAGGAATGAGTGGGGCAGGATGTGTTCCTGATTTGGAGAGTTTTGACACGGTAATTGGTGCGATGTGCACAGTCAGAAGAACAGCTGAGGCTGTAGATATGGTTAAGCAAATGGTGGAGAAAGTTGGGTTGACACCAAGGCAGGGGACTGTTGTGAAAGTGGCAGCAGCCTTGCGAGCTAACAGAGAGATATGGAGAGCAGTTGAGATGATTGATTTCTTAGGGACAAAGAATTACCCTATTGGGTTTGAGAGCTATGACTTGGTGGTTAAGGGGTGCTTGGATTGTGGCGAGTATATTTTGGCCGGGAAGGTGGTGATGGGGATGACAGAGAGAGGTTTTATACCATATATCAGGACCAGGCAGAAGGTTGTTGAGAGGTTGGCTGGTGCTGGTGAATGGAAGCTGGCTTGTGCTGTGAGGCAAAGACTTGGAGAATTGAGTTCTTAGCTCCTTGAACTTCTTCTTTGAGTCAGATAGATTCCAGTTCTTTGTACAGAAGGGAGCTGGTGCTCGGTGCATTTGCTATGTTGCACCTGAAGTATGGGGTCAATATTCCTTTATTCTGCTACCCAGCTTCTTAAAAGTCTGTTGTCATTTGATGGTAAATTCATGGTGCTTAATTCTTCATGCAAGGGCCAAATAGTATTTGATCTGAAACATCACTTGTCTTAGAACTATACAAGTTTGTGTTTAAACTTATTCAATACCATATGTAACAAAATTTCGAATTGGCACTATACATGTCACCAATTTTATGATAAATTCTGTTTTTTTTTTTAGCCAGTGAATACGAAGTTTCTAATGCAAGGCCTTTGTTAATATTTCCAAAAGTGGTCCTCTTCTCTTTTTAGCATTTGATTGATTAATGACTTTAGTTTGGTTTTCCTTTGTTTTGGACTAATCTCTTGGTTCAAACTCTAAACCATTATGAACTCAACTAAACAGTTCTTTGCCCGCCTATATAGAAAGTCAGCATTTATCAAAGAGTTGATTATATCATGAATCGATCATGTAATGTGCATTAAGATAAGCCCTTGTTATTTGATAAGCTGCATATTCCAAGTTAATACTCATTATTTCGTTTAAATATTGTGATTCCCTTGTTTGCTTTGTATAAATCATACATGTTACTAGTTGCAATTGGACAATTGCATATTTTACTTTGATTTTTAGAATTGCTACATAGAAGGAACTTCTTTGCATAACCTTTATCATGGTACAACCAGAAAAGGTTAATTTACCATCAACACTGCTTAAGCCTTGACTGGGTAGCTAGCCTGCATAGCAATGCCGCAAGTACCTTCCTTATCAGATGAATCACGTTTTATTCTTATATAACCAGATTCACCCCAGTCAGGACCCCAAGAATTCTTCACAATCCAGTATTTTTTACTACTCTCTTCCCCATAGCCGACTGCTGTGACTCCATGGTTGAGACTCTTTCCACACTGGCCAGTGAAGATACCTCCAGAATAGAGTTGGAAAGCAAAACCACCAGCATCGATTGCAACAGAGACAGGTTGGTTAGCAACTGCAGCTTTTAGGCTTTTCTCATTATTGGCAGGTACTGTTTTATAGCTGCTTATTTTCACAGCTTGGTTTTTCTCTTTGGCTTTATCACAGGTGCCATCTGATCCTTTGTAGGGATAATTTTTTTCGCTGGTGAGTCCATGATCTTTTATGAAACTAAATGCTTTTTCCATGTATCCACCGTTGCAGCCTTGATTCCCGGAATTGACATCGCAGTCCACAAGCTCTTGTTCTGATAGTGACACCAATTTTCCAGTTTTGATTTTGTTAATGCCTTCAACAGCTGCTACTGCAGAGAATGCCCAACAACTTCCTGTATGGTGTAATACTATCAGATGTTGCTAATATGCAATTCTTGCCATTCTCGGCTGAACAAGATGCAAGTATTATCCACAAACCCAACTTTGAGTGATTGTGTATATATCATTATCATAAAGCTATAATTGAATTTAAGGCTTTGGCATCATGGTGTTCAGTTGGAGTTATGTAGTGGAAACATACACTTCACAGAAGAATAATTTCAGATAACTGTGAAATTTAAGCTAGCAGAGGATATTTATATCTTTTTTCTTTTCAGGTGAGAAAAGCTCAGGCATGTTTTCTAAATTCAAGAAACAATTCTTCCCTATGTAGCATATGACTAGTCCATTTTCTAGAAGAAAATTATTTTAGTGAATCTGAATCAGAAACCATAGCAAACATCTAGTTCAGGAGCCAGATAAAAAAAAATGAGAGGGAAAAATAGTAAGCAGCCATTCTTCTGAACGCCTAATTCAGATTAATAATAGGGGAAACTCAAATTTGTACCGCATTGGCCTTGATCCTTGACTGGAGTTACCGAGCCATTCTTTCTCCAATCCACTGTAGTCGGCAAATCCACATCCTTATAACTGAAGCTTGTCTTTGGTTGTGTTGTAGCTTGGAAACCCAAGTGGGTAGCTGCAAACTCTAAGTTTGTCATATCTGCAAATTTGTTGTCAGTGAGTTTGTATGACAGGTTTTGAGAGTTTATGAAATCAACAAGCTCAACGTTGTATTGGTAAATCCCAAAACGGAATTCCCATTCGTCTCTACTTTTGTATCTTCGGCCATGTTGTTCCAACCACTTATCATACCTCTCCTTCATGGATTTTGGGTCGTACACTGGAGGCTTGTACTCTGCAGAACATGCTATAGATGATATACATAAAACCCAAACCATAAAAAACCTTAAGCTAGCACGCTTTAACATGATAGATGTCTCCATTGCTCCCTTTGGAATGAAGGTGAAGAATGGGATCTAATGCCTAGGATGTTTTCTTGTAGATAGTCTCTCTAAGTGTAATACATATTTCAAGTTTGCATTTTGTAGGTATTGTAGTTCCATTCTTCTTTATACTACTACTATTCAAGGTATTTTAGCAGCAAGTAGTATTTTTTTGTTCATGTGTTTGGTGCTTGTGAATTTCGTTTGGGCAAAGGTTTTTGTGTTGTGTTTTTAGTGATGAATCAAAGGTTTGGACGTTAAGTTTCCAATAGGATAACCAATGCATGAAACCAACCACTACAAAGAGTGGCAGGATTTGCATTATAAAGCTTATTGGTGGTCCAAAAATTAATCTTTGTGAGTGCGATTAACTAATTTCTTGGTGGAGGTGCAGTTCTTGCTCTTAGATTAAAAACTATCTGCCTTTTGCCAAGCTTTATAACATAGGCTTGTAAGAGCATTAAAGTGATTGGTTGAATGATATAAGCTTAAAATCTACATCTTTCGTACATTTTACCAAATAATTTTGCCTCCATTTTTTTTTAAAGAAAACAAATAAGGAAAATCATTTAAATTCAATAAGAGAAAAATATGTTAATGGGATCAATTGAACCCCTGGTTTGTAAGTGGATCCGTCACAGACAATGCTATGGTAGCTCTGACCGTGGAAGCCGTAAGTTCTAACTTAAGTGAAATTGGGTTCAGTTGGGAAAGTGGTAGGTGTTTAGGAGGTCATAAATTCAAATCTTATCGTTTTTATTTATGTTAAAAAATAATAATAATAAGGGGAAGGTGTGCTGTTCAATATGCTGACCTAGGGATATTGCTCAACTTATTAAGGAGTTGGCCAAACAAAAAAGTGCTCCCAATAAAACCGGAGATTGATGATTGAGTTGGGTTAACAGCCTTAATAAGATGTTATCTATACATCTCACTAAGCCAACGTTCATGCAAAACTTGCCATAATGCAAAATACCCCAACACGTAATGAATGGAGTTAGAACATGGGATTTAAATAACAAAAAATTAGGCGTAGCCCCTTTTTAGACAACAATTTTTACGCAGAGGGTGTGGTGTTTTAAAATTCATAAGAAAATTCTTTTCATATAGATTAAGGTCATTTTTCTGATTACCACATTAGAAAATCTAATACATGTTGGGATTTGTGATTTAAATGATATACATGTCAGCATTTTTAATTTAAATGATATTTTTTAGAAACCAAACATATATTTGATTGTTATCTTTACTTAGTTTTGAATTAAGAAACCAAATATCTTTTGGAGTTTGAATTTACAAACCAAATAACTGTAGGAGTTCAGCCCACGTGTTTTCTCAAGCCCATTGATTTCATGTTTCAAGCATTGCATGTTTGGCGTCTTTTCTAATGGTATGTTCATTCGACACTTCCAGACTTCCAGTTTTTCTGTTTTCCTTTTGCAATTCAATTCCACGGTTACACACAGTTTGAATTGCATATTCTTCTTTGTTATTCTTTAATCCAAATTGATTGTTCTTCTCCTTTTTCTATTTTTGTTCAATTATCTCCTGCATTTATTGTTATACCAATTATGTTTTAGGGATGGAATTTATGTGAAAATGAATATATACTAGTTTATGACAATTTCAAGACATCAAAATTGGTTTGACTATGTACTTTTAAGTATTTAGAAGTAGTTTCTCTTTTTCGTTTCTCTCACCATATAATGCTTGTTTGGTACAACTCTGGTACATAGTATAATTTACATATAACTATATATGGACAGTGTTTATGTTCTTGTTCACATATAAGAAGTTTCTCTTTTTCGTTTCTCTCACCATGAACCGTTTTTTGTGTTTATATTATTTTTTACAGATAAATATGGATGTTGTTGTAATTGGGAAATTCGCATATAATTAATGGCAAATCATTGTTATACCCTATAACTGCCCATACAACCTTTATGGAACTATGTTCAGCAGTCGTCTCTCGATTTGATGAGCTAGTGATTGGATGGTATCATCTCCAATATTCTATTAATAACCAACCAGCATGTATGTTACAGACAGACATGGATTTGAAGATGCTACACATGCATGTTTTGAGCGAAAGTAAACACTTTGTTGATAAACAAATAATTCAGCAACATTGTCACCGAGTTTGCACCAGCTGAAGGCTAAGTGCGCACTGATGGGGATGATTTTTTGGGTAAGCATGCAATTCCTTCCACAAAAATGTACCTATCAAACCTTTGGAAAAACTACATACAACATGGTAACCAGAAATTCGAGGGTGGGGTCGTAGAATTCAAACAAAAATTGGTGAAGTATGCCATCGAAAAATGGTTTGTATTCAAATACATTAAAAATGACCGCGAAAAGGTTATTGCAGAATGCAATAAGAAGACTTTAGAATGATGCATGACCAGAAGAGTACCATGATGACTTCAAAGATTATCTCTTCCATTTTGGTTGACCAGGTACGAACCAAACCATTGCAAAAACCCATTGAAATAAAAAACAAAAACCCCCTTGACCTTAGGATCTTTTGCAGAAAATTAGCATTACGAGCTTCATTAGTACAACACAGAATCATCCATGGCACATTTTGACACCTTAATTGATTTTGGAAACACATAAACTACAAAGAAAAACAATAAAATCACACTTTGAACACAAATGGTAATTCTAAAAAACTAATCAACTGGTGATTGTGCAATAGGTACAACACAGAAAAAAAAAAAAAAAATCAATTGATACAACACAAATGCTTCCCACCCACTAAGAATTACCAAGAACCCCAAAACTTGGTATACGAAAATAAGAAAAAAAAAAAAAAAACCAACCACAAAAAAAAAATAAAATCAAACACACACCAAAAAAAACAATTAACAAAAACCCTTCATGTTGGAAGAAGAAATTAAATAAGCACAAGAAACTCAATCTCATGGTACATGAAATATAGAAATTTAAAAAAATTAAATAAGTACAACAAACATAATTCGACCGTAAACCCTACCATATGCCCATATGGTACATCAGTACATGAAATAAATAAATTAAAAGGAAATTAAATAAGAACAAGAATTAGGCACTATTCCAATCATGCTCGCCTCAATTTGGTTGTTGAGACTGCACAAACATACTAAATTGTGTATCTTGAATCGGGTATGTCCCATTCTAGCCATGTCTTAGCTCATATCAATTGGGCTAAGGTATGTTGCATATACTAAATTGAATTAAAACAGACAATGGGTGTATATTACTAGATGAAAACATCCAACTAAACCTTATCCTTCTTCACTAAAAACGTAACTCCTTCAATACATAAGTCACTACAAGAAAAAAGGGTTTGGGAGAGGAACGGAATTCGTCGCCCAAAGTAGAGTTTCGTCGCCCAAACTTTTGGGCGACGAAATTGGTTTGTCGAGCAATTATTCGCCCAAAATGTGTCGCCCAAGAGTTTGGGCGACGAACCCATAAATTTCGTCGCCCAAAGACACCTGGGGCGACGAATTTTTTTTGTCTCCCAAAACATAAAATTCGTCGCCCAAAGAATGTTTAGGCGACGGAAAAATTTCGTCGCCCAAACCATCTTTGGGCGACGAACACACATATTCGTCGCCCAAACCCTCTTTGGGCGACGAAATTATCCGTCGCCTAAACAAGATTTGGGAGAGGAATAGTTAATTTCCTCGCTGGAACGTGCTTTGGGCGACGGACAGATTTCGTCGCCCAAAGAATGTTTGGGCGACGAATAAGGGTGTTCGTCGCCCAAAAAGTGTTTAGGCGACGAACAAATGTCGTCACCCAAACCATCTTTGGGCGACGAATAATGGTGTTCGTCGCCCAAAGATGTTTTGGGCGACGAAATTTGTTCGTCGCTTAAACACTTTTTGGGCGACGAACACCCTTATTCGTCGCCCAAACATGCTTTGGGCGACGAAATTTGTCCGTCGCCCAAACGTATTTTATTTTTAAAAAATTTTTTTATTTAAATTATATATATGAATTTAATATTAAAAAAAAATTCTTTATCCAAAAATTATATAAAACAAAATTAATAAATTTATATATCCAAAATATCCATACAAAGTAGAAACAATTTAATTAATACATACATACAAATAACTAATGGCCCCCTAGGTCAGTAGCATCATCGACACCGGTGGAGGAGTCTGGCATGCACTGGTCAATGTTGGGCGGCAGCACAAACCCAGGTACAATCCTGGCCAACTGGCCAAACATCTGCTGCATCTGCTGCACCTTACTCGTCTGCTCCGCATATGCCGCTCTCGATTCTTCTAGCTGACCCTTCAACAACTGCACTTCAGTGGTCAGGTTGACTATATCTGCAGATGGCTGAGATGAAGACCCGGCGCTGAGATCACGAACCCGACCCGCTCCCATTCCGCGTATCTCCCTACCACGCCTAACACCCAGTGTCTCCGTCATAATACGAAGACCGGCATCGGGATCGGGGACTGAGATCGTCTCCAACGGAGTGTCCGGAGGGTACTGGCTGGCCACCTCCTCTAAATAACTCGCCTTCTTGGCGAGCATCTCAGCCTTCAAAATATTATACACAAGTTAGGAATTAAGAAATCAAATACAAAAATTTAAATTTGTGAAATAAAACTAAAATATAAAAAACTAACGTGCTTCGCCTTGCCCTTGTCGTTGCCGGGTCGGGCATAAACATCTCCGTAGTTGTCGACCTCCGGAAATTGCGAACCAGCCTGAAAAAGAATGTAATGTTGACAAAAACTCAAACAATACTAAGGAATATATATATATTAAATTAAATAATAGCGCACCTGACGATATGACTCCACCCGGTATGAGAAGGGCATGAAACCACCATGATGATCAATCCTTGCGGGCGCTTTCCGGTTCTGAAGATTGGCATTCGACTTCCTCTGTTAAATATGAAGCAAATTGGAAATGCACATATTAGTGTATACACAATAAAGGAATAACATAAGAAAAAATAATTTTGAAGTCCTAAAATGATATAACATACCAAAAATTCCGGACTCTGAAAATGAGTGCACAACCACTGCCACTGATCAAGCCGAGCTGCCATCTCCGGAGGAGGGCTGACCAATGCCTCATCTGCCGATCCAAACATGTTATATTCTTTGTGCAGCTCGTGCTTCCATTGTGCGTACACTTTTCTCAATAACTTCTCCATATACCTAGCTACATCCGGATCCTCCATCCGAATGTCATAGTTTACCTGAAAAAAATGCAATTATCAAATTGTTAGGAATGATCAAATTAATTATTTTATATTAATCGAAATATACTCACAGAAATGGAGCCCATAATGCTCCTCTTGATGGCGTCATCAACCTTTTCCCAACTGGGGAAAAGCATGGGGCATTCACCACGGATAATCGATCCGACAAAGGAAGCGAATGTACTATGGACCTCCTTGCTCGGTCGTAGGTGACCTTGCTCAATAACGATTCGAATCCTCTCGTTCGTCGTGCGAGTGATTCGCGACGCCTTCAACCCTCTACTTATCCCCCTCGTGGTTTTGGTACCTAGAAAAGCAAATATAACATATTAATTTCACAGTAATCTTATAATATCTAAATAAAATTAAACATAAATACAAGTGATGTGAAAACATTTAACACAAGTGATGTGAAAACATTTTTCTTACTCTCTGATGATGAGGCAGTACGAGTGGATGATGCAACATTATCATATGCACCATAACGGTGACCCCGTCGAGCCCTCCGTGCCGACTGAATCCCAGACCCAGTACTAGATGAGAGATCTGGGGATATCGCCGGGGTCGAGTCGCCCTGGGCTATGAGGTCGGGCTGGGCTGCAGGGGCGGGCTGGGCTGCAGGGGCGGACATAGATGCTAAAGTGGACCTCCGAGATCCACCCCTGTTCGAGATCAAACTCATCTGCACAATTCAATAAATATTTATGTTAGTAAAAAAGAAAACTAAAGTAATAACTTACTAATCTGAATCATCATTATCACTTACTAATATGAATCACCATTATCAATTACTAATCTGAATCACCACTAGAAATACTCATTTCATCATCATCATCATCATCGATACCATCAACATCATCATCTTCATATTCATCTTCATCTTCATCTTCATCTTCATCTTCATCATCTTCATCATCATCATCATCATCATCATCATCGATGAAATCATTAACATCAATTCGGGGAAGTGACCCAAGATCAATTGATAAGGCATCGATCTCAATTGGAGGAACGTCATGTATCTCGACTTGTTGTATGATAACATCATTGTTGTATGGATTAGGTATGGTCGAAGATGAATCCTCTTGATAGGCCACGTCATCCTGATTTTCTTTTTCTGGAATATCCCATATATTTTGATTCTGAATCATCTGAGCTACTTTCCAACCCACACCCGCCTTAGGGTCATCCAGATAACATACTGGTTTTGCCATTGTGGCAAGAATAAATGGATCATTCTCATACCATCGAGTGTTTGTATTCACAGATATTAAGTCGTAATCGAGTTTAATACTGTTGTTCCTATTCGGGTCTGTATTAAACCAATCACACTTAAATAACACAACTTGAAAGCGATGCGAGTACAAGACTTGATGTACACTCGTCAGCTTGCCGTAGAAATCAACCGTGCCAGTGTCCAAGTTCTCTACACAAACCCCGCTATTTTGAGTGCTCAAGATGGCATCTCGTTCTACAGTTAAAAACTTGACTCCATTCACATTACATCCGGAAAACGTTTCAACCCATTGAATACCACTCGCCAAACTCATTAACTCCTTGTATAACGGCGAATTATCATCAGTCAGCTTTTCCATCTGTTAAAAGACAATGGAATTAATATATTACAAAAAATTTACAAACACATGAACGAACTGATCATTATTGTCAGTAATCACTTACATGTTCCTTAAACCATTTAGGAAACAATTCCCGATGCTTTTTCTGTACACGTTCCATGTCCCATCTTGGATAGTCGCGCTTCATTAGTTCCTCATGCTCAATGCGTAAAGAGTCAACTTCTTCGCAATTGTTGAGTATGAACCAATGAGCCACCTCCATATCGTGTTTCGAGAATTCAACAGCTGATTTAGGGGTTTCGCCAAATGGTCGTGTAATTTGAGAAAAGACAGAAAGTGTCTCATTTTTTTCACCGCCGTCATCGTTGCGTTGGGGGCGATTGAATGACGTCTCAACACTGCTGAGGTACATTGCACAGTACGTGATGGATTCATTTGCAATGTATGCCTCTGCTATGGAGCCTTCGGGGCGTGCCCCGTTTCGGACGTACCTTTTGTAATTACCCAACATTCTGCAAATGTAATTACATAGTGAGAAAACTTTTATGAATAACATAGAGCTGAACTTGAAGAATAGTAATCAAATAGTTTAGAAATTGTTACCTTTCTATTGGGTACATCCACCGATAACTGACCGGCCCAGCAAGAATTGCCTCTTGCGGTAAATGTATCATTAAATGAATCATTATATCAAAAAAGGCCGGTGGAAATATTTGTTCAAATTTGCATAAGATGTACACAATCTCATCTTTCAATTTTGACATGTCCGACACGCGCAACGTCTTAGCGCAGATATGCTGAAAGAACCTCGACAACCCAACAATCGGTTCAACCACATCTTCGGGCAAAAACTTTCGAATACCCACCGGAAGCAGACGTTGCAATAAAACATGACAATCATGACTTTTCAAGCCCAAAATTTTTCCAGAGTCGATTTTCACATTTCGAGAGATATTGGCCGCGTATCCATCTGGAAATTTGACCGATGCAAGAAACTTTAAGAATTCTTTCTTGTCCACAGGCTTCATGGTATAAAATGGATGTTTCTTTATCATTTTATCACCCTTCTTCGTTAACCACAAATGTTTCCTGATGCCCATTTCTTGCAAATCTTGTCGAGCCTTAATTGTGTCCTTTGATTTTCCCTCAATGCCCAAGATTGTCCCCACCAAACTTTCGCACACGTTCTTCTCAATATGCATTACATCGAGATTGTGCCTGATTTTCAACTTGGACCAATACTCAAACTCGAAGAATATCGACTTGTTTGTCCAATTTAGATGTGCAGGTGACCTTGGCATATTTCGTTCTTTGTTAGAGGGATGTTTACCAATCCGGCCAAATTCTAAGTTATTCAACTGCCTCAAGATGTCATCACCAGATAATTCTTTAGGTTTCACGCCCATCTCCTTTTTTCCGTCAAAGGCCTCCTTACTGTGACGCCATTTATGATCCCCCGACAACCATCTTCGGTGGCCCATATAACATACTTTACCACCGTGCCAAGCGGAAGTTATATCTTTATTACAAGTAGGACATGCCATATAACCCTTGGTGCTCCAGCCTGATAAATTCCCATAAGCTGGGAAATCATTTATTGTCCACATGACTGCCGCACGCAAAGAAAACATTGTTTCGGTGGACTTATCATATGTCGGCACACCATTTTGCCACAATTCTTTCAGCTCATCAATCAACGGCCGCAAATATACATCGATCTCCTTGCCAGGGGATTGCGGTCCTGGAATTAATAGCGTCATAATTGTGAATTTTTTTTTCATGCATTTCCAGGGAGGCAAATTATAAGGAACCACGACCACTGGCCAAGTGCTGTGAGATGTGCTCATATTTCCGAATGGATTAAATCCATCAGTAGCAAGTCCTAATCTGACATTTCGTGCATCTGCTGCAAAATCCGGATATATCTTGTCAAATTCTTTCCATGCGCTTCCGTCTGCAGGATGTCTCATCACATCATCCTCAACCCGCTTATCTTTGTGCCACATCATGTCACTTGTAGTATGTGTCGACATGTACAATCGTTGCAACCTTGGCTTAAGTGGGAAATAACGCAACACCTTTTGCGGAATCTGTTTCTTTCTCTCTACAGACTTGTTCTTATATCTCGGTTCATTGCACACAGGGCATTTATCCTTCCCTTGGTGTTCTTTGTAAAACAGTACACAATCATTCTTGCATGCATGAATCTTTTCATATCCCAAACCGAGATCTTTCAACACCTTATTCGCAAGATAATGGGTTTCAGGTATATGATTGTTCTTTGGAAGCATTCGTTTCAAAATCCCCATCAACTGATCATAACTTCGATTCGAATGTTGATTAAGTACTTTCCAATGCATTAACTCCACAACAGCAGTTAGCACTGAGAACTCTTCACAACCAGAGTACAATTCCCGCTGAGCTTGTTTCAACAATCTCTCGTACTTATCAAACTCTTCTCTTTGGACTTCGGGCAACCCATCATCTTGATCCATATTATCGCTCTCTGTATCATGCTGACTGACTTCGTGATTCAGTAGGCTGCAGAATTGTTCAGGTCTCCGAGGACGTCGAAGCATAAACTCTCGGTTCACCATGATAATATCATGTCGTATAGTTGTGTGACATCCCAAATCTCACCAAATGAATTCTGACTTCACGCACTGTCTTCCATAAAGAGTTGTTACAATTCCGGCACGGACACCTTATATTATTCTGAGCATTGACATGTTCCTGTGCAACTTGGATAAATGACTCGATCCCATACAAATATTCATCACTAACACGATTCGTATTACGTATCCACTGTCGGTCCATGATGCCTGTTTCCATATTACACGACAATTAGAAAACGATGCGTCACCATTCTTCGTCTCCTTATGCCTCCGGTAAGGGCCCTATCCCATTCGAGAATGCACATATGTGTCGTGGTTGTTGGCTCACACGACGTAGTTTCGATCTGGGAAAATTTCGGCAGCATCTCCCTATGGTTCTCCAAGTGCACGACGTAGATATTTAAAACAAATATCTAGTATGCACTCGAAGAACACATAAAGAGATGTTGCCGAAATTTTCTCAGATCAAAACCACATCACATGAACCGCTAACCACAACACATAATTGTGCACTCCCAAACTGTCCATGGGTAATTTGGACAATTCAAGAATCATATTGGAGCGCAGTCACGCCAAGCGCCCATGCGCGCTCCAATAGACTCTCGAACGGGTCTAAGGTATCGATTGAAATTTAGTGTACAAAGTTATCCACTGATAACTTCGCACGACTAGTTAAATGTACAAAGTTATCGATTGATAACTTCGCACAAGCGCTTCGTGCCACATGACCTCACCCAGTACTCGAGGAGTGCTGGACTACGTCATCGGAAATTTTGCAATTACAACTAAACTAAATATAACATACAAACTAAATTATAATTAATCTAACAATATACATATAAGCATACAAACAAACTATTAAATTTTAGCATATAAAAACATACAAATTAATTAATGAATTTTATAATTAATTTTAACATACAAACTAATTCATTCAAAAATTTAATACAATTATATATGAAATATTAAATACTAAATCATACAAAAACTTAACTAAAAGATAGATTAAACACATACCTCACCAAAAATGCAATTATCCTTCACAACAAATGCAACACTATCCTTCCTTCACCAAAAAAATAAATCATTGTCAAATATGAGCCCAACATCAATCTAAATTCAGATTTCACAATCAAACCACTAAATTAAAAAAACCCACAACATTAACTAATTACCACTAAAATCAGAAATTTCACAATCAATTTATGCAAAATCCACAACAAGTACAAAATCCACAATATTAGAAAACATAAAAAACAGAAAATACCATAAAAAACAGAAAATACCAATAAAAAAACAGAAAATACCATTAAAAACAGAAAATACCATAAATTAAAAAAAAAAAAAAAACAAATACCTGTACGTGCTGAGCTGCTTTCGGCTTCGAGGGGGGGGGGGGTTTTGGGTGAGTGGTTTCGGCTGGGGGGGGGATGGTTTCGGCGGGGGTGGGTATTCGCGGGGGTGGGATGCCGATGGGGGTGGGTATTTTCGGGGGTGGGATGCCGATGGGGGTGGGTATTTTCGGGGGTGGGTGGATTTTCAGGGGAGGGGCGGGTGGGTCTCCGATGGGGGGGGTGGGTTTCGGTAGGGGGGTGGGTTTTCGCGGGGGGTGGGATGCCGATGGGGGGGGCGGTTTTGGGTTTCGGGGAGGAGGGACGAGGAGGAGGAGGCGGAGGGAGGAGGAGGAGGGAGGAGGAGGAGGAGGAGGAGGGAGTGAGAGCTGAGGGAAGGAGCTGCGAGGGTGAGGGACGGCGCTGCGAGCTAGGGTGAGGGATGAGTGAGTGATCGAGCTGACTGAAATGAACCCAAAAATGGGTATAAATTTAAAGACTTTGGGCGACGAACATAAATTCGTCGCCCAAAGTGACTTTAGGCGACGAATTAACACGTTCGTCGCCCAAAGTGACTTTGGGCGACGAATTCATGGTCGTCGCCCCAAGTATATTAAAGCGACGAACATGAATTCGTCGCCCAAAGTGACTTTGGGCGACGAACGTGTTAATTCGTCGCCTAAAGTCACTTTGGGCGACGAATTTATGTTCGTCGCCCAAAGTTGTTGACTTTAGGGCACCGTTTTATCCCGCCATAATTTCAGACTTTGGGCGACGCACTGTTCGTCGCCTAAAGCTACATTTCGTCGCCCAAAGTTGAATTTTTTTATGAACCATGATCGTTCATACGTTCGAGCTCCAATACCAAACTTCTAGATCTCCAATTGACCTAATATTTTAGAGGAATGATCTTTGAGTGACAAACTAATAAATGAACGGTTCAGATCGTTAAAAACACAATCGACATATAAGGTTCTACATATAAATCAGTGGTTTTTGCATTTGAAGAATAAAATTATATCAACTCTTTCGTTAAAACCTTGTATCTTCAATAATTGTGAAGACCACAACGTGATTATCACAATCAGAGCCATTCTTCATATATGTTCATACTCAAAGATCAACCCTGGAAAAAATCGGCTCAATCGGAGTTCATCTACCCGTTCGATTATTATTATAAGAATCAAGATCGTTCATACATCCTAAATGCTAAACCTAACTTCTATATCTCCAATTGAGTTAATTTTTTGCATGGATGATCTTTGAGTGAGCCACTAAGGAATGATCGGTTCAGATCGTTAAAAACACAATACAAAAGTGATCTTCTACATACAAATACACTTGAAGAGTATAATTATATTAACTTTTTGGTAGAAATTTTGGCGATTCAACAATTTGTGAAGACTATAATGTGATTTCAACGATCGGAACCGTTCATTCTATTCGTTTATACTAGAAGATCATCCCTGCAAAAAATCGGCTAAATCGGAATTCATCTCATACTTCGATTCGTATTAGAAAATTTACAATCGTTCATAAGTTCAACCACCGTTACCTAACTTCTACATCTCCGATTGAGTTAATTTTTTGCATGGATGATCTTTGAGTGAGCCACTAAGGAATGATCGGTTCGGATCGTTAAAAACACAATACAAAAGTGATCTTCTACATACAAATACACTTGAAGAGTATAATTATATTAACTTTTGGGTAGAAATTTTGGCGATTCAACAATTTGTGAAGACTACAATGTGATTTCAACGATCGGAACCGTTCATTCTATTCGTTTATACTAGAAGATCATCCCTGCAAAAAATCGGCTAAATCGGAATTCATCTCATACTTCGATTCGTATTAGAAAATTTACAATCGTTCATAAGTTCAACCACCGTTACCTAACTTCTACATCTCCGATTGAGCTAATTTTTTGCATGGATGATCCTTGAGTGGGGAATTAAAAAATGAATGGTTATGATCTTTGGAAATACAATCGTATCGTATGCTATTACATATATAAAATTGTAAACAAAAAAGTATTCTTACTTTGGGCGAGGAACTACAAATTTCGTCGCCCAAAGTGATCTTGGGCGAGGAACCTCACCATTCGTCGCCCAAAGCTCTTTTGGGCGACGAAATGTTAGGTTCCTCGCCCAAACCATTATTACAGAACAGGATGACCCTTTGGGCGACGAACAAGTTCCTCGCCCAAACTATGTTTGGGCGAGGAATATAATTTCGTCACCCAAAGACCCTTTGGGCGAGGAAATGTATATTCCTCGCCCAAAATGAGTTTGGGCGACGAAATATTTTGTCACCCAAAGTAAGTTTGGGCGACAAATGTACGTTTTCCTCGCCCAAAGACACAGTGTCTTTGGGCGACGAACATGTATATTCCTCGCCCAATGTATTTCTGAATTAATTGTTTGTTGCGTATGTTTAGGCGACGAGATAAGTTCGTCGCCCAAAGTCACTTTGGGCGAGGAACATGTTATTCGTCGCCCAAACCTCCTTTGGGCGACGAACTCGTTCGTCGCCCAAAACTTTATGACATTGAGCGACAAATTTTCTTGTTCGTCGCCCTAAATTGCTTTGGGCGACGAATATAGGTTCGTCGCCCAAATATGTTTTTCTTGTAGTGAGTTGTGCAGCACCAACAAGCACAAAATATTGCTGGATGAAATTAAACATCCATCTCTTTCTTTACCATTTGTATTCTCAGATCAATTCCATGATTATCGGATGGATGTATATTTCACTAAAAAGCCACCACAAAATTAACAAACCCCATTAAGCAATAGATTAAAGAGCAAGGGAAAAGAAGGGTTCAGATGTAAGGGCTTGGGGGGCTGTATATTGAAATCATTGCTGAAAATTAATTTATTAGTCGATGTTTACCAATTTGGATATATTGATCCAATAATCTACCATTGATCTATATCATGCATGCTACAATCCCAATCAAGGGAAAAGAGGATTATCATGTTTCTTGTCAACTCGATCCAACGTACGTAGTGATATATCAATTGTTGTCTGAGAATCTAATAATCTATCATCGATCTCTCAGGGGGTGGTTGGAGTAGACCCACAAGTTGTTCCCGATTGTTTTGTTTGTTTTAGTGAAGAAGAATATGGTTTTGTAATGAAAGAAAACAGATTTTGCAGAACTTTCATTATTTATAAAATAATGCCACTTAAATGGCAATAATATATTAAAATGTGAATAACCGTTAGATCATGCTTTAATATGGTAGAACGATTGAGATTAGAGCTAGAGAATATAAAAGGATGTTTAAATAAGAGGTGAGGATAATCAAATAGATATATATCAAATAAATAGATGAACAAATGAATAGATGGTCAAATGGTTTTTTATTTACTTAATTTTATGCAAAAACGATCTTTAAATAAGTTTATTTAAAAAATTTCTCAATGAAATGACATACTGATGTAGTATGTCATTCTTTACATATAACTCACATAAAGTCTGTCAAACAACTCACCTATAAGACAGTTTAGTTGGATTCCTTCGACTAATTCCAACGTATTCGTTTTTTGAGAAAAGGTCTCATCATTCAATATCATGATTGGGTCGATCAAGCTAAATCATGAGTGAAATATCAAAATGATGCAGTTACGTTTGAATTGCAACAAGTCAAGTTTGGTCAAATACTAACATATAGTTGCATCTGTGCAATATTAGATGTCTCTTTTCAAGTAGTGCAGCCACTTTCATATTGCTAAGCGGTGCCACATATTGAAGTAATTAGTTGTATCGATCTCTTCTAATTGATAAGTCTGTAGTTTGGATACTTGAGTAACAACTTTCATAGAACAACCGCCATGCTATTTCATTTTCAATAGTCATGTTGTTAGTAACTAGTAAGCATCTTTTAGGTTCTATATAAACTCAATCTTTCTCCTTTTGGGATTATTCAATTTTTCCCGATTCGACCTTTCTCTATTATTCTTTCTATCATTTGAGAGTGCAAATATATAATTGGTTCGCCAGAGTTCAAAGTTGCAGTGCTTCAACTTGGAATTATCGATTGTTATATCTTGAAAGGACGGACGCCTAAGAAACTGCAAGCACAAGGGCAGGGGTGAAATTGTCCTTAATATTTCTTTGTGTCTGTATTTCTTTCTACTTAATTTAAGATTCAGATAATTAGGCTTAAATCCTTTAGAAAAATAGTTTTTAGATGGAGACCGAGGGTGTTTTAAAATTTCTAAGAAATTTTTTTTAATTCATAATAAAGTCCTTCTCCGATTTGAAGGGTATTTCCTCTCTTAAGGTGTAAAGCGGGTTTTGTAAAGACTGCATGTTAGGTTTTAATTCCAGGATTTTGGGTAGAGAAGAAAAATAAATGAACTTGATTAAAAACCATAAATCATTCCGGTCTTAGTCTAAAAAAGATTCATAAAATGTACCGAAGTCTAAGTCCTCCTTAAAGTTTTTGTATACATCTTTGTAATTTTATTATTATTTATTATTAAAATTTTCTGTTATCAAATTCATATTTCTGATTATTATTCCAACACTTATTTGTAATATTCTTGTTAGAAGCATAAAAAAAATTTCATTAAAAACTCAAGTTCTTATATATTTATCTAGAAGCGTGTTTTTAAGGAAGCATACATACATAGGTGCTACCTAGCAAGCATTTAAAGTATTTATGTGCATGCGCAACTAAAAAAACGCACAGTTTTATAAAACTACTATAGAAATAATCATTTTTAATTATCTGAGAGCACTTAGTACTGAAAAAACATTCACAAACATTCAATTGGAAGCAGCAAAAAATGATTAAATTCTAGTACATGCACAAGAAAAACGAAATTGAATCTAACTAGTTGATATCAGCCTTTGTGAAGATACCTTTCGTACTAAATGTGGTTACAGGCATGCATCCTGTCATGACTCATGACAAAGACAAATGCCGTGGTTCCACCGCCCATGCACGACTGGTCATGAACTATATATTCTCCGTACTCCGCAGAGATCAACATGGATTTGTTATGGCCACCATTCATTCATTCATGTCATGATACATCTACGCCGTTTGTCAAACATATATAGGATTAGATTAAATAAGATAATAACTAAATTCATGTATATTTAAAGAAGCAGTTTTTAACTTAAAGTAAAAAGATGAGAAGAAAATAAACTAATTATAAAGAAAACCTTATCTCTTCCAATTCCCCCAAAAGTGATTGGAATTGTGAGAAGAAGTTTCCCCAAGCTTGTAAATAATATACATCTTTCTTCAAGTTAAAAGATACATGCACTCCATGTTTTTCTTTGAATACACATGAATTTAGCCACTTATCATATCAAATCCAATTTTATGCATCAAATGAGGCCTAAGAGTAAATGCTATACACCGCATCATTTTATACAATGAATAATACATTAAAACTACATGACAACAAATATCAAATAGAGAAATTTGCACATTAATTTACCACCCAGACTATAGAAGTTGTGTGCATTTACCATAAAAAAAATTTTTACTAATTGTCATACAAACTTTGCAATGTCACGACTACCGTCAATTCCATCAATTTTTCTATTAGATTAAAGGATGATTTCGTCAAATTATAGAGAAAATTTCAAATTTACCATCTAGACTATAGGGGTGTGTGCAATTACCACCTAAACAAAAAAAAAATTACAATTTGCCACCCACACTACACAGCAATGTGGCACCGGCTTACATGACATTTTCTATTAAATCATAACATATTTTCACCAAATTTCCTATTTTTTTCCGTTGACTATTTTCACACCTACCGTCACAAATTGACGGTATCATATTATTTGTTACAATATTATTTTGGCGACCAATTGGGAAATATTTTTATGACTCTAATATTATTGTTGTAGAGTTGTTTCAATTCCATGATAAGAAATAGGGATCATTGCTGATATATTTTTTGTGTTGATCTTATATTTATTTCTAAAACAACGTTGTTTTGGGATCTAAGAGAATGTAATAAGTATGTTGGGTTTATGACTTAATTATCAAGTAGAAAATATATATATAGAAAAATTCTCTAGAAGGATGATCGCATTTATTTTGTACATATTTCATGTGACAAGCCCTTGGCGTCCTTTTTTAAAAACTGGTGATCGATTCAGTAGCAATCGATGTTGTTGCTTCCACTTAACACTTTTTATCAGATTTCCTCAGGTTTTATTCCATAGAGTGTAGAACCACTTGTGGAGGTGTGACACACAAACCAAGGGCTCATTGTTCGGAAGAACAGAATACTGACAAGCACTCGGTGATGGCTATCGATCGCTTAGCATTTTGCGGATTTGTTGCAGATATCCACTAGCTTTAAATAAAAACTCTATATATGTATGTATATATATATATATATATATATAAACAAATTCTCACATGAGCACTCAGGTTGTCAAGATTTGGTCTAAACCCGGATGTTATATGGCAATACAGGAGTAAATTCGATAAATCAAAAAATAATAAGACATTTAATTGTGGCAAAATAAATAGGGACACATAATGTTTCCAATAAACATTGAAATTACTCTCATTTAACTTTGATCTATTTAATTTTTACAATGATGATGTTTATATGGATAGTACAAAAAATTAATGACCCTGATCATTGAACTATGTGGACTTAAAGAACAACTCTCATCATCGGAGTACAAGCTCCCTCAAGTAATATATATATATATATATATATATATATATAATGAATAAACTTTGTTACATATTACATAATACATTTTATTCAAAATTTATAATATATACATGTACATGCATGTGCGGGAGAGACTAGAGAGAGAGAGAGAAATAAAGAGATCGAGCAAATGAACTACATCCAGCTGCCATATTCAATTCTCATATATATGACGTACATCCGTGAAGATGCTTCATTGGCAGGCACGTACACTTCCTTCCTTGATATCATGTTATATATAATTAAGGCGGCAAGTCTATATTTTAAACACCTCTCTAATCATGATTAGTGCCTCCCAAACACTCTTCTATCTTTATTAATTAAAAACAACATAAATTCCAGTTGAAGTGGGTGGAAGGTACCACGAAACACAGTTAGAGAGGAGAGAGGAGAGGGAGAGGGCATATACCCCCTACATGTGGGTATGGGTATGGTTTGGGGACAAAGCAAAGAAAGCTTAGAGATTAGAGGGTCCGAACCATTCACATGGGGGTATGACGTGATTCTCTACAGTCTCCCCTCACTTGCTTTCGAGCCTCTCATGCATGCCCCAAATCCCCCAAATGATCCCCACTATGTATATATTACAATTATCTTATACAACTGCTAATTTAACCTTTTAATACTATACATATACTACTGAGTCCACCTCCTGTGCATACTACTTGCACCAAAACAAACTTGTATATATGTACAATATGCATGATTTCACAGCCCATATGATTTTAATGGATCTACGTCAATCTCCTTATTTTTTAATTTTTGTTCAATTTTTAATATTAACCATCAATGATTATTTAGTCTAGAAGTGACTAAACTTTTAACAAAAAAACAACTACAACAGCTAATAGTCATATCTTTTATAGAGATGAAACTTTACCTGTGTAAGTGAATGTCAGATAAGTTCCATCTCTAAAAGATGTAGTATGGAATAGGATCAGTTAATTACATGGTATACATCCAATATCACTAGAAACTCAATTTTCACTATGTAGGATATTTCAGTTAATTATCCTCCAATTTAGCTGCATTTGCTAGCTAGAATAGATTCTTATTCATCATCTTTATGATAATAGAAAATTAGATGAACTACCCTTAAGGTTAATTTAAGTGGTGAAGATAGATGAAATAATGAATTAAAATTAGTTTAAGTGTAGCATTTGATTTTCTCTTAATGTAACTAAAAAAGCTAGATAAATAATCTTATATAAGTTAGTAGCACTCTAGTAATTTAAAAAAAAAAAAAAAAAAAACAAGTGGGTAAACAAAAAGTAGGTGGGTGAAATAAAAGTGAGTAGGTCATGTAACTTTTTTCACATGACCATCCACAAAAACTCTTCTCGAAAGATGGCCCGATAAAATAATAGTATAGAATATATAGACGAGGGGTACTAATTGAGTTTAATTTGATGAATTATTCTTCATCATCTATATCTAAATCCTTTGGTGACAAATTCCTAACCATGAATTGATTCTTGTCCCAAGCACAAGCTTGCTAAAAATGGGGATGATGAAAACATTGATCGGACGGTGATGATTGAGTGTGGCAAGTTTGAGATGCAGTGGGGGTGGTACATGGGAATGTTCCGGTGGATGCAAAAAATAATGGGACTATTATTATAAGCTCCCCCACTAAAGAGACGGTCACAAGGGCACGTGGGGGCTGAGTCCGCTACTTATTAAACTAGTACTAGCGACTTTCCAGTAATACCGTTGAGTCCCAACCTCCTCCCAGCTGGAGACAGCTGTCCAATCCTCTCCATGTGACCCCACTGCACAAACACATACATAACATAGAGAGAGACTGCTAAATATTTATTTTATTGGGATTTTTTTTTTGTTGGTAAATTATTTATTAGGATTGTTTAGAGTGCCAAAAAAGAAGGCCATAATGATGATGTTGTCTTGTGGCTTTCTTTCCTCAACATTATATCATGAGGAAATTACAGATTTGGTCCACTTATTTTATACCTAGTTCAATTTTGGTCCATAATCTTTTTTAAGTTCTGTTTTGGTCCACTAATTGTTTCATTTGTTCAGTAAAGGTCCAGATTTGTGACTTTAAATCCTTTGGGTTGTGTTTTCTTCAATTATAATTGAACTATAAGTTATATTTCATCATTTCTTAGTCATAAAAACAAATTTGGAGTATTATAATCTAAAAGAATTGAGATTGGGTGAAGTTTGAAAAATTGGCAGTTTCGGGTACCCTACTTTGGGGTCAATTATCTTGAGTTTTAGAATTCCAATTTGAATGATTTTTATATGGTTGTAAAGAAGAAATACATAGCTTTAAAACAAGTATATGTTCGCTGAATTTGGGTGAGATTTGATAGGATAAAAAGCATGCCAAATTTGAGAAAACAAATATGGACCTTTACTGAACAAGTGGAACATTTAGAGGACCAAAACAGAACTTAAAAAAGATTGTGGACCAAAATTGAACTAGGTATAAAATAACTGGACTAAATCTGTAATTTCCTCTTATATCATTCATGATCCAACCTTCAAAATTCCCTGGTGTTTTTGGGTGTGTATGTATATATAAGACCCTTTGTTTGGGGCTTGTAATTTGATTTCTTTCTTTCTTTCTTTCTGTCAAGTCTCTCTCACTCATCATTTTGATGATCACATTCCAAGTTTGATTCTTGTAGAGAGAAAAGAGGCATTGCTGTAAGCTATAATTTAATTTGTGTGGTTGATTGCTTTGCTTGTTGGGTTTTTAATTTCTTTGCCTTGAACATATATTGTTTTTGGTTGTGCATTATGGCACAATTACCTCCAAAAATTCCAACCATGACACCCAATTGGCCTGACTTTTCTCACCAAAAGATGCCTTCAATGGGAAGCTGCTTTGCACCAAATGGCAGTGCCACCACCACCTCCCAAAACCCTTGCTGGGTTGACGAATTCCTCGACTTCTCGTCGGCAAGACGGGGGTCTCACCGGCGATCCGTCAGCGACTCCATCGCATTCCTCGAGTCACCAATGCAGGACGAATGCCGGAACTCCACGGTGTCTGCGGCGGCGCCGCCGGTTGCGCCGGAGGCCAACAATGAGTTTGATAGGTTTGATGATGAACAATTCATGTCCATGTTCACCACCGAAGAAATCAACGCCGCCGCCGCCATGGCCCCCACCGGGTCGTCGTCGAATCCGTCAACGCCTTCGGATCATAACAGCATTAATGATGATGAGAAAGCAGCAGCACAGCCTCATCATGATCAACAGAAGCAGCTAAAGAATGAATCTGAGGAGGTGGAAAGCCATTGCAAATTGGAGCCACAAGCAGCACCCCACCATAATAATGCAACCAGAAAAATTGACCCTAAAAGGGTTAAGAGGTAATCATGCAGCCAAAAATTAACACTTGTATTCATGCATTAAATTGCTTCTTAATTTTTTTTCATTAATCAACAATCCATTAGCTCTCAACTCATCAGCTGCTCCCACAAAAGAAAATTGTGTATCATTTACTAGACCAAATAATAATTAAGAATTTAAGAATGACCCATTATAATCTTAATCTTACAAGAAATGCAGTACTTCTTGTGGAAATTATATATATTGAGTTAATTAATTATTGATTACATGTGGTTTGTGTTTTGGCAATATTAGAATCTTGGCAAACAGACAATCTGCACAAAGATCACGGGTGAGGAAGCTACAATACATATCAGAACTGGAACGCAGTGTTACTTCTCTACAAGTAAGTAGTTATCAATATTATGTAAACTAATTCTGAGTTGACTTTTTTCTTTTCTTTTTCAATTTGTGGTAATATATTTAGTTATTAGCTAGCAAACTCATTGTATAATTAACTAGTGCGGATAAGAAAAAATAACACTTTAGACGTTAGTGTAAATTAACGTTTAGAGAATTTTTGTATAATTCACTGACTTTGTTTTTTTTGTTTGCATAATATTGAAGGCTGAAGTTTCAGTGTTGTCACCGAGGGTGGCGTTTCTAGACCACCAACGCTTGCTTCTAAATATTGACAACAGTGCTCTCAAACAAAGAATTGCAGCATTGGCTCAAGACAAGATTTTCAAAGATGGTAATTAATTTCCCTTTTATTATTTTTATTGTTTTTTACTTCACATCATCAACAAAAAGTTATGTAAGATCAATTTTGATCACATATATATATGGGTCAAAAAAATCAAATTTTATGGAACAAATTAATGCTTCTAATTAATTCAATGATTTTGTTTGGGTAGAAGAACGTAATTGCCCTTCAATCAGTTCAGCTCCTACCAACTTTTTTATACTGGTGTAAGATCTAATTAATAGAAGCTTCACCAATATTAGCGAAAAATTAAGAGCTAGCTGCAACCCATAAAAGGTGGTTATATTTGGTACTCAAAAGCATGAAGATAGGAAAGATCTGTTCTTTTTAATTAGAGTGGATAAAGAGACCCATTTGATCCACCAACAATCAATGCACAGCACAAGCAGCCTTGAAAAGTCCTTCACATGCATGCTAGGAGTAGGAAGAAAATTAAGGAGAAGATATTGCATCCTGTGGCAGTTACTCTACTCTACTTGGTGCAGTATATATATATATATATATATATATATATATATATATAGCAACACAGTCTAAGACGAAAATAAGAATAATGCTAGAGAGACTAGCTATAATTATCGAGCACATATTGGATAGAGGTAATGCTAGTTGTCCCACATTTTTTTTCTCACATTTGTATCCCACCTGATGTGTCATTACTTTACTGAAAAGGTATTTCCTTTTTCTTTTTTAGACTTTATTTTTTAATTTGTAGTGTCCAATGTATAAATGCCATGTAAGATGGTATGAAATTGTGGTATAAAAATGTGATAAGTGTAGCATTACTGTTTTTTAAGGTCTAAAAAAGTGGTACAAATAGTTTTTTTTTTTTTTAATATAGTTTTGTATTTTTTTAAAGAATGTCAGGTGAGTTCTGCGATAATGCATGATTTTTTTTTTTTTATATATAAAACTTTAGGAGGGAAGAGAAGTGATTATAGATAAAATAATCTAACTCTGATTACATATGGGCATGCGTTTACATGTATAGTGCCCATGTGCACATTTTAATAATGTGGGTTGTCGATCACAAGTATAATGAAATGTTTTTAATTAACCTTATATTTTGGTTTGTAAACATTATCAATGCAGCTCATCAAGAAGCACTGAAGAGGGAGATAGAGAGACTAAGGCAAGTGTATCACCAACAAAACCTCAAGAAGATGGAGAACAATATTTCACAACCACCAACCTCATCACTTGCAGCACCCCAAGACACCATACCAGCTCCTGCTCATGAAAAAGATCAACAGCTCCTCAATGTTTCCTCCTGATTTTTAATTAGTTTCCTCTAGTATGGTTTTTAAGTGGCCTAAATGAAATCTCATCATGTGGCTCTCAAAGAAATTAATTGAAATATTCATTTTTTGTGGGGTCTATTGACAATTAAATCATCATTTTGATGATTGCAGCCAGTAATTATTAATTGAAGTGCATGCAACCAACATGTTTGATTGAGGAGATTGGGATTTTGCCTTATATTTCGTGGGAATTGAAAACATATTATCAAACACTTCTTAAGGTTGAAAAGGAAAATCTTGTTATACAAACATTTATAACATATCATTAATTTTCTTTGCAAGACGTCCTTTTTTTTTTGGCATCGAGCGCTCAGTAGTACATTTTTGCTTCTTTCTTGAGTATTCAGCATTGATTTGCCGATTTTATGTCAGGTTTTAGTGTTGAGTTAAAACCTAACATGCAGCCTTTATAAATTTCATTCTACATTTTAGGAGATTATGAAATGAACTCGTACCCTATACCCTAAAAAACGAGACAGTAAAAACAACGACAAACACTTGTTGCAACTCTGTTATAAAAAAAAAGTTGCCGAGCGCTCAATGATGGCCGAAAGAAAAAAATTATAGATGCATCCGTCTTAAAGAAATATTATATATAAACCATTAGATTTATAGGTCCATTGATTTTAACTACTAAATTTCAATAACTTTTTAGTTTATGTATCAAAATTAAATAGCATTTTAGATTAGGTATTAATTGAAAAGTCAAACAAATTAATAAATTAAAAGGTATTAGAATTTACATATATTACATCACATGGCACTACAATAAAAAAAATAAAAATAATATTACATCACAAATATTACATTCATTTATACTATATTATATTAAAAAAAAAAAATCAATCCAGTCACAACTTAACTGTGACTATCTTGGTAAATTGAAAGAGACAACTCACACCACTATACTATATATTATTTTGAGTAAAAGTATTGTTTTGACCTCTATTTATACTATATTGTAGTATAATTTCTCTAAAAAAAAATTCAATTAAGTCACAACTTAACTGTAACTGTCTCACGACTTAGATGTGACTGTCGTTCACTCATAATTAAATTTGAAGTTGTGAGTGTCATACAGTCACAACTAAATGTGAAGTTGAGACAATATTAGCAAATTTTTAGGATAATATAAAAGTTTCAAAGGCAATTTTGTCAAACCTTATAAATTTTAACTAACACTCATCATATGTGGGCCAAAGGATAAAAATGTCAAATGAAAAAGGCTCAAATTAAAATAGCCAACATATTTGTGACCTAGTATAAAAAACTACATTTAAATTTGATAGTTCAATTAAAAATTATATGATTTTTATGCTATACCAAAAAATTATTGAGATTTGATATTTAATTTTAATTTTTTATAGATTTATTTATACGTCTTATTTGTGTTATTGAATAACTCATATTTCAACTTCATAATAAATAAATCTGACCCGTTAGTGTGTTATGTTGGGTAAAGTGGTTTAAGACATGACCAAGGAGAGCTCAGTAGTCACTAGGAAGAAGCAAGTCACATTCTTGGTGACTTCTGCTGCTAACCCTGTGCAGTCACGTGATGTGTTTACCTTTAAAGAAGGGACCACTCAGATAATGAATGATTGGTTTGCAGGAAATAACATGTGCATCAGTGGGGTTTTCATAGAAAGGAAAGAAGAATTAAGATTATCTTCGCTTTAGCTGATTTGGGGTGTGCGATATTCTTCCAATATCTCATTGCCATCAATTATTTATTTTTTCTTTTGGATCTTCAACTTTAGTGTTGGAAGGCAAAGCGTTGTGGGGTTGTGTTGGGACGAACGAAAGCAAAGGGTTGTCAGGAAGGTGTTACTGTTTGGTACTTTGATGTCAGATTTGTTGGAAAATTATTTCTTGGTTGTAATACCTTCATTTTCTGTCAGACCCAAAAAAAAAAAAAAAAAAAAAAAAAAACTCCATTTTCTTATCAATCCAACAAAAGATCATAAACAAAGAAATAAAATGTTTATATAAGATCTGCCATTAATTGGAGGGAGTCACTGGTTTAAAAAAAAGAAGAAGGTTAAATTAAGTACTAACAACTATTAACGCATCCACAAGATATCTCATTCTCATGTTCATTTTTGTTTACGAATATTTCTCGTCAGTCAAATAGCTAATGAGATTTTAGCATTATGCGCTCACTCCATGTTACCATCTTAGTCAGCTCCGGGACAAGTCTCATACCAAGTCGGGCTGAGAAGAGTCTATAAACTTGGACCAGGAGAACTTCACCTATACTCATATAGACACTTGCTCGGTTTTTGCCTCATCGATTGGTCCGAGGAAAGCCTGGGTTACAGCCCCTCGGATCAATCGGCAATGGCACCAAATCAGGAAGCACCCTGACTTGCAGAGGATTTATGGATTACCCCACGAATATATAAAACAAAAACAGAAGATGAAATGGTAACAAACAATTTTACCCCCAAACTTTTAAGCCCTTCTCATCAATAAATGGTTCCTAAAAAGTATTGCACAACACAAAATGGCTCATTTTCATAGTGGGAACCTTGTGCAAAAGCTTGTTTCCCAACACGGTTTGACAGGCTGTCCAGCAGGATACCATTAAAGGCTGATACAAAACAACACAAGGAATAACTAGAATAAAAGGATTATCCTACTCTCACAAGGCACAAAACATGATCAGTAATAGTACGCATTCCAGCAGACGAGAAAGACCAGCTTCAATGGCTTCATGCTTAGGCTGAAGGCCATTACTAAAAATCAGGCCCTGCAAAATGGGATCCTTCTATGGATATAATGGCCAATGACTGATTGGCTTCAAATATATATTTTAGCAAGAGAACAAGGTTGCACAACTCAAACTACAGATATCTGCTGGTTCATTACCATATATAATTGCTTCTTCTAATCTTAAGCAAATACGTGAGTTAAGCAGCTTGTTTATCATTCATTATAACTTTAAAGCATATCCTAACATGCAAAAGCTCCAAACATATTTACGCACACAGTACAAGCTAGGTGTATGAGCTCAATATCAATCCTACTACCAGTTAGGTAAAAGGTTAGTGCTAACTAACACTTCAAACATTGAACTTTCCTCCTCATATTGGCTCCCCATCCAGCCCCAACATGCACCAAACGTTGTTTGCATAAGTTTGTAGAAGAATTGAGCGCTCTCTAACCTGCACAAAAAAACAATCACCTGCAAAAGTGATTGAAAATTAACCAAAGATTCATGAATGAAATAGTAATCAACAGTTTCCTCAAAATCTTGTTACAATTCCAACCAGTGCCATTCCTGACATTTTAGAGGCCCGGGGCGAAAATCTGAAATGGACCTTTTGTACAATATATATATATATATATAATTCTATAGACATGTTTTTCATTTATTTTTACTTGAAAATTCAAAAGAAAATAATAAAATGATATCACACTTTATACAAATTTTGAATAAAAAACTTCGGACAAGAAATAATTAAAGTTATAGGGCCTTTGAACATACAAACTTTGAACAAAAAGAAATTAAACTTTGAGCAACTATGTGATCAAATGCACCACCTAAAAAACACAATTACAATAAGATAAAGACCAAAACAGTTAATGAAAATGCCTGAAGACAGGGCTAAGAAAGAGATTAAGACTCGAGAGAAGATTGAAGAGGGGAGCTAAAGGCTAAAGGCTAAAGGCTTGAGAATCGAATGGATTAACTTCAAGTCTTCAATTTAATTGAATCAATTAATTGAGGATTGAGGAAGAGAGCGACTGGAAACTGGATTAGTCTGGGCGAGCTGAAAGCCAGAGAGAGAGAGAGAGAGAGAGAGAGGGAGAGTAAGGTATTTGTTTAAGAAAAAAAAAAAACATTTCAACTTTCAACTTCTTTTTTTTTTTTTTCCCAAGGCATGTGAAATGATTATGCACCTTTGGGTCAATAACTTTAGACCCCACTTAAAAAAAACTATAATTTCTAACCACCAGCAATTATATATACACACTAACGTTTTTTTTTTTTATAACAACACACTCAGGGAGTAATTTTATATATATATATATATTTTATTATTTTAAATATTATAATATATACTATATATATAAAATAAAAAAAAATTTAGGCCCCCCTTGAAATTGGGCCCTGGGCGGTCGCCCCTGGTGCCCTTGCTCAGGGACGGCTCTGATTCCAACAGGCAAATACAAGAAAGATTTTACTTTGACGTCAACCAGGATCTCTCTCTTGCGCCCATAAAAGAATTACTTGGAAACTTTGATTCAGGCATCAGTGCCAATGAGTGCATGTGTACAGTGTACACACGTGCAAGCACATACAAATTTTCATGATAGCAAGGCAAACCAGTAAATTTTAAGAGAACAACATTGGCAACACAATATAAACAAACCATTATGACAATGATGCCACACTACAGATCCTAACAAAGTTATAATATGATGGAGATGATCGTATAAGAAAGTTCAATACCAAATAGGGAATCAATCATCAATGGGTCAAGGGCCAAGGCTACCACCACTACTTGAGCCTTTATTTCTACTTGGTTGATTCAAGAACTAAAAATGCATATTAACTAAAGCTTTCTCTTCTGTTGAATGTCTATGCCTGCCAAAGCAGTAAAGAATCTTCTTAACTCTCTCTCTCTCTCTCTCATCCAGTGACCTACAGACACAAGTTCACTTAAATCTTCCCTCTGTTATCAAGTGATTTAGAGACAATTTCTCAACAGAACCGTCCAAATAAAGAAGGCTACATTAAGGAGCTTTGGAACGCGATATCTCTCTCCATGAAAATAAATTCTCTCGCCACTCCACAACATCTTGCTCCACCCCCTGTATCTTCACCCATTGATCTGATCTCGAAACAGTTTTTGTATCCAACACAAGTAGTTTGGAGAAGGCATCAGTGCAATGGGTTGAAGTAGGAGCAATGTTATCATCATATGAAAATTAATTCCCAAAATACAGTCACCATGATAATCAAGAAATATTTATAAATAAATAAGAAAAAAAGGTCTCGGCTTTACTTTAAGATATCAACGCATATATCTGATTATAAGGAGTGAGACTGCATCAGAAAATGCGGACAAAAATGCGTCATCTAACTTACAAATAGAAGTTGCATCTGCTTTAATGATGATAACACAAATATATGACTTACCAAGCATCTCATAATTCATTTGGAACAGATTCTGGTGTTTTTGGAATCGTCTGTTTTGCAAGCCGTTCATTAAAAAGTTTCACTTCCTTCTCGGCATCCAGCAACCTGTTACTCAATAGTTCAACACTCTTGGGATATGCTTCAAATTTGCTAATCCACCCAGCTTCAAAGTCCTTAATCTTTTTTTCAATCACCAAACGGTTCATCCTCTCTTCTTCTTCTTGCTTTAGACGTTGCTTTTCCAGTTCCATGGTGCTCAAAACAAGACCCCCAGACCCAGGAACATCTCTGTAGAGTGGCTCCTCAGCCTGTGGACATTGTGCTCTATATTCAGAAAATGCTTTATGTGTTTCCTTTAAAGCCTTCCTATAGCCATCCAAGACATTTCCCATTAAACGAAGCTCACTCTCAAGCCTATACACCTCCATTTGTCTCTTCTGCTGCTCATCAGTCTTGACCTTATGCAAGTGATCAATCATGGCATCCCTTCGCTGCAACTCATCCAGTAAAAACTGCTGGTTCGTTGCAGATTGTTCACAAGCATGTTCTTTGGTCACATACATCATTCTAGCTTTTCCCATCCAATGCTGAATTTGCTCCATACACATCTCAAAGTCACCTGGCAACTTACTATCCCAAGGGTCATCGGTCCTCAACCGCTTATTACCATTCCCATTCAGAGCATGATGAGAATTATCGTTGTCATGGCTAATCTCTCTCTTGTGACCACTTCCAAAAAGAGAGGAACTTCCAGGAAGCAATCGACTATCATCCCTTGAATGAAATTCCGCAGAGAAATGATCACGTAGTGGCATACTCTGAGGGAGTTGCACCCCTTCCATATCTTGAATAAGGCTTCCTGAAGACAACCCCTCAAAAGGAATACCCTTAGGCAAAAAGTGAAAACCTCCCTCCTGCTCCTCCTGCTCCTCCTCTTCTTCTTCTTCTTCTTCTTCGTCTTCTTCTTCTTCTTCTTCTTCTTCTTCATGCCCTTCTTCCATTCCTCCTTCTCCCACCAAATCCTTAATTTCACCAAGATTACACCGCCGCAAACAAGGTTCGCTTGCATTGTCCTTCCCATCCAAAAGCCATCTGCCAGGCTCCTCCTCCTCCTTGCATTCTTCAGAATCCATTACATTTGCAAACCCAACTTGCTCCTTTACAACACCAACTTCCTCAACATTGTCTTGACCATCATCAACTTTCTCAACATTGTCTTGACCATCATCAACTTTCTCAACATTGTCTTGACCATCATCAACTTTCTCAACACTGTCTTGGCCATCATCAACTTTCTCCACATTGTCTTGGCCATCATCAAGTTTCTCCACATTGTCTTGACCATCATCAAGTTTCTCCACATTTTCTTGACCATTGTCAACTTTCTCCACATTTTCTTGCCCAAGACACAATTCAATGTTCTGCTCCTCCAATGCACGTCCCTGAAAATCACCCTCCCCACCCATTTTCACATCCCCATCGCCATCCTCTTCCTCTTCCTCTTCATCATCGTCCTTCACATCAACCAGAACGCTACAATCTTGTTCTTTCACCAAAAACAACTCCTCTCGCTGCGATTTTATCAAATACTGCAAATGTGATGCATAGTAACAATTCCCCAAGGTTGGCGCCTGAGACAACTCAGTCTCTACCATGAACCAAATCAAACCAGCCCAATCCACCTTCGTATATTGCCCCTCTTTGATTGCTTTAGTCAAATTCAATACCTCGCTTGGCATCATCCACGTATCCTCGTGCAAAAGCACCCAATTGGATAAAAAGTCCTCAATGAAAGCTATCAATTCCTCGGACGCCACTGGAGGCTCCTCAGCGGTATCCAGCAATTCACTCTTCTTAACCGGAAGCTTCAATGCGCGTGCCAAGTCGGCCCGGTTGACCATAACCCGGACATCATTGACCCAGCTATACCGATTTTGGGGGCTGTAGTTGGCAATCAATTGTTCAAGAAGATCGACCCGAAAACTCCGATCGAACTCAATGTGAACGAAGTCCCACAAGTTGAGCCACTTCAACAGCTTTTCATGGCGCTCTAAGTCCAGATTTTTAACGGGTACGAAGGGAATGGGTTTTAGGGTTTTTCTGAGAGTTTGAAGCTTCTTCTGGGCCTGCTTCCTTCCACGAGCCCCAGGTCTTCCCTTCGGACCCTGCTTCTTTCGCCTTCCAAGAAGCTTCTTTCGAGAGAAGGTTAAGATGGTATTGCTCTGAGGAGAGCGTAGGGAAAAGGCATCTGGGTCGCTCTGGTTCGACTCCAATTGAAGAGGGTTTTGTTTGATATCTAGGTCTTGAGGGGGTTCTAGGGTTAGGGTTTTGGATTGGGAATGGGATTCAAAATTAGGGTTTTGCTGCGGCACTTCTTCAACTTCAACTTCAGTCATGATCACGTCAGGGTTTTCAGTGGGAAAGGTTTGGTCCTGGGCTTGGGGATGGGGATGGGGATCGGGATCAATGGGACCGGTCATGGAGAATTCTTGGTGATTTTGAATTTTTTTTTTTTTTTTCTTTTTTTTTCCTCCGAAGCTCACACACAGAGACAGGGGAAGAAGACTGAGTGAGAGAAATGCTACCGAGAAAAAAGAGGTCGAACCCTTGAGGGAAGGAAGACGAGTTTGACCCTTTTGCCCTTCTGTCTTCTATGGGGATTCGGAAAAACTCAAAACGACAGCGGATTAGTCACTTATTTTGTACTGGAAAAGACTATGATACCCTTAATGCAATCGAATGTCATTCTCTCTCTCGTCTAACCCAAGAAAAAGTTCCAAGGTCCCAACAGCTCCTAGAATTCAAAGCAACCTTATGAACTTCACTCTCTCCTTCTGCTGGGTTTTGCTGCTATCATATACGACATGATAACATGATACGAATATGCATGAAAACTTTAGTGTTCAAATTGACCATTATTGGATTGACCAGTCGCAAAAACATGTTTTAACACATTAGTAGCATGTTATGAATACCTATTGTTTGTTTAAAAAACTCTTCTAGGCTCCAATTTATATTTTTGATATATTTTTTAATATGTTTTGGACCTTTGTTATGTCATATGTTGGATTTAAATTTTTATGGTACTAAAAAATGTTTTATGTACTTTTTATATTTATTTTGATTGGTTAAAAAAAAACGATAACCACAACTCGACACACTAAATTTGCAAATGTGTTTGAACATATATATGTCGATATGATAAATTACTTGGTTGGGTTTGAGTTTATAATACTTTTCAACACAACACAACACGCTAAATGTACAAAATGAGTTTGGATTTATAAATGTTAACAAGATAAATTAGCAGGTTAGGTTTTGGTTTTAAATACTTTTGCAGGACACAAATACAATACAGCACAAACATGTTAAAACACGACAAGTTTCAAGGGTGTAAAATGTGATTGGTTTTTATATGGATTTGGGTATGAAACAAAAATGTGAGTGGACCAATTTGCACATGAATGGGTCCAGGTATGAAGTGGGTATGAACAATGGGTATGAACTGGTATAGTAATTGGTGTGCCTGAAACAAGACCTGCGCACGTGGCATAATACTGAACTGCCACGTGTATGGCCAAATGGCTAGACCAGTTGAGAAAACAGGATTTGTGCAGGGCCTCTGATAAGGATTCGCGACAGAATCGAGAAACAGAACCCCATGACAAAACATATTTTACATCGGACTAAGATACTGTATTTGCATCCAAGTCTTAAGGATCTTGTAAGATCTTTGTTTAGGGAGAACAAATTAACAAACAACCAAGTAAATTTGTTATAACCACAACAATCAAACTAAGTCAAACTTGTAAGTTCATTATATGCATCCACTGTGAACTACATTTATAATCAAAACTAGCATATCATGGGGAGAGGGACAACCAGTTTAACTGTTTGATTCAATATCCATGCCATTCACAGATTTGCTCATTTGAAAATCAACAACAGCCTTGTCAAAAGTGTTCCTCACATGCCGGCCCACCACCATGAGATCATGGCATGCATCAGTGAATACATCTTTTGCTGCATCACCTGTAAGATTTCATGAAATAACAGGGTTAGATGCATTAGAAACTTCAAGACTGATTTCAGAACTGTAATTCCTCACAACATGTCAAGGAACATCGGACAATGAGGACGCAATTTTGAATTACATTACTTCGCCTCAAGAGACAATGGCACAAACATACTTTAGGTGGTAGGACTCTTTTGATGCATTGCTTACAATTTAGAACATTCAATGGGTCCAAATCAATGAATAATGCTATACTTACCACATTCTTATACCACATTTTTATACCATCTGACGTGTCATTACTCTATTGGACAAAGTTTTTCTTTTCTTTTTTGGGTTTTTATTTTTATTTTTTAGTATCCAATGTATGAATGCCATGTAAGTTGCTACATAAGATGGTATGAAATTATGGTATAAAAATGTGGTATATGTAGCACTACTGCCAAATCAATTATATACGGAGGGATTCGAACTCAAGACCTTGAGTGTATAGGTAAATGCTCTTAACCAATAGACCCACAAATCCCCCCATTCAATTATATATGAGATGATAATAATAGAAGAAATTGCTTAGGTTGCTTCATATATATGTTCCAAGTATAAATTCTATTAGAAGAAAATAGCCCATATCTCTCTAGTATACTGATTCAGCAGCTGTTTCTATAGGCATCTAAAGTTGCTCCAATCAATTAATTGGTTCAGACTCAAACTTAACTCCAATTCACTCATACAATTAGGCAAAAGTATCAAACATCCAACTGGAGTATTTTGTTATTGTTGTCACTACTGACAATGTAAGCATATACGAGCTGCATACAGCCATTGCTATCAGATATCTACCTTAGAAATAAAAAAATAAAAAAACCACAACGCTGTAATTATCAGAAGCATAGTTGATAGAGCAAAATCATTATAATAATCCATATATAATGCTCAAGGAAAGGCACATATATATGACCTGTTGTCTGGATTCTAATATTAACTCGGTTATCCGATGGATGAGGAATGCTGTACCCACAAAATTTCGTCCTTGGACTGCAACACAACATTACAACTTGTTTAGAATATCATTAAAACATATACTATTATTACGAACACTACTACTACTTGTTATTATATTGTGTTATTTTCCAAGCACTTAAATTAAATCCCATCTTATAATACCAAAGATAGTAAAATGTAACATTTTCACCACAGAAAATTCAATAAGGATTCACTATCCATATAGTAGAAACATATTATTGATAAATAGCCAAAGTCATACATTTATAAAAAGAAAAAAAATTATGAAATAATTAGAAATTGCTTACTCCTGATTCAAAGTGAATCTGACGGCATTTGCTAATGTATGATCCTCATCAACCAAAGAGAATGTGGATTGGGTGGGATCAGATAAGGACCCATGTTCCATTTCTTTTCAAACCCTGTCAACCAAAAAAAAACAACACCAAAGAAATCGAATCGAATTACACTATCTAACAATAAATTCTCAATGAGAACTGTGAATCCTACTTATGCATTAAACTCTCCCCAACCTTGTTTTCTTACTAAATTTTTGCTTCTAAATAAATATCAAAATCCTGCAAGGGGTAGATGCAAGTTTCTTTTTTTTTTTTTTTTTTTCTTTTTAAAGCAATTTTATTGTACATCGTCTGGAAAATAGAAATTATCAAATGTGAACAAATTGATAGAAAGTAAAACAAGTAATTCAGAAATTATTAATCATAATAAATAATTAATCTGTAGCATAGAACTATTTTGTTTGTAAACTTATTTTCACTGTATGCAAAACCCAAATAAAAAAATGCCCAAATCAATTAGGATTACAAAAATCAAACGAAAAAAGAAGATAAGAGAATCTCACCGAGAGGTGCAGCAGCGGCTGAGTGTGAAAAGTGTGGAAGAGATGATGAGAGGGTTTTTCAGAGAGTGGAGAGTGGAGGCAAAATGGGAAGTAGCTGATGCTGTTTGTCGACGGAGCTGAAGAAAAGAGCGAGACAGAACTCGAGATAGGGTTTATTATTATTTATCTATTTTTGCTAAGAAAGGGTTAAGATTTTTTTTTTTAGCAAAGTAGGGATCGATAGGGTTTAATTGGGTGTGCAAGTTTGTATGGAATTTATTATTCTCTCAAAAAAAGAGTTTAACATACTAATCAACAAAAGAAAAGTGTCAATTTTATAAGAAATAAACAAAAAACAAAAGAAGTGTTAATGGACTTTCATGCCTTGATTTAATAGTGTGATGGTTGCACTAGTTGACATAATAATATATGGTTACAATGACACTCAAATTGTAACACTTGTCTCATTGAGTGGTAAATTTTGTGTCCAGATTATTAAAAAAGTCACGCCAGTGTTGTCTATCATGGTATTTAACCATTTTTTTTAATAGATGTACATGCTATTTTGTAGGGTTCCATTAGTTAAAAATATGAATCTGAAATATTTTTTGTATGATCAATTTGAAATACACCTTATAGTTATAAATAGATTTTGTAGTTAAGCATAAAAATAATTTAACTCAATTTATTATCTTTTTTTTATTAAGTATACCTATAGATACATTTGTGTTTTTAAAGATAAATCTTGTGTGCACAAAATATATTCCCTAAAAATTATATCTTTCTTGTCATCTAGTAATTGTGTTAATTTGACATATAAATTTTATTCTTTTTAATTCATTTATATTGTGTGAATCTAGATTTTATATATAGTTAATAAAAGACAATATATTATATTTGTACCTTCTAACATTTTCCATTAAAATTTCATTATGTCAAATAGACACTACAAGAAATGTGAGCAAAGTCCACCAATGATTGGTTGCTATAAAAAGAGTGGCAATTGGGAATTTTAGTCCTTATTGACCAATTGCCACCTAATTTTGTTAAAATCGAGACACTTTAGTCTATATTACTTAATTGCCACTCATTTTATCGCAACCAATGAGGATGAGCTTTGCTCACATCTTTTGTAGTGAGACATCAAATAAGAAACAAGATAGGCGATAAAGAATATTTTGTTGATTTTATGAGATATTGAAGGAAACTAAAAAAATGAAAATAATGTGGCCTATGTTTATTGGGGAAAACATGCTAAAGACCAATTAGCTGGTCTACATAATTACCAAGGCAATCTCCAAGTACAGTGTTCTACAACTCACTTGACAAGTTGGACATGCGATATGCCAATGTACCAATTTGAGGGGGAGTGTTGGCATAAGTTGTAATCTAATTTAATTATGGGTCCTAGTTCTAGTTTACTTTCTTTATTGTGTATGTATTTCCTTATTCTATGTTATTCTAGGCCTAGTCTAATGGATCCGGCTCCTCTGTTGTCACTGAGGGTGCTGTTTTGTGCCTTTGGTTAAGTTTGAACCATCCAAACAATCAAGTGGCTTGAATTTCAGCTAGCCTCATTTTTTCAAAACCCACACGTTTTCTACTTGCCGTCTTCTTCTCAGGCTGGTTTGCGTCTCCTTCTCCTATTGACTTGCTTGTTCACCCTTGGGTTTGCAAGAAAGTATGAACCATGGAAATTGTAATTTATGTAGTGTTTAACTTTTTCTTCAAGAGATTAAGGTCAAACACAGAGAAGGTGATAGATTGAATGGTGAGTAGTGACCCACTAAGAATCTTTTGGATTGCTAATCCCCCCCTTGTTTTCAAGGTTAAAAGAAAAATCGCCACGAACTAATTAAGGTTGTTGTTGGTTTAAAAAGAAGAAAACCTAAACTAACAAGGGGGAAAAATTAAGATTGAAATCCAACAATCTCCACTGGCTTGTTTCTTCTCCCTAATTCAAATCAAAATAACTTGCTTTTTTATGGAGAGAATGTAAGATACTCGTGGACATTAGGCCTTGTTCTACTAGGTTTCAACTAAGTGTTTTGCTTAAGTTGCAAGTAATAAGGAGATTAACTCAAACCACTTCATGACCAGTCCACATAAGGATGGAATCCTAAACCAGTATGGACTAGGATTACTTGGATAAACAATACTATGTGTTGTATGCTAAGCATAACTAAATAAGTCTTTGTATAGAAGTCTAATTAGGATTGAGAGAGAGGTACCTTAGTGGGAGGACACTCGGAATCTCAAGACTCTATATAAAGCATAGGTCCCCAGCCACACAAGAACTTGAGCTATTCATTCACTGGCCCATCTCGCGTGAAGTTCTGAAGCATTGTGTTGGCAGAAAGACTTGTGCATTGTGACTTTTCATCGAGCAACTGGTGTGCATCTAGACTTCTACTTAAATACCTGCAATTAGACATGGCATCATCAGGTATGTATTACTGTGTGATTACCTGTTATGAAAGCATGATTATTTTATAGAATGCAGTACACATACATATATATATTTGATTTGTGTTTATGAGTTGTGTATGTTAAAGATGTATAATATGACTTACATGTGGTATCAGAGCCATTCATACACTAGATACAAATCAAATTTCATTTTGTTTTTAGATCCGAAAACTCTAGTCATATTCTTTTATGGTATTCTGCTTATTATTTAATCATCAGGCTATGAGAAGTTCACAATTTGATCCTGCGATTGTATATGAATTCTTTACTAAACATCAGTATTTTGATACATGACTATATTGCACCAATTTTGATTGCCTGTTGATGCTTAACATGTGTACATCTATAAATCTATGTATCAATCAGTAATTTACTATATGAATAAGTTAAAGTAATGTATTCAGTACACATTAAATCCGCTGCAGAATTAAGATCAAAATTTTCATCAGTTTCTTTTGTGGTATTAAGTGCAATTATCATTGTGACAGAAATACCAAATTCTTCTGCATAATGATCATTGAAACCAAAAACAGAAAAGAATTTGATACCATGAAATTTGCTATCTTAGATATTTGTTGGCTCTCTTTACAGAGATCAAGCCCACTAAATACTTAAGATACAAATTAAGTTCACCCTTTTGTTGCAGGTTCATTTATAACATCAGTCTTTTCTTGTGAATAGCAAATTCTGCTGAACATATTGCAGAAGGAACTTTCAGAACAAGAAATTTATAAATGAAAAGCAACATGATGCATATACTGTGGTTTTTCACTACATGAAACTGCACAAATTTGTTTCATGAAGTAAAAAGCTATGTTTAGATCTCAAGAATATATATATATTGTTTATATATTTATGACAATCGAATTTCAGTATTATTATTATTATTCTTTTGATTTGATTTAAGCTAGATAACTTTACTTGTCAGCATCTATGAGTTTCACCAACATTGAGCCTCTGAATGGTCACAATTTCAAAAAGTGGAAGCAAGACATTGAAATTGTGCTAGGCTTGAATGATTTGGATTTGGCATTAAGAGAAGACAAACCAACTGCAATAACAGCTGCAAGTACTAGGGATGAAAAGGCTAAGGTTGAGAAATGGGAAAAGGCCAACAGAATGGCACTTCTGATTATGAAGAGAAACATGGCAGACATTGTAAAGGGAGGAATTGAAGACAATGACTCTGCTAAAGCCTATCTTGAGTCTATCAGTGAGAAATACAAAGAGTCCGAAAAGGCTGAAACCAGTAACCTTATGGCTGCATTGACTAATAAGACTTTTGATGGCAGGGGAAGTGTGAGAGAATATGTAATGTCATTGATTGACATTGCAGCCAAACTAAAGGCATTGAAAATACCTATTGCTGATGAGTTTCTGGTACATCAAGTCTTGATGTCACTGCCACAACAATATGAATATCTTAGTGACATCTACAGTGCTCTACAGGAAAAATGGACACTTAATGAGCTGATTGGTATGTGTGTCAAAGCAGAGGAAAAGTATAAGAAAGGCAAGACAGCAGCTGAGGTAAATTTTGTAAGAAAGGATATAATGGCAAGAAGGGTTTCAAGAACAAGAAACAATTTTCGAAACCAAAAGGGACTAATGATGGTGCTGGCAGCTCTAAGCCAAATTCAGATAGCCTAAAGGCAGTGAAAACCACTAAGTTCAAGTGTTTTCATTGCCACAAACCTGGCCATTTTAAGAAAGATTGCATGAAGTGGAAAGCATGGATGATAAAGAAAGGTAATTTCCATTGCTTTTATCTCGAAGTTAACTTAGTTGATTCTTCCCTTAATTCTTGGTGGATTGATACAGGCTCACCCATTCATATTGCAAATTCTTTGCAGGGTATCACAAGAAGAAGGACACCAAAGAGGGATGAAGTTAACATTCGAGTAGGAAATGGAATGCAAGTTGCAGTCAAGGCCATATGAGCTGTTAGCATTAGTTTAGGAACAAGCTTTGTCTTAGTTTTAGATGAAATTTTTGTAATCCCATCATTAAGTAGGAATTTGGTTTCAGTTGTTCAACTTGTTAGGAAGAACTATGATTTTATATCAATAAAAGTGGCTTGCAATTGTTTTTAAATTCTTCTTTGGTTGGAAATGCTGCTCTTATCAATGATCACTGGAAATTGGTATGTTCTGAAACTAATATACACAATGAAATGCATGAAGTGAATGTATTGACAATGAATAAGAGGTCCAGAACAGACGAAAACTCCTCAGTCTTATGGCATAAGAGACTCGGACATATTTCTAAAGTGAGAATGCAGGTTATGATTAAAGAAAACATCATTCCCAACCTTGATTTCTCAGATTTTGCAGAATGCATAGAATGCATAAAAGGGAAAACTACAATTTCTAGAAGGATAGGAGCAAACAGGAGCAGTGAGTTGTTAGAAATTGTTCACACTGATATCTGTGGACCCTGTTCGATTCAGACTATATGCAAGAATTCCTATTTTATCCTCTTTATAGATGATTTTTCCAGGTTTTGTAGTGTGTATCTCATCTCAGAGAAATCACAGTCACTTGAAACTTTTAAAATATTTAGAACTGAGGCTGAGAAACAACTTGGAAAGCAAATAAAGATTGTGAGGTCTGACAGGGGAGGAGAGTTTTATGGGAAATACACTGAGGCTGGACAACACATGGGGCCATTTGCCTTATACCTGCAGCAACATGGCATAAAAGCCCAATACACTACACCAGGAACCCCACAGCAAAATGGAGTGGCTGAAAGGAAAAATAGAACCCTTATGGAAATGGTTAGGTCGATGATGTGCAACACTGGATTACCTAGTTTTCTATATGGGGAAGCCTTAAAGACAGCTAACTACATAGCTAATAGAGCTCCGAGTAAAGTGTTAGATAAGACTCCTTTTGAGCTTTGGACATGGAGAAAATCAGGGCTACTACACCTTCGGGTTTGGGGCTGCAAGGCAGAAGCAAAGTTATACAACCCAAATGAGAAGAAATTGGACCCCAAAACCACAAGCTGCTACTTCATTGCCTATCCAGACAAGTCAAAGGGTTACAAATTTTACTGTCCATCCAAAAGCACTAGAATTGTTGAAACTAGCATTGCCAAATTCATAGATGAAAATGCCCCACCTAATGTTGCTGCAATAAAAGAGTTTGATATGGATGAATTTTCTGGTGACAGCAACTTAGAGAAAAATCATGCAGACTTGATTTATTCATTTTCAGATAAAGTGCTTACAGCACCAGAAAATCAAATAAATGACAATTTGCCAGCAGAACCTATAGTTGAGGAAATTCACAATGAAGTTCATAACCATATTGACATACAACAAAATGACAATCAAGCTGAGACACAAAATGAGGAAGTGCCTAGAAGACAATCCACAAGACAAAGAAGACCAGCAATATCAAGTGATGATTATGTGCTCTATTTGCAGGAGGTTGAGTTTGACATAGGAGAAGACATCGATCCAAGAAATTTTTCACAAGCCATGAACAATAAAAATTCTGAAAAATGGCAGATAGCAATGAATGCAGAGATAGAGTCCATGTATGCAAATGGTGTGTGGGAACTCACTGAAGTACCTCAGGGTTTTAAAATGATAGGTTGCAAATGGATTTATAAGACCAAGAAGAATCCAGATGGAAGTATAGAGAGATATAAGGCCAGACTAGTTGCAAAGGGTTTCACTCAAAAGGAAGGAATTGACTACAATGAGACATTCTCTCCAGTCTCTAGTAAAGATGCTTTTAGGACAATTATGGCTCTTGTTGCACATTTTGACATGGAATTACATCAAATGGATGTCAAAACTGCTTTTCTTAATGGGGAAGTAGAAGAAGAGATATACATGGCTCAACCAGAAGGTTTTATAAAGGAAGGTGATGAACATTTAGCTTGCAGGTTAAGGAAGTCTATTTATGGACTAAAACAGGCCTCAAGGCAATGATATGTCAAGTTTGATTCAGAAATTACTACAAATGGTTTTATAGAGAATTCATCCGATGAATGTATTTATCTAAAAACCAGTGGAGCAACTTTATTTTTCTAATTCTTTATGTTGATGACATTCTCCTGGCTAGTAGTAATCAAAAACTACTATTTGAGACTAAGGTTTTTCTTTTAGACAGATTTGAAATGAAAGATCTTGGAGAAGCATCTTATGTATTGGGAATTGAAATTAAAAGGGATAGAAAGAACTTCCTACTGGGATTGTCACAGCAAGCCTACATTCTGAGGATTCTAAAACGTTTTGACATGCTGAATTGCAAGGCTGGAGATTCACCTATGTCAAAAGGTGACAAGTTCAGTAAAGAACAATGTCCTACATCTGAGCAAGAAAAAGAATTTATGAAAGACAAGCCTTATGCTTCTTTAGTAGGGTCTGTGATGTATGCTCAGATGTGTACTAGACCTGATCTTGCTTTTGCTGTGGGAATGTTGGGAAGATACCAAATCAATCCAGGTCAAGCTCACTGGGTTGCTGGTAAGAAGGTGCTTAGGTATCTACAAAAGACAAAAGATTACATGCTAGTATTTAGAAGAATGGATGATCTGGAGTTAATAGGCTATTCTGATTCTGACTTCGCAAGGTGTGTGGATAGCCTTAAGTCCACAACAGGTTATGTTTTCATGTTTGGAGGGGCTGCTATATCATGGAAAAGTGTCAAGCAGACGTTGACAGCAACTTCTACTATGCAGGCTGAATATGTGGCAGTGTATGAAGCATCTAGACATGCTATTTGGTTGAAAAACTTTATGCTAGAAACTAAGATGATTAAGTCAATAACCAGTCCTATAAAGATTTATTGTGATAATAGTGGGGCTGTGAGTTTCTCTAAGAACAACAAAAGAACATCTAAGTCCAAGCACATTGGAACCAAATATTTGATGGTTAGAGAAAGTGTTAAGGCAGGTGAGTTGCAGATCGAGCATATTAGCACTCAAAATCAATTGGCAGATCCTTTTACTAAGGCTTTACCAGTGGGAGTTTTCAAGCAACATGTGAGAAACATGGGAGTTGTTGAAAGTATGGCAGCAGCTATTGAGTGGGAGCCTTGAAGGGTTTTGAGAGAGGTGGAGATAAAACACCTCTGACTGATTCTATTAAGTATCTTTTATTATAATTTTTGTTGCAGTTTTTTAAAACAAAACTAAAGATTCAATATGTTAATGCTTTTCAGTTAAATTTTGCATTACTTATTTTCTGTTATGTCGTAGATTGAGCCATGCTTATCATGATTGCAGTTTTTAATGGCTCAATTTAAACACCTATAGTGTATCCATTTTCAGTTCAATCTTAAGTAGTGATACATGTGCAGATATATACATATATTTCAGATATAAGCATGCATATTATAATTGATCATGTATATATATAATTGTCTTGCAAATAATCTTACAGGAATTGTATAAAAAATGGCAATTCTTACAGTAGGACCAAATTTTTATTGTTAGTTTTGTGATTGAGTTAACAGATTCTGAAAACTAATTTCAGCATTTATGTTTTAGAAATTGACTGAGGTGAGACATAGTTACAGCATCAATGGTTATGAGTTGTTTAGGTACAAAATAGCCTAAGAACTTCTCATAGTCTGATGTTTGTGACTATATCTTGACTAAGTTGATCCAAGTTTGGGTTTTAGTTAATATCTCCAGCCCAACTACAGGTTACTTGCTGAAACTATCAGTAAAGAGGTTGATCATGAACAATGCCAGTCCAAGTGGGAGAATGTAAGATACTCGTGGACATTAGGCCTTGTTCTACTAGGTTTCAACTAAGTGTTTTGCTTAAGTTGCAAGTAATAAGGAGATTAACTCAAACCACTTCATGACCAGTCCACATAAGGATGGAATCCTAAACCAGTATGGACTAGGATTACTTGGATAAACAATACTATGTGTTGTATGCTAAGCATAACTAAATAAGTCTTTGTATAAAAGTCTAATTAGGATTGAGAGAGAGGTACCTTAGTGGGAGGACACTCGGAATCTCAAGACTCTATATAAAGCATAGGTCCCCAGCCACACAAGAACTTGAGCTATTCATTCACTGCCCCATCTCGTGTGAAGTTCTGAAGCATTGTGTTGGCAGGAAGACTTGTGCATTGTGACTTTTCATCGAGCACATTACTGGAAAAATGGACAGTAGGCACGAACAATGACTCACAGTTATGAGGCGGATGAGATTACAGCATTTTCATACATGGTTTTGAGTAATCAGTAACTCAAAATTAGTTGTCACAGTGTAAGGGTGAGTAATTTAATAATAGGCACTGGTAACTGTGAGGGTTATTAAAATTCAGCGGATTCGGCTGCGTGGAGCCGCTGCAACGGAGCTGAGAAATGAATAAGTACACATATGACTAAACTGTCCCATTTACTAAGTCACAGATGACCAAACTGTGACATGTAGTAATTCACAGATTTCCAAACCGTGACATGTACTAGTAATGTTAGGATTTTGCACAAGTTTGGTGGTTTTCTAAAGTCTCACGGTTTTGGATGAGTTGTGTATATTTTAACTATTAGTCACTGTTTTCATGCAGTGCCTATTCCAAAAGTAATATTTTATCTATTAGTCACGGTTTACATACTGTGCCATGACCAAAAAGTAATATTTTAACTATCAGTCACTGTTTGCATACTGTGCCATGACCAAAAGTAATACCCTCCTCCTTCCCTCTCCAATTTACCACGCCAAATAGATAATACAGATTGACTAGGAGTCTAGGACATTTTATAAAAATTCAAAAATATTGGTGTTTGAGAAAACTAGGATTGAGGACCGGTTCTCACTCTCGAGGACCTGTCCTCCAGTAACTCACTTTGAAATTTATGGGCTTAAGAACTGGTTCTCTCATTTGAGGACCGGACCTCCAGTAACACACCTGACATGTTTTATTTTGCCTACTTAAATTTTTTCTCTCTCCTGACTCTCACATTTCTCTCTTCTCGATCTAGCTCTGTCCGCGATCTTTCTCTTCCTTCTCCCAGCACCGATCATCTTCTCCGACGAGAACTTTCTCGTCTGGTGGTCGATGGCGACAGGACCCAAAAGCTTCCTCTCTCCCTCCTCTCTCTCATCATCACAGCATATATGAGTCAAGTTGAAGACTCTCACTCTCAGCACTCACTTAGTCACTCGCAAGTCGCGATCTCCCATTTTCAGAAACACCCAGCTAGTACCCAGTCGCGATCTCTCACCATCTCATCTCTCTACTCTTGAACTCCATTTCATCCTCTGCCCCTCTCAAAAGCCCAAACTCTAAACCCAAATCTAAAATCTCATTCTCAAATAGATCTCCCCCCTGCGGTACTGTCTCCGTAGCTCCCTCAGCCCTCTCTCCTAATCTCCTTCCCCTAATAAAAACCCTAAGAACCCCCTGAAAATACAAAGACCCATACCCAAAACCACAACGACCCACAGCCAAACGCAAAAAGGAAATAGGTTTATTTTTTTAGGTTTTTCGTTTAATTTCTGGGTGCACGAGTGATTTCTAATGGGTTGATTTGGGTTTCGGAAAAATTTTATTTATTTTTTGGTTGCAGGTGGTTTCGGCTCTCTCTTTCTCTGTTATCTTTCCCTTTCTGAGCTCTCACATGCTTTTGGTATGTCTCTCTCTCTGTTTGTGAATTTGAGTTTTCATAATAGTTCATGATGAATTTTGATTTGGCTTAAAGACTCTGTTTGGTCGTGGTTTCGATTGGTTTGATTTGGTGTGGGTTTTATTGTGAAATGTTTGGGTAATTTGTATGTTTCAATTTGGAGTTTTATACTTGCTTGCAAGGTAACATCTGTCTCTTTCTGCTCGGATTTTATTAATTTGGTTTCAGATTTTTTTTTTTTTATGTTTTGGTTAATTTAATTTAATTTTCTATTTTGAGGAAGTTCACATATGGTTTACAGGATTCAGACTTATCGAGGGCATAGGTTGGATGGAAACTTTCAAAAATCCTGTTACATAGTATATATGGCAATTCAGCCTCAGGTAATTAAGTTTGTTCCTTCATGCTATAATGATAGTTTGTGGCATCTATTTTGGCATACAAGAGTACAAATGCCTCTATATTTGTATCAATTTGTACCTATTTGTTACTGCATAATTGGAGATTCAATTGTGCATAATTTGAGGTGTGTTTTGTTTTCAATTCACTTTATTTTTGCAATGAAAACTTCTAAACTTTGTGACTGCATAGTTGAGCTTCAAGTTCTTGATTTGGAGCATATCAAGATTTTGATTTGAAGATTGGGGCTTTGCTTAATTTGAAAGTGGCTTTTTCGCAGCTAAGTTGTAGTGTCTACACATCCCTACTCTTGTTTGTTGATGTTAAGTTGTACTTCTGATATTCTATCCATGTGCACTAGGCTTGCATTGAGATTGTGAGAGTATGGCTTGATGATGGAGTTGCAGCTGTCATAACAGCAATGCTGAAGGCAACTAGATCTGTTGAGAAAAAGTGAAAACATCAGATTCAGGTAAACTGGAAGTTTGTATTCTTAAATAACAAATTGGTCATATGTAATTCAATTTGTATAGGCCAAAAAGAATTGAGTACTAGTGTGGAAGTTGGACATGAGATTGTGTCTACTGATATATAAGATCAATGGTTTTTTTTTTTTTTTGGGCCATTAGAATTGCATAACATGCAGGTTGATGGAGCTTTATTAATAGTCCATTTTTAAAAAGTAATATAACTTGTTCATGGTAATTGTTCCTAAAGTAACATGCTTTTTTTTGTTTGTTTTACTGATTTCCATTGAATAAGTATTATATATGCCCTTGTAAGTAAAGAAACATGTCAAGAAGGGCCAAGGCAGAGCTATTTTTTTGCTCGATCTAATGAATTAGATTTGGGTTTCCTTACTTTTATATAAAGAAAAAAAAATTTGGGTTTTATATTCTAGATCAAATGTATGTTTATTGATGTAGTTTCACTAGAATGCAGTTTTTTAATTGGTAATTATTAGTTGTACTTAATTAGCCCTCGCTGATATGCTACATCATGTATTGCTTAATGGTTTTGGCACACATGCAATTGATTTTCTTACATCTTTGATAATCCATTTGATATTTTATTTGTTTAATTATAAGTCTTATGAGAAGATTTATAATATAATAGCTTCAGGTCCAATAATAAGAGTACTCTCTTAATTTTGGCAGGAATTCAATTCTCATGCTAATGTTCAAGCAGGCTAATGTCTCTGCTCCACTAAACAAGATGATGTCGTCTACTCTATCTTAAAATTTCACCATTAGCCAGGCTTTAGTATTGGTTTATTTATTACTTTAATTATATTATTGTTTAGTAATGAAATTATTTTGTATTCCTATTTATAGTATTTTGGTTACTAATATATAAGTTTAATTTGGCTAGTAATACCTTTTTTGTGGTGTGTATTCCAAGGATGTTATTTTTTGATATTATTGTATATGAAACAATTATGAGCAATTGTATATATATTAGTTTTATATATTTAATGGAAGTATGGCACGGATACCGAAGGTGAAAGGCAAAGGTCATTTAACAAAATAAATACATGAATAATTTGTATATAATATTTATATGTTTTTCATGTCATAGTATGCCATATTTTAATATTATTTAGTGTTTCACGGTTATACAACCATGAGAGCATGAAAAGGAGTGGCTTCTTGATCGTCCAGCGGCTTCTTTCCTTTAAGCCACTTTAAGCCACTTGTATATATCAGCTTGGTTCAAGTATATTAGCTTGGCTGAAGTATGCTAATGAGAATGGTGTGGGACCCGGTCTGAATGGACTCACGGTTAGGTAAACCGTGACATTGTCACAAAAGGTACCCCTCTCAATCGCACCATCGCACAAACCGTGACTTAGAACAGCAATAGGCACTGCAAACTGTGCCCTTTGAGACTAATTGGCATGGTTTGGTGGGTGTGCCTGATGAAGGATTTTGCAGTAGTGGTAACTGGTGTGCATCTAGACTTCTACTTAAATACCTGCAATTAGACATGGCATCATCAGGTATGTATTACTGTGTGATTACCTGTTATGAAAGCATGATTATTTTATAGAATGCAGTACACATACATATATATATTTGATTTGTGCTTATGAGTTGTGTATGTTAAAAATGTATAATATGACTTATAGAGAAAACAAGGTATTCGCTAAATTAGTGTTTAAAAAAGGCATAAAACCTAAGGTCCTAAATCCTAATCTCATTGAGTAAGAATAAAATAATATTTCTGAACTTTTAGAGAGATGAAGAGGGTAAAAAATAAGGGATCAGTTCATGAAGAAAAACAGTGGAATAACGGAAAAAAATCGCGGTCAGTTTTGGAATGAAAAACATTAAATGAGACTACCTAACGTAGATTGTTTGGATGGTTCAGACTTAACCAAAGGCACAAACAACACCATTAATAACAGCAGAGGAGCCGGATCCTAGTATAATTAATTTATTAATTTTCTTATTATTTTAATTACTTTTCTTCTCCGTATGGAATTAGGAATGTATTATTATAAATACCTCATTATGGGGAAGAATAAAAAATGCTGAATTATTTTACTTAAAACCTAAATTTTGACAATCAACGTTATGGGTTATTTCCTTTCGAAAAATTTATGAAAATGGCATTTTTTGTGTGTTAATGAAATAGGCGTCTATTAACTTAACAAGCAATACAAAAATCCTCTAGAAGAGCATCTTGAATAAGGGGGGTGTCCCCAACTTAGATTTCATTGGATTTTAAAAGTCCAATGAAATCTAGGTGTCCCCAACTTAGATTTTAATGGATTCCAATGAAATTTAGGTGTCCCCAACTCAGATTTTAATAGATTCCAATGAAATTCAGGTGTCCTAAAAAAGTCATGGATTTCATTAAGTGAAGGATTTGGATGGATTTGGATAGATTTTAATGGATTTGAATACATTTTTTACACATAACAAATTCCATGAGAATTCCACCAAATTCCTTTGGATTTTGATGAATTCTATGGATTTTAAAATCCATTAAATTCTTTTAAAATCTGAGTTGGGGACACCCCCCTAAATATAGGAGGATCACCGTGCCAGAGTATAGAGTCAGTCAACAACAAAGTATATCTAGATAGCCTATGAGCAACCCCGTTTGCTTGGTGAGCAACACGATTGAAAGAGACACCTCCAAAGAAATGGAACCATCAATGAGCCGTCCAAAAAGCAGAAAAATCTTCATGATAACTCTTTTAAATCTAGTGTTTTGTGCCCTTAAACTCTCGATCACTTAAACCTTTTTTTTTTTTTTTTTTTCTCGTCGGGCTACGAACGACGATGGACTTCTTCAGGGACATGGATGAGCAGGGACTGACAATATATGGCTATGGATCATTAGTGAAAATAAGCTCGCTAGCGTCAGTTTCTTCAAATCCTTCCAGGATCTTTTCGACAACAACGACATCAACTAACCCAACCATATGTTCTTTGCCATCATACCCATGTAATTCTATTTTTTAGTTTTTCTGTTTTCTAGGATTTTCTTTTCTTTCTTAGATTGTCGGGCTTCGAGGAAGTTTTAATATTTGATTGCTCGAAATGGTATACGGAATATTAATGGTGGATGATTATCTTGTATTTTTTGTCACAGGGACAGATCTTAGGAAGGATATTTATACACTATTTTTCAAAATTTTATTAACCATTTATCGATCACATTGCTACAACAAATTAAGGATACTTATTCACAGTTAATATTAGGGATTAATGTCAATTTCGTCTCCAGTGTTGAAATGAGCGTCTGCCATTAATGACGTGGAGTCAACGTTTGTCATTAATTGAGGTTAATTGCCCAATGTGCTGCAGAATTGGATGCTTAAAATCATACATTCGCAATTAAGTTAGATTTGTAATTAAGACAGATTAATTGACTCTGTGTAAGAGCTTTAAGTTTCTCCTATATAAACCTCTCATGAGGAGAAGAATAATAACAAGAAATTACCCCAAAACATTAGTTTTGACACCCAAACTATTATACTTGTATCAATTTAGTCCCCAGAATTTTAATTTGTTAAATTTAGTCCCTAGACTTTTTCAATTTTGTCAATTGAAGTTGTTCAGTCAATTTAGATTGAAATCAAATAAACATGAGGGCTGAAACGCGCTTGAAGTTATGGTATAATTTAGAGTGACCCTTCTGCCCTAAAAAAGGAGGGTACGTGATTATCACATAGTTCTATGCAAACGGAGCTTTGGACGGAAAGTGTGTAAATTGATTTAACAATCTTAATTGGCAAAATTGAAAAAGTTTGGAGACTAAATTTTTCAAATTAAAAATCTGGGGACCAAACTAATACAAGTATAATAGTCTGGAGACCAAATTGACATTAATCCCTTAATATTAGATCATTTAAGACACATTATAGACAAGAGGCTTAGTTTTGACATTTCATAAGCCCGTCATAGCTAAAAGGGCCAAAAGGGAAATCTCAATTTCGACAATAGGCAGGGAAATTTCAATTTCATAGGCCCAATATATATTCCCCATATATAGCTGAAAAGGCCAATACTAGGAAAATTTTAAGAATATTTTCAATAGTAAAGTGTTGTGTTTTGAGAAGAAAATTGCAATTTTGTGTGTGGGAAAAACAAATAAATTGAGCTTTGTTATTTATCAATTAACAACTCTCGTCCATTTAATTTAAACTGAAGACCTCCTCTTACAAAGGAGAGACTGGGTGCTATTCAAAACCAAATGATCAATTAAAAATTAATTGAAATTTGAGTTCTGTCTACTGCAAAATTAGATTTTTGTACATTGAATTTTTTCTCTTGAAAATACCAATTGAGTACTACAATCATATATACTACTATATTGACATTAGGCTACAAGATGGAACTAGAAGAATATATATTAATATATACACATATAGAAAAGTACAAATAAAAAATGTAGGGGGATGAAAAGTCGGAAAATCTTTTACTTTTTTTTATTTTTCCGCTTTTGCAATTTCCTCTGCCCTGAAGCTGTAAAAATTTCTTCTCCTTTGGCCATCTTTGTCTTGAAAAAATTTTGTTCTCCTTTTGCTCTGAAGCTCTAGAGATTTCTTCTCCTTTTGCATGCTATTGTTGTCTTGAAAAAATTTGGTTATGCATGTTTTTGCCATTCCTTTTACTTTGAACTCTGGAGATTTCTTCTACTTTGCTATTTAGCATATGGGCCGGGCTTGGTGGGGATGACATGACTCCTCCATTTGGTAACACCCCCAGTGATATGGCAGGAGATGATGGGAAATAATGCCTTCGGCCTACCCAGCCACCCTTGTGGGTTAACATAGGCAATGTCATGTTTGTTTCCCCACAATTGGCTTCTTTAATTTGCACCACCACAACACTCTTTGCTTGATGAGGGGTTTTGCTGGTGCAGTGACCTCAAAGGCTTATTGAGCCTCGTTTTGTTCTGGTTCAACACAATTAGGCCAACCCAATTAAACTGCCGCTACCTCTAATTGGGGTCGAGGGAGATCTCCCGTCCTGCAACATGTAAAATCACGACAATGTAATTATTTGTAATTTTCAATTATATTGAATTTTATATTTATAATACAATAAGAACTGCGAAATACTTATGCAAAATCAATAAATAAACAACGAATATAACTTAATGAAAGCTACACGTATGTTGATTTATGTGGACAAAATATATTATGCACTTTTCGTTTCTAAATGTAACTCAAGTTATATATATCAATATACACTTGTAATTGAAATGGAAGTTTATCTATTTTTGAGAGAGAGAGAGAGAGTGAGAGAGAGAGCTTTTTTTTTTTTTTTTTTTTTTCAGTATTTTATATGCAGTTAACTTATTGGAATAAAAATATTTGGGAGTCAACTCATCATTAATGGGATAGTAATGTTAGGGAGAGGACATTTTAGTACCATATGTGTACTTTCTTAGAGGTGAGACCCACTAATACAACTATACAAGTATTTTACATTGTAAAATTTTGCCTTTGTTTGAGATGTGGTATCCAAAATGTCATCTCTCTAACATTATTGTTAATGGAAGGTTCTCTTTCTATTATTGACAGAATGAGAGGCCGGTTCACTTAGATCACTCTAAATAAAATCTTTCAAACAACAAAAGCATAAAATTAAGAATACATTTTTTCTTGAATATAATAAAATGTGATAATCATACCATAATCTGGTAAATCATTGATCCGATTAAAGATGAATGTCATATTTTTCATGTATATTCATTGTATGAAATAAAGCTTTCTCATAATCTTTTCCCAAAACCCTAGCTTCTAAGATTTCTGCAACAAAGGAATAAAAAGAAATGTTAGCCCAACTAAAAAATGCAAAAAGAAAATAAGTAGCTAGATAAAATGAATTGCACACACGACTATAAGTTCTTTTTTTTTAACCCAAATTTCCCAAAGGGTGGTTCTATTTGAACCCCTAAATTTACTCAGTTAATCCCCTATTTGTTAATACATTTTTATCATTTACCTAATTTTACCAATTGACAATAAAAAAAAAAACTTAAGAGAAAACACTTCAGAAGCTATTGACCATTTCTACAAACTATAAAACAACTTTTTAATTTTGGAAAAAACAAACGATAAAACATTTATTTACTGATAATAAAGTAATTTCAAACACAAAAAAAAAAAAAAAAAAAAAAAAAAAAAAAAAAAAAAGAAGAAGAAGATAGGAGGACTGGCCGCTCTATCAGATTTAGGAGTTCAAATAAAACCACCTACATGATCCATTATCAATTATATTCATGCATTGAGTAAAGGCAGGAGAAAATTAGACTACATATAGAGCATAAGTTAAATATTTCTTTATAAACTGAGTATGAGATAGAGAAAATAGATCAATAAAAGCTATTTATATATACTTTAGATAAATTATCTATATATCATACAATGGGAAGATGTCATGGGGGTTAAAGAACTTCGCAACAACTTAACTAAATCTAATGGTTGCCTCAGAGTCTCTCAATTTTGAAGGACACATTGCTACCGAATATGATTGATTGATTTCGGATGCTTGACCAAACATAGAATTCCAATTCATTTATAGTGAATTATAACAAGAATTCTAGTAACATTATGAAAATATAATTAATAATCGTATCCAGAGATACTTTCATATCAAAATTTATAAACTTTATAAAATTAACTTGATGCGATACATCATGTTGAGTTATTCATATATGTTAAGAAAAATCCAAATGGTTGGTTGTCCAACCAGCGTAAATCTAACCAGTTGGCAAATAAATCAAAACACTTTTCTTTTACAATAAATCTTCATTTCAAATATATTTTTGTTGATATCCGAATTGTGTCATGTTGGGCCTTAGCTTATATTAGGCCTTAGATTATATTGGGTCATGTCTTAGACTGAATTGGGCTATGTCTTACCTAGGGTGAATTGGACCTTACTTTGTTTATGCCTCAATTGGGCTTTAGTTGTGTTATATCTCATGTTGGTAATTGAAAAGGTAAGAGCCCTTTTAGGGATGAAAAAAAATACGTGGGTTTGGGTATTACCTGGACGCAACGGATTGAGTATAAAGGGAAAATTTTGGTACATGAATGAATTTGGGTATTTTTTGAAAATACTTAATCAGGTAAGGGTCGAGGATGATATTGCAACCCCCATCCCCGAACCTACCCCAAATTAAATATATATATTCATTTTATTTTTATAATATTATTAATTAAAAAAATATATTATAATATTTACATTACCTATAACTTTTTTAAAAATTCTTATATTATTAATATATAACATATGTACCTTGTCTCGAACTATATTTTCTTTTTGGTCAAATATGAATTTTTTGTTTTTAGCTATATTATGTGCCTTTAAAGTAAAACTTATTTGTTAAAAAAATAAAAAAAAATTAACTAATGGGGCAGATTCGGGGATGGGGGATGGGGATGAAGAGCCCATATATTCCAGGTGGGTACAGGTATGGGGAATCCCGGAATTGAAAAATCTGGGGATTAGGTGAGTATGTGGGGCAAAAACAAATTTTGTTATGGGTATAAGGGTGGTATATCCATCCTTGCATGTACCTACATTAGCTAATTAAGTAAGCGATCATCCACAATATAAAGAAGGGAACAACGTACATGCATCAATTTTCTAGCACATATAGCGTATTTAGCTCGTCAAGGTGTGTGGTCAAAGACTCATCAACCAGCTTCTGCACAATAATACAAGCCTCAGTGAAAGTTTGGTTGAGTTTTATGAAACTGTTTTTGAATAAATTTTCAAAAAAGTAGTACAAATCAGTATATGTTTTCACACAGATTCTCGCATCCACACCCGGTCATCTAGACCTAGTTTAGACGTCGTGATCCTATACGATAATTCTTTATAACAAATTACTCCTAAGTCTAGTTTTAGAAAGATTTTTAAGTGGAAATCAACTTAAATAAAAAATTAAACTGAAGCTCAATCTATTGGCATGTGTGCACTTAGAAGCCAGAAACAATCTACCAAACGCTCGGCATCTATTGGCATGTGTACTCTTGCCGAGAGCTCGGTGGCTACAAATGCATTCTCCATCTACATCTGCAGATTTTAGGTTACATATGCATCTTTTTAGGTTGCAGATGCAGTTTTTAATGTTGTATATGACATATTTTAGGTTGTAGATGTATGTTTTAAGTTGCAGTTGCAGGAATAAGGTCGCATCTGCAGTTTGTATTTGCAACTACCGAGCGCTCGATAGATTTTTTGTCCTGCAAATTAACTTTTGGGCTAGGTGGACTTGGCCGGACTTATCTTTCTTTCTCATTTTGGGCTTCTACTTAAAACACTCAATTCTTTATGCCAATCTTATATATGCAAGAATCTAGGATCTTATACGGGAATTCTTTACATATAAAAAGCTTCTTGTATAGAATTGACATAAATAATTTCCGTGTATAGACCTTGTTTGAAACATGTGTGGATGATCTGGATGTGGAAGCTAGAATCACCCTTTGTTTTCAAGAGTTCTAATTTTTTTTTTCTTGATTACATTGATTCTAAAATTTCTTAATTGAACATAGATTCTGAATATTGTTTGGAAACAAGAAAACTTGTAATTGTACGGTTGAATATTGTCTTTGCATTGTTTTCTCTTTTCATGATTTTAATGACAAAAAACTGGTTTTGAACAAAGAAACCAAACAAGTTCTAAATTATGAGACTGTAATGATCAATGAATCACATACATCCTATATATAATGGTTGTTAAGTCAAGTTTGGAAACATATACTTAATACTTAGAATCTTCCTTGCTTAACCAACTAAAATTGAAGGTTAGCTATATAACTCTTTGTTGAACATGTAATTGGAATCTTCCTAGCTAGCTTGTATATATATATTATAGAAAAATGGATAAAACCAAGATTATAATAATGACCCTCTGCCTGCTGCACTTATCTTTTTTTTTTTTTTGGCCAACTGCTACACTTATCTTAATTAGTTTTCAATGTTATCAAAAAGAAATTTTAGTCCTTAATAATAGACCCATATATATTTCCATGAAGAGTACAGAATTGCCGGCGCAAATATTTGCATCACTGTAGTGCATCGATCATATAGGAAACAACTGATTTGAAGTCAGAGTCCTCATGAAATCGTGCAATATTTAATAGTTGGAAAACATTCTGACATCACATGGCTAGCTGCTGCACCCTCCAATTGCCATTGTGTAGCTATACTGCTATGCTACAACAGTTAAGATTCAAAATCTTAAGATGAAAACAATTATTAGTACTATTTCAGCATAATCATCTTGTTTACTATATCTTTAATAGAGGTGAGACATACATATATGAGATTCAACAACTTATGTGTGTGTCACTATTAGAGAGATAATTCACCAAAATAGTAAGTTAAAATAATACAAACAACATTATTCCCAAAACGAATTCTGACCATATATATCATGCTGATCATATTTGTGTAGTCTCTCTAATTGAGATAGACCCACACTGGCCACACAGTGGAATTCCACATAGGTGGACTTTACCTTTTAGAAAGAAGATACAAAATATGGTCAATTTAAATGATATAAATAGTTTTATTTTTTATTTTTTATCTTCAAACCCAATAAAATAATTGCAAATGTACAAGCTTTGCGCCTAAAACATGAACCATTTAGAAGCTATATATTGTGAATGAACCCAACCAAATGAAAAGGGTGCAAGCTTTTAGCCCCAAGCCATAAAAAACCATGGGAAAGAAACTTGCAATATTCCTCCCTTTCGTAGCGATCTTGTTACTCAAACAAGCCAGCTCCGGTCAAAGTAGTCGATCTCTTACAAATGACTTGCCACTCAACATCGTCTCTGATGGAGTACTCCTCCAAAATGCTTGGAAACCAAACTTGATTTGGCTAAAGAACAACTTGTTCACATCGGATAGCTGTGACCAGACATATGGGTTCTTACCATGCACCACCACAGGCCTAGGAAACACTTTCCTCATTATTGTCTATGGCTACTTGATGTTCCGCTCAGCCAAGTTATTGTCAGATGGAAGTGAGATTCTGCTGCAGATTTTAGGCCCTGGTATTATTGGTGGTCTCTTCCTGCCTCTTTTGAGTTCTCTACCTGATGCTGCCATTATCCTTGGTAAGCGTAATCCTAAATTCTTGCAAATTTGATTGATTTATTTTCACGTACGCTATACCAATTTAGCAGAATTTTAAAATGTTTTGGACAATTTGAATCTTTGGCATCTTTGACAATTTGATCAATCTGAAATTTACATATTCTTTGTATGTTTGAAGCATATTCCTCAATAGAGCACCGATACAATGAAGCATATTCCTCACAATATATAAATTGACATTGATTGTCATCTAAGTCACGCCATGTTTAGTAGAAATGTAAAACCTTACGTAACAGTATATAATATTATGGACATCTTTATTTATTGCTTTGAATTTAACATGATATTGAGTAGGTGTACTATATTTGTTTTTAGTTGATTTGTAACTAGCAGTAGCAGTGTAGCAAAGTTACAAACATATGACTTGACTTTTGTTATTCAGATTCATGTGCTTAAAATTATTTATTTTAAGTAGGCATGATTTTTTATTGCGTGCTTGACATGTGCATGTGATAGTGGAGTTAGTGTGAGCTTATGTCAATCAATGACTTCGTCAACTCTGAAAAATTGGGATTTGGGGTTAAGGACTATAAGTATTAATACGACAAATAATTTTACATTTTTGTTCCTCAGTTCAGCATAATTTTAGTCCAATATAATAATATTTAGGGCCAGTTTGGTATTGGTGTGTGAAAAAACAGCTGTGAGGTAAAACAGCTGTGAAATAAAGTCAGCTGTAAAGTAAAGCAGCTGAGTGTTTGGTAAGTATGTTTTCAAAAGTGTTGTGAGTGCAAAAAAAATATCAAAGTGTTTGGTAAATGTTAATGTAAAAGTGCTGTGATTATATATAATTACTAAAATAGACATGATGCTAAAATTGTCTTTCACTTATTTGTTTGGTAAAAATAAAATGTGTTTAACTTGTTTTTTAAATTTTTGGCTACAAATTTTTATTAGCATTAATTTTTCTAAGAACAACATTATTAAAAAAGTATGTCTATTATTTTTTTAGGTATATTATAATTTTAATCGTGCAAATAAAATATCATAATTAATTATCACAATATAAAATATAACTAACAATGGACATATTTTTAAATTTAAAATAAACAAATTAAAAATATAGAAATTAATGAGGATATTATGGGTAAAATAAAATATTAACTGTTGTTGTGATTCACTGCAGCTTTCAAAAGCACCTAGAAACCTGCTTTATATTTTTGTTGTGGGGAGTTGAGAATTGTGGGAAAAAGTAGTTTTTAATTTTTTTACCAAACACCAAAACTGCTGTAGGTGATTGAGAATTGTCATCCACAGTAGCTTTTAGGTCTTTCACCGCAATCCCAAACGGGGCCTTAGTATAGTCCGGTAACTCCGGTGCAGTCCATCCCAAACATATCATGCAGGTCCAGAATGCAAGTAAATTCATAAAAGCATTAGTTATACATAGGGGTGATTATTAACCATGTTGTGTTTGAGTGCACTCACGTATCTTATGAACTAGAAGCTTAAGAATAAGTGCTCTTATTTCTAGAAGCGAACAAACTTATGGAAAAAAAACAATTCTATGGATTCATACAAGGCCATATTAAGAAATGAGAAAATTGGTGATTTTCTTCACAGAATATACCAGCTAAATAGGTTTGTCTTGTCAAAATCTCATTATGGTGTTTGCTACGGGGCAATAAATTAGGGGAGTGTAATGACATTATGACTGAAGAGAAAGTCAATTTCTTGAATCATACAGATGCAAGTACATTAGCCAATCCTTTTTCCCATGTAACTCAACACAAATTAATCTACTCATTCATTGGGAAGTGACCCTTTGGCTGTAAATTCAAATTTTCAAATATATGCAGAAATGAAAAAGAATTAAGTCATTTATGAATCATAGGATGAAATGTTCATGCCACCTGGGAAGTACCCTATCTTTTTATTTTACCTAATGAAAAATAATTGTGTTTCTTGTAGAATAAGTTTTAATTAATTCTCTGTTTTATTGGTGTGCTATTTCTGGTGTTTTAACAGCATCAGGGATTTCTGGGGACACAGAAACGGCTCAAAGTCAGGTCTCTGTTGGAATGGGGTTGCTAGCTGGATCCAATGTTATGCTTCTCACAATTCTATGGGGCTCCTGCCTTATAGTTGGCAAGTGTGACCTTGAAAATTCAGCTGCAGTTGATCACAAAGATGAAAAGAGATTTAGCTTAACCGGTACTTCCCTATACTTTCCTGCTCTGTAGTTTTGCATCTACACAAAATTTGGTTCTGTTGATACTTGGAATGTAATCTTGCAGTAGCCTCAATTTCACAAACATATAATTTCGCTCATAGGATTATGAATCTAGGATAGTGAGAAGCAGCAAACTTAATGTTTAAAGCAAGAGATGTTGGTGAAAAGTATATGTCCAAGTGTCCAACAACATTATACATTGATACATTGTTAGATTCCTTAGTTGTTTTGTTTCTTTTCAGGGTCTGGAGTGAGCACAGATATTTGGACAAGCTATGCTGCACAGATCATGGTTTTCTCTATTATTCCTTTTGTAATTGTCCAACTACCCGAAGTTTTCCACGCAACATCTCATAGTCGCTTAGCAATTCTGATTTCACTCATTGTATCCGTCTCTTTGGTGATCGCTTACTGCCTCTATCAGGTGAATACAACTTTAGTTTCTGAAAAGTTCTTGTGATTCTGTTTGAAAGCTTTATGAGCATGGATATTATTTAGTTCCCCTCCATTCTGCACTAACTCCTGCACCACACTTTGAAATATATATCGACGCAGGTTTTTCAGCCGTGGATTCAGAAGAGGAAACTTGCATATGCAAAGCATAAGCATGTGATGTCAGAAATTCTAAAACAGTTGAAAGCAAATACTCTGGGAAGACTTCTTACAGATGATGGCGATGCTAACAAAGTTGTTATAGAAAAGTTAGTCTTCATTAAACTCTCAACTGTTTGTCAGTTCCATTTGAATCTATTTTCAATCACTTCATTAGGTTAGGCATTCACAAATTCACCAATAATCCCATATATCATATGAAATATTTGTTTTGCCATGAAATAAAGCTTCTTCAAACTATTGGAGTGGTAGTACTTATGCTATTCCTCAGATATGGATTTTATTTTATTTTTTTCATAGATGTGATAAGGTAAATGTCATGTTACTTACTCTAACACAGACTTATAAGATTTAGTCACCTAGCTCCTTCTTTGACTAATTTGAAAACCAGACTCTAATTTCCAAATATTCTGCATTGTTAATTAATAGACAAATAGAAGCTCCTTTGATATCGTACAGAAAACATTCATCAATTCCTAACTAAATCTTACTTTGTTAACCATTTTTGATGTTAAGTAGAGTTTCTGTTGATCTAATGACAGGTTATTCAAGACACTTGACCAGAATTCGAATGGTTACCTAAATACCACTGACTTAAGATCTCTGGTAATAGGAATCCAGTTTGATGATGTAGATATAAACACTGATGATGCCATTTCACAAGTGATGAGAGACTTTGATACATCTCATGATTCGAAGATTGACGTGGATGAATTTTTCAAAGGAATCTCAAGATGGCTTAACAAGGCTAAGCGTACTACAATAATGGATCATGTATGTTATTTCTCTTATTTTTCTGCTGTTTATGACATTGGTATGATCTCATCCATGAATGCATATATATGCAGAAAACAAAGAAAGAACAAGACCGGTTTGAGGATCAGATTGATGAGGTTGTGGAGGATGTCAAAAATGCCAAATGGCATGCCTCCAAAGCAGTATCAATGTTGCTTCTGGGAACTATAGTTGCTGTTGCTATTGCTGATCCCCTTGTTGATGCAGTTGACAGCTTCTCAACAGCTACTAGCATTCCTTCATTCTTCGTCTCGTTTGTTATTCTACCTTTTGTTAGTTCCAGTGAGATAGTGTCCACTCTAATTTTTTCCAGCAGGAAAAAGCTGAGAACATCATCTTTGGCATACTCCGAGGTTTGTTCTTCATCTCTTTTGTCTATGTTTTATGCACAGTTGCGTTGCTGGACACTCTTTCTAGGAGTTTCATGTTTTCAGTGTTCTCTGTTGTACTCTGAAAACATGCATTAGAGGGAACATGGTTATGTTCAATACATCTGTTTGACACAGTATATTGTTTCCTAATAGAACTCGAAATTATAATGTCTCTAATTCTATGGCTTTGATTGCTATAAGAAGCAAACTCAATTTATGATTTTGATTGCTATACAAAACCTTTTAAAGACTCCTAATGTGAATTATGATAGTCGATAACTCTTTGGCGATTTTGTGGCAGTTAGAAGTATTGTCAATTATGATGTTCTCTAATCTCTGTGTTCTTTTCTTTGTGGTGCAGATATATGGATCAATAACCATGAGTAACACTCTTTCCCTGGCTGTGTTCTTGGCTCTTGTTTACATTCGCAACTTGACATGGAGCTTCTCTTCTGAAGTGTTGGTTGTTATAATTGTCTGCATTCTAATGGGTGTGATTGCCAGTTTCCGGACCACCTTCCCTCTTTGGATGTGTTTTTTTGCTATAGTGCTTTATCCTCTTTCTCTGGTTCTGGTTTATATTCTGGAATATGTATTTGGGTGGTCTTAAATTCATTCTACATCAGTTTTAAGCTGCGTTTGGTTTAATTCAATTAGCAGCAACATTTAAAGCTGATACTTGTTTGTATCTTATGTTTAGTGCATACTTGTATTTTCCAAGTTAATTATCTTTGCATCAATTATCCAAGGAAAAAATATAATTTTCTGCAGAGTTCAGAGTTCTTTACCCCCACCGCTAAATGCTTGTCCTGTTACAAATGAAAGAAACAACAAACAAATAACAATACAGGAACATCTTTCTTCCAATGTGGGATTGTAGGTTTCCTTTATTTGAAAATTGTCGTGCAATTTTCTTGATTTCCTCTCAAATCATGCTTGGACTTTCTAGATTTTGATTGCTCTTTACTTCTTTGATTTCAAGTTATATATTATGACAAAATTTGCTGCTAACAAATTTTATTAAGATTTAATATTACTTGTTTTCTATAAACTTGTGAACTTAAGTCTTTAAATTTAATATTCTTAAATCTTGTTTTCTTGTTGAGAAAAAAGAGTAGAAATGCGATTCTGGTTGAAGAAAATCACGATGCGTTTTGGGGATGCAAAGAAGGTCTTAAAAACAAAGAATAAGGTCTATATTTATTCTCTTATGAATGCAAAGAACCATTAAAGAACAGATTATGGTGCCTTTGCCAAACACCCTCTGCATTGCACTCGATTAAATAAACAATAATTCTAAGGCAACTGCAATATGTCAAAAGTGATGTGTCAATTATCAACCAAAACAATAATTGATGTAACAAGTAGACCTTACCTGCCACATGATGTAGTTCATCAATTTGGTCTAAAAATGTAGTCCCTATAGTATTACTCTTATACAGATAACACCAGAGAAATAATATCTAAATGTTTTGAGACTTTTTAACTACAAGAGATACAGAATGAATGGATTACAGAGTACTCCTTCCAAAGGTACAAAGTAGAAGTTTGAATGTATGACAAACATGCATTAAGTTTTCCTTCCTGAATACTGTTTCCTATAGTTGCAAGTTGTAAGTATTCTCTGTTGTACTTGGAAAACATGCATTAGATGGAACATGGTTAACCATCTTCAATACATCGATCTGTTTGGCATAGTATATTGTTTCCTAAGTGAAATCGAAAATTATAACGTCTCTAATTCCATGGCTTTGATTGCTATAAGGAGCAAACTCATATTTATGATTTTGATTGCCTTATGGAACCTTTCCGTTCCAAGACTCCTAATGCGAATTATGATGGTTCGATAACTCTTTGTAGATTTTATGCCAGTATAGGATTACTGGCAATTATGTTGTTCTCCAATCTATGTGTTCTTTTCTTTTTTGTGCAGATATATGGCCATGAGTAACATTATTTCTCTGGCAGTGTTCTTAATTATTCGGAAATTGACATGGAGCATCTCTTCTGAAGTGCTGGTTATTATAATTAAGTTTCTGCATTCTAATGAGTGTGATTTCCAGTTTCTGGACAACCTTCCATCTTTGGATGTGTTTTCTGGCTGTAGTGCTTTATACACTTTCTCTGGTGCTAGTGTATATTCTGGAATATGTATTAAGGTGGTCATAGATTCATTCGACATCAGCTTTAAGCTGCTTTATTCAATTGACAGAAAAATTTGAAGCTAACACTTATTTTGTGCATAATTATCTTCCAAGTAAATTATCTTTGTATCAATTATTCAAGTAAAAATAAATTTTTTTCTTTAGAGTGCAGAGACGCTACCCTGAAACTGTTGTGTTATGTGGTAATTTTCCATCGCTGGTCTAGTTCTTACCCCGCTGCCAAATGATTGTTCTGTTAAAAATGAAAGAAACAACAAAAAAAAAAAAAAACAATGAAGGAACATCTTTCTTACGTACAACATGGGATTGAAGGTTTCCTTTTATGTGACTACTGTCTTGCCCTTTTCTTGATTTCCTCTCAAATCATGCTTGGACTTTCTAGATTTTGATTGTTGTTGGTTAATTTTTTAATTCAAGTGACATATTACGACAAAATTTCCTACTAACAAATTTAATTTAATTTAATTTAATATTTGTCTATAAACAGCTAGGAAATCCAATATATATATGAATTAAGGAGGAAAAAGATAGTGACGGAGGTTGACTAGTCAATGATGTAGGTAGTATATATTTCCCAAGATCAAGGCTTTGAATCTGAATCATTGGAAACCTTAGAGCTTGGATTATTTAAAAAGTCTTGGCATCTAGCAATTACACAAGTCCCCGGCCCAAACTATTGTTAAGAGCAATATTGATGGTCCAGCCACCAACCCAACTCCAGTATACATATTCTTTAGCAATCTCCTTTGTATTAAGAAATTCAGAAGCTTTTAAGAGTTATCAAATTATTGTCTTAATTAGTCAGTCAAGTCATGCTATGTACACATGCATACCTATGATCGAGTGTATGATAGATCAAAGTATAAGAGTCTAGGTGCTAACTGCTAGGAATTGGATAACTTCTGCTAGGTATTGGCTGATTGTATTGTACCAGAACTGAAAATTTGGACAACCTTATTTGCTTTTCTAATTGGTTTTGCTTGCTGACATGTATTTCTTCACTTGTTTCATATGAGGATAAATCTAATTCTTAACTTGTTTGGTTTTAGGATGACACATTTTCTAGATAAGACTTGGGTTAACGTTCGACTATATTGATCATAATAGCGATGAATACACTACTCATATCAGCTGCATGTGTCAGTTTTTGGATCTTAGTTTCTCTGCTATAGGGATTAATAGAGTCAAGTGTCCTTGTCGTGTGTGCTACAATAGATTTAATTTGGAGATTCCGAAGTGAGATTGTCGACCATATGGGCGTTGATGGTATGGATCATCCCCTTTACATGGTTTTGACATGGATCAATTATGGTGAGACCATATATGATTCAACCAATGTTGAATCTAAAGGAGCTGATAGTCCAACTACCAACAACCATGAAATAGACGATATGAATTGTTTGGTACACGATCAGTGTGGGAATAACCGTAATGAGACGGACGAAGGTAGCTGTAGCAGCCCCTCATCTTCTGTGGGCTGCACCTCTGAAGCTGCAAAGTTTTACAATTTTGTTAGGGATGCTGATACCCCATTGTGGCCAGGCTGTGAAAGCAATAAGAAGCTAGAATTTATTGTTCAACTCTACCATATCAAGTGTTTACATGCATGGTTGGACTGATAATTAAGTTAGTATCTGACCTGCTGCGCGCCTCTGCTGAACATCGAGATCATTTCCAGAAGGTGATACTCTGCCCACGTCTTTCTATCACACAAGGAAGCTCATTAGTGATCTTGGTCTATCATATGAAAAGATAAGTGCATGCCCATTTGATTGCCTGCTCTATTGGAAAGATCATAGTGAGGAATGAGGAGGCTAGCTTTTTTGCAAAGAGTGTACGTACGTGGAGCAGACCGATACACAACTGAGGGCAGTTCTAATGGCAGTAAGGTTGCTGCGAAGGTCTTACGGTACTTTGCACTTGTACCTAGCTAGGTTACAAAGATTATTATGTCACGGTACACAACTGAGCATATGAGCTGGCATGCTACAAAACGTGTCAATGATGATGTCATGAGGCACCCGGCTGATTCACTGGCAAGGAAAGAGTTAGACAAACTATATCCTAATTTTTCAATTGATCCATAAAATGTTAAATTAGGTCTTGCAAGTGATGGATTCAACCCCTTTGGTCACATGAACAACTCCTAGACATTCTAATTGTTCTTAGACTTCTTAACTATAAGAGATACATAATGTATGAAACAGAGTGCTCCTTCCAAAAGTACGAAGTATCGATCAATCAATATTCAGTGTGAAAAGAAAATGTGAGTTTATCTTTGACACCTACCATGGCCTTGGAAAATGCACATTATTGTCAAAGCTAGTTTTCAACTGCCAGCTAGCTAGGTGAAAAGAGTACTAGTAGCACTGGACCAACTGGTTCTTCTTACCACCGGAAAAAGCTATTGATTAATGAAAAATATAAAATTTTCAGTATATAATTCTTTCGATTACAAAGAAGGCCTGAGAACTCTGACATCAGGTGTGAGTAAAAATACTCTCTGTACATACCATATGAGCCACAAGAGGCACATATTTTTTTCTATATTTAATTGAAATATTACAAATTCTTGACAGCAGCAATGTGACAAAATTCATAAAGTTTATTCTTTCCCTATTATTGTAACATAAAGAAAGGGACACACATATTACATATGCTTATGGGCAAAATGTAATAACGTAGTTAGGTCCACCACTGCATGTAAATGTGCTGCTCTGGTCATCATAAGCATTGCTATAAGCCTGAGGGCACTGGTCCTTAAAGAACTGAGAGTATTTTGTGGGTGGACAAGTCTCAGTAGGAGGAGTACAACAGTATTGTGGCTCATTTAACGCCATGCAGGCGCTCTTGCATGCAATCATGCTCCCATTAGCCGCCTTCACTTGCAGCTCAGCCGGGCACACCACGTTCACGTTAGCAGGGTAGGTAGAGGTGGCGCATTCGCCGGTGCCACCTTGCGTGGCCACGGACATGGGCAGGTTAGAGCCGTCAACAAGACTAATGTCATATAAGTCTAGACCGCCGCTTGCCGCGACGTTGATTTCCACTAGGGTTGCTGTAGGGACTGCACCGTTACCGTTGCACGTGACTTGACCGGAGCTGCATTCTGCGGTGGCGTAACTGAATTTTCCGGACGAGTTGGTAGAGCACAAGGTTCGGCTCCAGAAGCGACCATTCCATGGAACTGGGGTGTCCACAGAGTTGTTGGCTGTTGGATCACTCATTAATTGATGTTGTCCCCTTAATGTATTAATGCCTTAATAGGCTTCAGCTGTTGCATGCCGCATTCTTGGGCATTCCAACAGTCTTGCTTTGATGTTTGTTATATAGCCATTATTGACTTTATGGAGGTAGTTGGCAACTGTATTGCCTCCTATATGTATCCCAGTTAGTCTCCTTGTTGAATATGATAACAGTGATAATTCCTAAATCATCTTCTTCCTTTACTGCTTTGTTATTATAGTTTTCTATATGGTATCAGAGCATTCAAGATCCTAAGGTTCTAAGTGTATATTGTTTATTCAAGCAAGTTGAATGTGAGAAGAAAGTAAGACGAATCAGAAATCTTCATTTGGTGTTCCAGAAATGTTTACCAATCCAAATATGCGACTAAGTTCAGTTCTTCTAAATGGATACAACTACATCCCTTGGTCCAGAGCAATTACTTTAGCTCTTGAAGATTGGCTATGCAAAGACCAACTAGTCATGTCATGGATATTAAACTCCATGGAATCACAAATTGCTGAGATTTTCAGCTACTCTGACTCTGTTTACCATCTTTGGGAATCAGTAAAAGAAATGTACTGCCATCAGAACAATGCGGCTCGCATCTTCCAGTTGAAGAAAGACATTGCCAACATTTCTCAAGATGGAAAGCCATTTGTAGAACATTTGGGAAAGTTAAAGAGCATGTGGAATGAAATTGCTCTTTATCGCACACATACCACAAATATAATGATTCTATTAAAAAGAATAGAGGAGGACAAAATTTTTCAACTGTTAGCTAGTCTTGATTCTAACTATGAAGATCTCAAAAGAAATATTTTGATGAGCACTGAGTTACCAACTCTTTCTAGTGTGTGCACTACAATCCAACGAGAAGAAGTAAGGAAGAAAGCAATGAATCCTCAAGGAAAAATTGTTGCTGAGATATTTGAATCACGAGCATTTGTTGCTAACAAGCGAAGGCCAGAGGGCAAGGGGTTTCAAGGCAAGAAAAATCTAGCAGTCTGTGATTATTGTGGTCAAGCTCGTCATACAAAAGAGAAATGTTGGCATCTGCATCCCCACCTCAGATCGAAATTTAGAAAGGACAATAAAGGGTCACAAGGGTTCAACAATAAAGGCTCACAAGGGTTCAGTGCAAACCAAGCTTCATTTGAAAATAGCTCCACCAAGAGCTCAGATTCCTCTGTGTTGATTAGTCAACTTACTCAACTACTTCAACAATTCGGTAAAAGTGAAGCCTCTCCTTCCAATGTCTCCACAACTTCTCTTGAAGCAGGTATATACCATGCTCTCTCATCTCTTTCACATAATGCCTTTTCTGATTTTTGGATTGTGGATTCTGGAACCTCAGATCATATGACAAATAACAGGAATCTTTTGCAAAACCTTCATGTCCCTACAAAAAGTCAATCTGTCTCTATTGCTAATGGTTGCTTAGTTCCTATTCATGGCTATGGGACTTTTAATCCTCTTGACTCCAACATTTCTTCTAAAGCCCTTTATGTGCCTTCTTTTCCATTCCAACTATTATCAGTAGGAAAATTGACTAACACTCTAAATTGTGATGCAATTTTTTCTCCTAAATCTGTCATTTTCCAGGACCGAATCACCAAGAGGAAGATTGGTGAAGGTGTCTACTCCAATGGCCTATATTTGCTGAGTCAACTAGTGAACCAGCCTAAAGTTTTCCAAGCCTAGTCTTTCAAAGATACTTCTTTGTGACATCAACGTTTGGGTCATCTCTCTGCTCGTGTATTAAAATTGTTGTTTCCTTCCATTGATGCTAGCTTTAATAGTTGTTCAACTTGTCATTTGTCTAAACAAACTAGACTCCCTTTTGTTCCCTCTTTGTCTAAAGCTGCTCATTCTTTTGATCTAATCCACTCAGATATATGGGATCCTGCTCCTATAGAATCTCATGATGGTTATAAATATTTTATGACTTTTGTGGATGATTTCTCTCGAGTTACATGGCTTTATTTACTTAAATCCAAACATGAAGTTATAACGTTCTTTAAAGATTTTTATAATTTGGTTGAAACTCAGTTTAATGCTTGTATCAAAACATTTCGATCTGACAATGGCACTGAATTTTTGTCGAAATGTTTCTCTGAATTTCTTGCTAACCATGGCATCATACATGAGACGAGCTGTGTTGGCACTCCCCAACAAAATGGGGTTACTGAAAGAAAAAATCGAGATTTACTTGAGAAGACAAGATCTATCATGTTTCAGTTCCAAAGAGGTTATGGTCTCATGGTATTCTCACTGCCACTTATCTTATCAATCGTTTGCCCAATTGTATTCTTGGTTCTAAATCTCCTCTGGAAGTACTTAAGAAACGTAGTATCAATTTAACTCATCTGAGAGTGTTTGGATGCTAGTGTTTTGTTCATGTGCAAGCTCCACACAGGGACAAACTTGATTCTAGAGCCACTGTGTGTATGTTTTTGGGATACTCTTCTACTCAAAAGGGTTATCGATGCTACAATCCAGTGACAAGGAAGATTTTGGTGTCTCGAGATGTTTGTTTTGATGAAACGAAAGGTTTTTTTGTTCAACCCTCTGGAGGTTTGTCTCAGGGGGAGCATAGCCTTGTTCCCTTGCCAATTTTTGATGGTTATGAACCAGAAACAGCACCTACGAGCCTTCCTTTCTATATTCTTAATGAATCAGAAATTGCTACATCACAGAATCCTTAGAATGTCAATGATTCCAGTTAACCTTCCATCACTACAAATGCTCCACGCAGATCCACAAGAGAAAAACAACCATCTGTGAAACTTAAAGATTTTGTTACCTATCAAGCTTCCAGGTATCCCATTGACAAGTATATTTCCTATAAGCACTTGTCTACTTCACATTTTGCTTTTATTGGTTGTATCTCATAGCACAGTGAACCAACTAGTTTTACTGAAGCAAATAATCATTCCATATGGAGAACTGCCGTGAAGGAAGAACTTAAAGCTCTTGATGATAATCAGACATGGACCATTTGTCCTCTCCCAAGAGGGAAGAAACCAGTTGGATGTTGTTGGGTTTACAAAACCAAATTTCCTAGTGATGGGACCATCGAAAGACATAAAGCTAGATTAGTGGCTCAGGGTTTCCCACAAACCTATGGCGTCGACTATAAGGAAACTTTTGCACCTGTTGCCAAAATGAATTTAGTCAGAGTGTTGTTATCCGTGGCTCTTAATCACAACTGGCTCTTAATTACATCAAATGGATGTGAAGAATGCTTTTTTGCATGGGGAATTAGAAGAGGAAGTTTACATGCGCCTCCCTCCTGGTCATCCTCAAGCTCATCGATCTAATATGTGCTGCAAGTTGTGCAAGGCGTTATATGGCCTAAAGCAATCTCCTCACGCATGGGTACGCCAAGCTAAGCTCTGAACTTGAAAGTACTAGATTTCGACGCAGTAGTGCTGATTCATCTTTGTTCGTTAAGGAAAGTTCCACCAGCAGACTTGTGGTTCTCATTTATGTTGATGATCTCATTATTACTGGCAGCAGTGAACATGACATTGCTAAATTGAAAGCTTTTCTATCTCAGCAGTTCTCCATTAAAGACTTGGGAGCCCTCAAATACTTCATGGGGATTGAAATAGCTTCCTCCAGCAAAGGTCTTTTTCTGAATCAAAGAAAGTATGTACTCGATCTGCTCAAAGAAACCAACATGCTCGATGCTAAACCTATGTCTAATCTAGTAAATAGAAAAGGTAAACTTGGTTTCGAAGGTGATCTTCTGTTTGATATCACTCATTACCAAAGAATTGTTGGGAGACTCATTTATCTCACCATCACTTGTCCAGACATTACATTTGCTGTTAGTCAGGTAAGCCAATTTATGCACGCTCCTCGCTCTAGTCATTGGACTACAGTTATGCGAATCCTAAGGTATCTCAAAGGTTTCCCTGGCCAAGGAATTTTAATGCAAAAGCATGGTCATTCGAAAGTTATGGGCTATTGTGATGCAAACTGGCATGTAGTCCCATTGACAGGAAATCTACAACTGGTTATTGTGCCTTTGTGGGGGGAAACGTGGTAACATGGAAGAGCAAAAAGCAAAATGTGGTTGCCCGTTCAAGCGCTGAAGCAGAATACAGAGCCATGGCTTCTCTTACTAGTGAATTGATATGGCTGCAGTATTTACTCAAGGATCTTGGTGTTTGGTCGCCACACCCTATGAATCTGTTTTGTGATAATCAAGCAACCATTCACATTGCCTTTAACCCCGTCTTTCATGAAAGAACAAAGCATATTGAAGTGGACTGTCACTTTGTTTGTGAAAAAGTTCAAGCCAACCTCATTCAAGCTACCTTTATTCGCAGTACTGAGCAACTGGCAGATGTGCTTACCAAAGGCATCCCTACAATTCAGTTTCATACTCTTCTGTCCAAGCTTGGATCTCTCAATCTGCTAGTCCAAGCTTGAGGGGGAATGTTGGATTACACATTAATTGATGTTGTCCCCTTAATGTATTAATGCCTTAATAGGCTTCTGCTGTTGCATGCCGCATTCTTGAGCATTCCAACAGTCTTGCTTTGCTGTTTGTTATATAGCCATTATTGACTTTATGGAGGTAGTTGGCAGCTGTATTGCCTCCTATATGTATCCCAGTTAGTCTCCTTGTTGAATATGATAACAGTGATAATTCCTAAATCATCTTCTTCCTTTACTGCTTTGCTATTATAGTTTTCTATATTGGCTCCAGTTGCGAGCTCGAACCCCGTGGTTGAGAGTTGAGGTTGTTGGTCGGTGGTTAGGGATCCTGGCCATACGGTGTAGGGGCAATTGTTTGTGAAGGTAATGGTACGTGGCTGCATGTGCACCTGCATCCAAAGTAAACTAATTAATCTAATTTGATACAATGCCAACAAACATCTACATATTATATATACATGAAAAGAAAAAAAGAATTTGTATTAATTAAGTAGTTTTTCTTCTATAAACAATTAATTAATTATGTGCTAGTTTATTGTAAATGATATTGCTCTTTTGTTCTACGTTAGCATCATATGTTAGTAAACTTTCGATGTAAATATTATATTTGTATAAGAATCGCACATTTAATAGTTAAAATTAACAATTTTGTAATATATAACATACTAGGCTCTTTCTATTGCGCAAATATCGATATTTTGACAAACGTAATCCGTTTAATAGGCTTCTCTTATTTTGATTCTTAAATCACAAATACAAATAATAGTGCCTAATTTTAAACACCCTACTCACCAAAAAAATTTGTCTAAACCCCCACCCATCTAGAAACTCTTTCAAAACCCCCTAAAACTTATAATCCTAAATTACCCTTCTGACGCATGCTGACGCGCGCTGACGCATGCTGACACATGCTGACATTACTGTAACTGTATTTTGGTGAAACTGTTTTTTTTTTTTTTTTTTTTTTTTGGAATTGAAGTTTTTGCTAAAACTCAATATTTCACTAAAACTAAAATCAAACACTGAAATTGAATTTCATTACACTAAAACTGAATTTCAAAAATTCAGTTACACTGAAACTGAATTTCAAGAATTCAATTACACTGAAACTGAATTTCAGAAATTCAGTTACACTAAATTGAAGAATTCAGTTATGAATTCACTTACTGAAACTGAATTAAGTGATGAAACAATTACACCTCGACTAAAATGCAATTACACCTTAATTAAAAAACAATTACACATTTACTAAAACAATTACACTTCACTAAAACAGTTACACCTTTACTGAATTCCGTTTCACTAAAAAGAACACAACAACCTTATAAAAAAAAAAAAATAACAATACAATAAGGCATTGAGATGAGAGGAGTAGCCAACAATACAACGTCGTCCGATCATCTCACGCGCGACGAGTACACGACAGTCGCCACTGCCTCGATCTGTTTCTACCTGCAAATTTGATTCATCATATTTCAGAACCATAATTTCATTCAAAATTCATTTAAAACTCATGTTTCACGAGCTGAAACTGTTTCATGAGCTGAAACTGTTTCACGAGCTGAAACTGTTTCACGAGCTGAAACTGTTTCACGAACTGAAACTGTTTAATCAATAAATGTAGGCTTAAAGTTCCCTATACACAGTTACAACAACACACAATGAGGTTCGATTTGGGGTTTTTTGATTCATCAGCAATTGGTCCAATCCAAACACATAGCATTGAAGAGTACAATGAGGAGAAGAATATTAGTACCTGACTCGACGGAAATGGCTGCCGGAAAAGCCAAATCGCCGGCGAAGAAGCCGCGGCCTTTGTGGCATCGATCTGCAGCCGTGGCTGATCGGATGGAGAATCCGAGCATACCATCGTGCTTAGGACGTCGAGAGGAAGAAGACTTGGGTGGTCCGGCATTCCAACTCCGTCGAAAAAGGCAGATCGCCGGCGAGCACCACCGATCGTAGTGGCGGCGATCTGGGCTGTTTGGGCTTGATTCGGGGCGAGTGATGACAGAGGGAGAAAGAGGAGAGAAAGACGAAGCTGATGGTGGTGGTCTTGCTGGCAACCGTTGCCGGACGACACCACACGCGCCGACAACAGCCGCGCGCGGAGGAGAGAGAACAGAGAAGGTGCAGGAATGAGAGAGAGAGAGAGAGAGAGAGAGAGAGAGAGAGAGAGAGAGAGAGAGAGAGAGAGAGAGAGCGTGAGGATGAGGATGAGAGAAATAAAAAAAAAAAACTGATTTGAATAACAGGGTTATAATAGGAATATTTAAAAAAATGTGGGTCAAACATAAGTGGATGTTAGTTGACCAGGGGGTTTTGGGAGAGTTTAAATGACTAATAGGGGGTTTTGAATTATTTTTAATAAGGGTGGAGGTTTTGAAATAACTAAACTCTAATTAGGGGGTTTTGAATAGTTTACATTACAAATAAACCTAGTTGTTCAACTAAAAAATAATAATAATAAATATGTGAAATTAAGGGGAAATTAATTAAGGAGAGATAATTAAGGAAAAATTAATTAAGAAGAGAGAGACGACAAACCAAATCTCATGAGCGAGAAAGTAAATTTGGTTTATCAATAATGCCAATTGTCCCACTTTTTTTTTTTTTTTTTTTTTTCCACATTTGTATCTCACCTAATGTGTCATTACTTTACTGGAAATGTATTTCCTTTTTCTTTTTTAGGTTTTATTTTTTAATTTTTAGTGTCCAATGTATGAATGCCATGTAAGATGATATGAAATTATAGTATAAAAATGTGGTAAGTGTAGCATTACTGATTTGGAAAATAGAAAACTGACCATTGGATTTAAGCCGAAACGATCTCAGCCATTTAGACCCGGAGAAAAAATTTAGGATTCAAAAATCGTTTTGTTTTAATATATAAATTAGAGATTTTGACAATTTTAATCGTGAGATAGTACATGAATTAGGATATATACTATCCATGCATAATTCTTCACGTCCCAGAATCCAAATGTAAGAAATATTGTGCTCTCAATATATACATGTTTGGGAATGATCAATTCATACTTGAAAGCGAATGATGAATATATACCACAACTGCAAAAAAAAAGAAAAAGAAAATTAATTAAGTACACCTGCAAAGAGGAGGGCCAAGCTGAGGCTGACGAGTGCTAGGGTGTTCATCATCATTGAATGTTTTCGCTGCCAAACTATGGTTCGAATTAATTTGATGAGCTTGGGAATTGAAGTAAGGGGGTATTAACTATAATATAGGCTTAGAGCTAGCGGGCCTAACTTTTTTGTTCTCTTGCATTCATGGCTACTTGCGGGTCCAAGTTGCCACTCGAACAAGGTGACAATTCAACTTGGCTTATGGACATTAAGGGCAAAGCTAGCAAATCAGTGGATAAGTTATAAGTCCATGGACTGGTCTACGTACCTAGCTATCATCATTTAACATCAATATTGCCCTGCAAAAATTCTATTAGTTTATTTTGAAAAAATTTAAAGGAATCATTAATTCAATTATCGCGAGGGAAATTTATCGAATAATTCATACGAATAGAATAATTGTTCATTATATAACAAGGTAGGAATGTTACTAAATATTGATCTTGCCGAAAACATTGACAGTTTGAACTTTGAACATACACTTAATATTATTTTTTGTAGTTTGGCTTATTATTTGGTTTACCCCTTGAAAGTAATTTGAATTCTCACATTATTCTCTGATATTTTTTTCGTCTCACTTTATCCCCTGAAACTAATTTTCGTGTATCACTTTACCTCCTGCCCTATTTTTACAAATTTTGAAAATTAATTAAAAATAATTCTGAACTTAGAAAAATATACGAAAAATTCTTACGGACTCGTCTTGACTAGTACTAATTTATTATGGGGTCAAATTACCAATTTTCCCTCCGACTATATTAAAATTTTAAGACTTAACACTTTGACCCCACAAATTTTCTAGAAACACTCGGAGGGAAAACTTGTAATTTGACCCTATAGTAAATTAGTACTACTCAAGACGAGTCTGTATGAATTTTTTATGTATTTTTCTGAGTTCGGAGCTATTTTTAATTAATTTTCAAAATTTGTAACAATAGAAAAATAATAAACAGAGGGTAAAGTGATACACGGAAATTAGTTTTATGGGGTAAAGTAAGACAAAAAAAACATCAAGGGGTAATGTGAGAATTCGAATTACTTTCAGGGGATAAACCAAATAATAAGCCTTTTTTGTATGTTGATATTGTGCTTAAGTCCATGACTACATCATTTTGAGCGCTGAAATGATTGACGGTTTGAAAATACAAAATTATCATCAAATATATATATGTGTATACTGAATAGTCTAGATTAAACGTACTCATGTTTTTTTTGTTGATATTGTGCGTAAATCTATAACTACGTTATTTAAAACTTCCATTAATTATCATTTGATATCTAAATATTAAACCCTACTTAAAAGTTTAATCCTAAACCTCAAAACAACATTATGATCACATAAAACATAAGCAGAAGATCCTAATTATTTGGGTAAAATATATCTAGAGCTCTTTAGATTTAAGCTCAAACAGTAGAATGATTATTAGATTTAACCCAAGGGTTTTTTGTTTTCGATTTAGGCCCATTTCTTAATTTTGTATGTCTATTTTACCCCTTAGGGTAAATAATGAAAATCAATTAAGAATCCATAAATTTAGGCATTTATTACTTTTAATTTTGAATTTTAAAATTTGTTATTCCTATAATATTTTATGACGCACCTACATCTAATTCCAAATACACAACTATCATGAGCATGTTAAACACCAAATATATACGTATAATTTTTTTTTGTAATAAAATATATATGTATAATTTACCAATTATATATTTAGATAGAGAAAAATGAACAAGTAAGCCTCCAAAATTTAAGAAAATGAAAAGGTAATAAAGTCAACACAAATACGAAACTATTCCTAAGGTATATAATCACAATCTTTTTACATAATCTGACAATGCAACAATACACCAGAAAACAAGCATAACTATATTAATTTCATTACCTAATCTATAAGTAACAAAGCCTTTACTTGTGTAATGTCTCCGTATACAAACTCACCCAATCTTCAACCTTAAACCATATATTAATGTTCTTTTTTAACCTCCCCATATGGTATACAACTTGACATAAATTTCATAACAACATTTCATCAAGTATCTAAAAAACATCGATCACCTAACACACTCTAAATAGTCATCTAAACTCTATACTCAACTCCACTAAAAATTCAACCTCCTCATAAGATGTATAAACCAAAAGTATCCCCACCCAAAATAGGTATATAAACTCAAAAGTACAAAGTATCCTCACCTTTAACATAGGTAAAAAAGAATAGAAGAATAAGAAGCCTCTAGATCTGATCAAATAAATAAGAAGATCGAAGATACATTTGGCTCAGGTAAAGAAAAAGATGAAAGAAAGAGAATATACCTTTCGCTCAGGTTAAAATTAAAAAAGGTAAGAACAAGAATGAGACAAAAAGAATGAGAAAATTATACCTCTAAATCAGGACAGAAAAAAAAAAAAAAAGATGGAAGATGCAACAAGAAGAACAAGAAGACGATTGAAGAAGAAGGATGACAGTTTTATTTACCTTGTTATTAGAAGTTCCAAGAAAAATATACAAACACGCAGATGCATATATCTTTGAAAAATGATGACACACAGCTATTATGTAAGAAAATTAAAAATTAAAAATTACAACTTAAAATGAAAAAAATTTAATTGTCATAATCATAATTGTTAATTGGCAATTGCTTAAAATATGGTATTCATTAATTCAACATTGAATGTTACCATTTGAAAACATAGGGGCAATATGGGGCTGTTGAGTAATAGGGTGACTCATCAAAACCTATAGAAGGAAAGTAATCCAACGTGGCATCAATCAAAATGAGTTTAAATTGAAAGCCAAAAATCTTTGAGTTTTACCCAAAGTCATGTATACCTTTTGAGTTTATTTCTAATTAATTTATATATCTAATATCCATATTTGTTAATTAAAAATTTGAATGAAAAAAAAAATTAAACAAATTACTGATATTTAATACTATAATCATTACTGATACTTTCATAAATATCCCCTGAATACAGCCATGCATGGTATATATGCTAGTATTGAATCCCCATAAAATGCCAAACCTTAGATGAAGCCCGACTAGAGCAACTTGGAAAAAAATGGTACCGGAGCCCTTAAAACATTGAATAGTATGAAGTATGGAACCATTTTGTCAAGCAATATTGCTTGGACACACTTCTTGATTTCCATGTGTACACCGTGATAGACGGGCCTAGATATATTGTACATATCTGCCGTGAAGGAGATGCTAAAGAAGTTTCATTTCAAGACTATCGGGAACATTGGCAAAAAAAGAAAAGACTATCGGGACAAAAAATGGAACAGTACTAGCTAGTAAAATACCAGGAAATTAAAGTAGTAATTTTTAAAAAATTCATACCAATTATTATTATTTTTTTTGTTCTGAAAATTACAATTTATACCAATTATTTGTTACCTAACATTTTTTAATGGGAAATTTTAATTTAAATGGATTTTATCCCGTTAAATTTGATTTTGCACCAGCTATTTGCTAAATGGTATCCTGCATGTAGGACATCGATCATCAGCAACATTTGCTTATGAGAATCAGATTTCACCAAGGCAAAGTTCGATTGGAAGCCAAGTCACTAGAAATTGCTTCTGTTTTTTTACTCACGTCTGGTGCTTAAGTCCCTATTCCTTTGCTGTTCTCGCAGCACTCTTTGCATGCTTAGTCCCTATTTCTTGGCTTGCTCTGTCATTCAGAGGTAGACTACTTTTTACCAACCTCTCCTTTTTTTTTTTTTTTTTTTTTTTTTTTTCCTTTAAGATTCTGATTGAACTCAAGGACTGGAACACCAGCTTTGAAGGATTCTAATTGAATCCAAAGGCTGAAACGCCATTTTTTATGAGATAGATTCTAAACGAATCCAGAGGCTCTTCTTTGGAATCTAAACGAATTTTTGGGTTTTAAATGAATCCATGAGGTCCTCTTTGGAGTCTAAACGAGTCAATAAGGTCACTTTTTTAAATTCTAAGCGAATCCATGAGGTTCTCTTTTCGGTATCTGACTTTGTGAAGCTAAGAGATGAGATCACATGAAGATGAGATAACTGTCTATTTAAAATCAAACTCCATCTGATAAGAAATCACATTATCTCTTTTTTTGTTTTCAATTTGTTTTCTTTTCAATGTGGCACATGGTCTCCATCAATTTTCAAACTCTTTTCACACTTTCTTTTTTTTGGACTATTCCAATGTGGGGATCCTATCTCTATCATCATCATCTTCTTCTTCTTCTTCTTCTTCTTTTTTTTTTTAAAAAATAAATTTATGGTTCAACATTCTCATAAAAAAAAAAAAGTTATTAGCATAAAACGAAATGGGGTACGTGATTGGCCCGGATCAAAATTCTTGCCACGAATTGTTGATGGATCAAAGGGATCACCAATTTTGTTGTACAGATGCAAGTACATTAGCAATCTTTTTCCTATGTACGTAATTCAGCACAAATCTACATCTACTCATTGGGGACTGACCCTTTGGCTGTATATTCAAGTTTTCAAATATATGTAGAAATGAAAAACATGGAAGGAAGCTAATGAATCATAGGATGGAATTTTCATGCCACCTGGGAAGTGCCCTATCTTTTTGTTTTGCTTAAATACAAATAATTGTGTTTCTTGTAGAATAAAGTCCAATTGATTCTCTGTTATTTACTTTATTGTTATACTATGGAGTAAAGTACTGATACTCTTTCTGGTGTTTTAATTGACGTACTATGAAGTCAAGTACTGGTGCAACTTCCATTTGAATTTTTCAAAGGAATCTCAAGATGGCTTAACAAGGCTAAGCGTGCTGCAATAATGGTATGTTGTTTCTTTTAATTTTCTGCAGTCTGTGGCATTGGTATGATGACATCTATGAATGCATATGCATCAAATGAAGAAAGAACAAGACCGGTTTGGGGATCAGATTCATGAGGTTGTGGAGGATGTCAAAAAAGTCGAAGCAGTATTGATGTCGCTTCTAGGAACTATAGTTGCTGTTCTGTTTGCTGATCCCCTTGTTGCTGTTGACGGCTTCTCAATAGCTACATTCTTCGTTTCATTTGTTATTCTCCCTTTTCCTAGCTCCAGTGAGATAGTGTCCACTCTAATTTTTTCCAGTAGGAATAATCTGAGAACATCATCTTGGGCATACCCCGAGGTTTTTTCTTTGTCTCTTTTGTCTATCTTTAATGGACAGTTGCCTTCCTGAATACTCTTTCCCAGAGTTGCAAGTTTTCAGTATTCTCTGTTGTACTTGGAAAACATGCATTAGATGGAACATGATTAGCCATGTTCAATACATCTGTTTGACACAGTAAATTGTTTCCTAAGCGAAATCCAAATTATAATGTCTCTAATTCTATGGCTTTGATTGCTATAAGGAGCAAACTCACATTTATGATTTTGATTCCCTAATGAAACCTTTCCATTCAAAGACTCCTAATTATGCGAATTATGATGGTTCGGTAACTCTTTGTAGATTTTGTGCCAGTATAGGATTACTGTCAATTATGTTGTTCACTAATCTATGTTGCAGATATGTGGCCATGACTAACATTCTGTCCCCGGCAGTGTTCTTGGCTCTTGTTTACATTCGGAAATTGACATGGAGCTTCTCTTCGGAAGTGCTGGTTATTATAATTTGGGTGTGATTTTCAGTTTCTGGACAACCTTCCCCTCTTTGGATGTGTTTTCTGGCTATAGTGCTTTATCCACTTCCTCTGGTGTTGGTGTATATTCTGGAATCTGGAATATGTATTAAGGTGGTCATAGATTCATTCTACATCAGCTTTAAGCTGCTTTATTTAATTGACAGGAAAAGTTGAAGGTAATACTTATTTTGTGCATACTTGTATCCTCCAAGTAAATTATCTTTGCATACTTGTATAAAAAGATATATTTTATGCAGAGTGCAGAGACCCGCTGAAGCTGTTCTGTTATGTGGTAAATTTTCATCCACGGTCTAGTTCTTTAGCCCCGCTGCTAAATGAAGAAACAACAAAAAATAACAATAGAGGAACAACTTTCTTACAACATGGGATTGAAGGTTTATGTTACAATTATCTGAAATTAACTTCATGTAATTTCAATAATTATCCGCCCACTTGGGGTGGATACTATCTTATCTCAGCTGATTGGATAAAACTCATATCTCAGTTAAGAGATAAGGATGGCAGATGGGGATTGTGGTCTTTGAATTTGAATTCAAGCAGAGACCCAATCTCATCACACTTCTGATAGCTCTCTCTAGGAAACCACAAGAAAAGAGAAAGTCTGATGGTAGACTTATATATAAACACTTGTGCATATACTCTTCAGTAACTCGACCTTAGACAATTCACCAAAAGAGTCTGGGATCTTTGGGATCGTGGAAATCTTGGGATCTGACTTTCATAGCAATTCCCTTACCTTGGAGACACAAGAACGTGCACAGAAGTTGTGATTTGCGTTCCACAGTAGCTGGGTTGATTACTGCACATCGAGGCCGTAACATTGAGGTGGTTACACTAATTCAAGACACTTCCGCACGGTAAGTAATCTGAACTGACATTTGATTTCCTATTGGCATTTGATTTCCAATTGACATTTGATTGCTGTACAAATATACATATGAGATGTCAACTGTTACATTACGGAATGTAAACTATTACATTGATATAAATTATAACAGTTTCCATCTATTTGACAACTGTCTTGCCCTTTTCTTGATTTCCTCTATAAACATGTGAACTAGTTCTTTAAATTTAATAATTCTTGAATCTTGCAAAGTCTCAAAAACAAAGAATAAGGTCTATTTACTGCAAAGAGCCATTAAAGAGTATGTTATGGTGCTTTTGCCAAGCACCCTCTGCATTGCACTCCATTATATAAACAATAATTCTAAGGGGACCGCATTATGTGAAAAGTGATGTGTCAATTACCAACAAAACTTGAATAACTGATATAACAAGTAGCCTTACAACACCAGAGAAATAATATCTAAATGTTCATGAGACTTCTTAACTACAAGAGATACAGATTGTATGAAACAGAGTACTAAAAAATTGATCACTTGAGAAAAGAGAAGTTTGAGTTTCTGACGGCACACAATAACTATTGCACCTAGTCCTCCAACAGAGGAGATTAGTCTTCGTCTGGTTCGTTGTTGTAACTTGTAGAAGCCAGTAGTGCTACCAAATAAAAGGGATAATAGGTGGCGTGACGGAAAGTGGGTGAACTAGTTCCACTTGCATCAAAGAGTGGACCGAAAATTACGAAGCCAATGTAAAGGAATAATCCCCCGATGACCAACACAAAGATAGAAAGCCAACGAAGATTACTTACTGCCACATAAACGCCAGCCATGAATGCTAAGGACAATGTGATAAGTGCGATTCCCAACAATGGCATTACCAAACGAAGAGCTGTGAACACCAAAATTATATCTCCCAATTGTGCCCAAATGAGAGTAGTTGCAACAAAGATGGAGCTATACATAGCTAGGGTGTTGCAGATCACAAAGACTTGAAACATTGATTTGGTTAGCAAGGTTGCTTTTCCCTCATTAGGGTCAGAGCTGTTGTAGCCACCTGGCATTGTGAAACCAGCTGCAAATGTAACTGTAGCAACAAGCGTGGTCACCACCAATAGAGTGTTGACCCTGTCCTTGTAGCTTTTTTTGTTAAGTAACCCTAACTCCATGCAATCTTCTCTACAAGCATTAATAATTTCAGCTACATCTTCACTTTTTGTGGTGACATGTCCATCTTGGTCTCCTGCAAAAGCTTCTGGAGAACTTTGCCCATTCTTTCGTAGAAGAACATGCAAAGGCTGAGCTCGCTCTGCTTCGGCAGATTTCAGCGCAACCCACGTTAGCCTCTGTGTGGTGGGAAAATGAAATGGCACAAATATGTTAAATGAGTGTTAATAATACAAAGCCATGGAATTTAGAAACTTAGGTGGTTATAAATATATGGTTGGAGTAATAATGGATGGAAGAAAATTTGGTTTAAAGAGGGGGTGTGGGATAATAAAGAGACCGAGAGAGAGTGTTTTTATTTTATTTTGGCCATGGATCGAGAGAGAGTGTTTAGGCACGTTCAAATGTTCAATCCAACACGAAGTGCCTTAACTTCCACTCCCCATTTATTTTTCCATTACAATTATTTTTTTCTTGATTGAATTAATTAATTTTATTTATATTATTGCAATTTTAAACGAAAATACTTCTTGATATGTGCGAAAGCACATTTCAAGAAATCTATAATAAAAAATGATAGGTTCACCAAACATCTCTTCTAAATTTGTTTACCAAATCACGTGTATATCAGTATTAGATCAAGAATTACCCAAAATTTAAATAAATGAAAAATGTAATATTACATTTTTGGCTGAAATATTTAATGAACATGACGTTGCCCTTTATATATTCCACATCTACTCAATATATATACTATGTGAAACTCAATGACATGTTTTCACAACATGCAAGACACATAAATAAAACTGGGGTACTCCCTTAAGATATGATAGCCGAAATCAGTAATTTAATAAAATTGATATAGTAGACTTACCCCATGAAATGAAGAAATAGCTTCCATTGTACTCTCTGCAACATCAAGAGCTGTCATTCCCTCTTTATTTAAAAGCTTTAAGTTGGTCAGCTTATTCCATGTTAAATATTTCACAACTCTTGGTTGTCGGTGAATTGTTGCCAAATGTAAAGGAGTATTTCCTTCTTTGTCTTTCTGGTTTATCAACATCTGAAACTCATCACCTTTTCTGATAAAGTACTTGATGATGTTATACCTGCCATATTTTGCTGCAACATGTACTATAGTTCGGTCATGCGAATTCAGCAGTTCCTTTGAAGCAGGACAATGTTGAAGCAGCTCTTTAACAATGTCAACATGATCTTTGCTTGATGCAGAATGGATCGGAAAGGAGCCATTATTATCCGGTTCATAAGAATCAGAGGAACATTTTCTTAAAAAAAGTTGAACCCCTTCGAGAAAACCTGTTGATGCTGCATAATGAAGTGGAGTCCTCCCTTTCTCATCTTTTAGGTTGATGCTAAATGCCGTGTTTGGTATTTTGTCTAGTTCTCCAAGCATCCCTAATTGAATTCAGCATAGATTAGTTTCATATATGGTACACAGGAGCAACTTCCACACTTTGGGTTGAAATTCCTCCCCGGCAAGCACCTTCCACTTTGGTTTATGGAACGTATCAGATGACTCAGATCTATGGGTCCAGGAAGTACAAAAGAAAAATAAAAAGAAACAACTTGAAAAGAGAAGCAGAGCTCCAAAAAAAATTTCGGAGGGGCCAAAATCCAAATATCTTAACTAAGGGGGCCATTATACAATATGTTCAAAAACACTATAAATACTTTTAAATTTTTTCTAAAATCTAAAATATGTATAGGGCTATATTTGGGTTGGTGGAAGGGGGGCGGAGGGCCACCTCAGGCCCACATGTAGCTTTGCCCCTATTGTCGCCGATGACTACCTGTTCTTGGGTGGGCAACAACATCTCTTGAATAAGTAGGGAAGGGGTTTGGGTTTTTTTTCTTTGTTTTCTTAGTTAATTTTTTTTAATTGAATTTTAGTTATATTTATAAAAATTATAGTTAAAAAAAATACTTTAGTAGTTTTTTGTCCATGGCGTCAACATGTCATTTACCTTAGTCAAGAAAAATTATTGTTTGTGAACATAATATCACATATTATCCTAAGTTAAAGGGTTTAAGTGCCATGTTTGCTTTTTTTATAGATTCTTAACAAAATCAAGGGAAACGGGTTATGTGTAACACAATATGAAGTTTCAATGGGCATAATAAGACCTTTAAACTTCAAGGGGAAAAGTGCGAAAATGTTATACTTTTGGGGCGCAATATAGATAGAAAGCCTATATATTACTAAAGAGTAATTTTTTTGGACCCCTTATTTTACATTCTTGACCCTCTTTTTTTAAATTTCCAATTACAACCCTTGAATAAAATAAAACACTTGAAGAAAAGAAAAAAGCAAAAGCTGACCCACCCCCACCCCATGCCCACCGCCCGTGGCCCGACAGCTCTTCCCATCACCCGCGATCTCTCTCCTCTCTCTACTTTCTCTCTCTACCTTTATTTTTCTTTCTTTTTATTTCTCTCTTCCTTCCACCCTTATCGATATCAGACAACCATGGGTGACTGGCAACCCAATTGACCTCCAAATCGATCGCAGGGCGCCGACCTTCTATCTAGAGTTCGATTGGGTCATCAGGCACATATCCATGGTGAGCGAAGGAGAAAAAGAAAGAAAGAGAAAATAAAATAAGAACGAATTGGGAGAGAGAGAAAGAGAGGGAGGGAGGGAGAGGTTGAAAAAGAGAGAAAAAGAAAGAGGAGGGAGAATAAGAGAGAAAGAGAGAGATCGTCGGTGTTGGGAGGGAGCCATCGGGCCGCTAGCAGTGAGCATGTATAGGTGGCTAGCTAGGTCGGGTAGGAGTGGGGTGGGTTAGTTTTTGCGTTTTTTTTTTATAATTTTTTTTTTTTTTTTTTTTGCTTTCATTAAGGGTATGATAGAAAGTTTTGGAAAACAATTGAATAGGGGGTCAAGAAAGTGATTAAAGGAGGTCTAAATAGAAACACTCATTACTAAAGAGAAAGTATTTAGCAATGCCCCCTTAACCTTAGCCTATGTCTTACTTTGGTTCATGGATTTTTCTTTTACCTACTTTGCTCCCTAAAACTTCATTTATGTGTTTAAATGGTCCTTATTATTAAAAATGGTTACCAAACCGATACCAGCCCTACATTTACTAGACGATTATTTAGTGTTGATAACAAACTTAATTTAGTGATATATCTCTTTCCTCTTTCCTTAAGTTCTCAAATTTGAATCCAACCTGATTGCGGGATGAATATAAGACGATTGATTTCTGCCACATGATGAAAACAATGACTCAGATTTAGCTTATATCTTAAAACCTAAATGTAGGGGTGGACATTTTAACCGTGCACGGTGCACCGCCAAAACCTGTCGGATCGCATTGATAAAATACCGCAAAAAACCGTGTTGACAAAAAAAAAAGTCAACACCGCAAAGAAAACCGAACCGCACCGGTTCCTTCTAGTTCTAGTTCCACACTTCATTTAACTAAACCGCATCGAATCGCACCACATAAATAAAACAAATATATATTTTTATATTTTATACCATTTTTATACATATATATACCATTTTTATATACTTTTTATACATATTTATACCATTTTTATATATTTTTTATACACATTTTTATGTTCATTAACTTGTAATTTGTTTAACTTGTAGTTGTAGTCACTGATTGTATAATTGTATTTGTTTTTAACTTTTAAGTTTTAAGCACTAAGCAGGTTAAACAAAGTTTAATGTGTGAACATTTTTGGTTAAATTCATTGAATCAACTTGTAAACTTGTTTTTTTTTTGGCCAAAATTTGTTAATTAGGTTGGGTTTGCATCATTAAAATAATTAGGCTTAGGCTTAAAAAAACAAATCTGAAGCCCAAAAGTGCCAATCTGCCCATTAGGCCCAGAACCGTAGTGGAGAACCGCACCTTGAATGATTTGGTTTGGTTTGATTTTTCTCCTCCCTTTCCAGTTTTTAGCACCGAACCGGATCATATAGGGATGTTCGGCGCAGCGCACGGTTTCAGGGGTGAACCGGGCCGAACCGCACTGCGCCCACCCATACCTAAATGGGTAAGAACATGCACATTGGTAGTGCTAAATGCTAAATGTTATTGTAAAGATAACAATTTTTGGTGAAAATTGGCTACAGTGGGGGATGGTTGCTAAAAGCAATTTTAGCAAATGCTAAATTTTGGCACCAAAATTTAGCACAGCAATTGTTTGGACCAAGATAGGTGAGGGCCCAGCCAAAATGAAGTGGAGAAAATTGGTTTTGGTGGAATCCAAATGACAAGACTTTTATTGGGCTGCTAGTAGATAGAATTGGCCCACGTGCAATATATGTAGTAGGCACCACGTGAAAGAGCAGCAAGTGTTGCTTTTTGTTATTGATTGACATGTGGCAGCCAACCATCGGCTGCATTTTGAAATTTTTTATCTAAATAAAAAATATTAAAATATATTCAATATTGAAATCATTAAAATATTTATAATAACATAATTATATATTAAAATGGGAGGTGATTTTCGCACTCCCATTTTCTCCATTTGTACTCCTCATTTTTTAATTCTTTTTATATATTCTTATTATTTATATTTCCCAATCTACCCTTCATGCTCTCTCTCTCTCTTCATTTAGATTTTCCATTAAGATTCAATCACTCTTGATTTTTCAATCTATGTTTTCTCCATCTCTATTTTTTTAGATCTGCAATCCAGATAAATCAATTTATCGACAAGAACATCGCATCCCTGGTTTTATTCCTTTATCAAATTTTTTTAGCGAATAGAGGCCACCTAGGCCCCAGTAATTGAGTTGATTCTAAATTTTAACAAAGTAAAACTAGAGTCACAAGACATCAATTAAGAAAAATATAAAAGAATAGAAAATGGAAGAAATAAGGTTAAGATCGAAAACCTAATGGAAGAAAGAAGAAAACAAAAAAGAAAACCAAAAGTTAATGGAAGGTATTGCTCTAATATTCCAAATAAAGTTAAATACATACTTCTTCTATGAAAAAGGAATGAGAAAGAGAACCACATACTATTAAAAAAAGAGCAAAGATAGAGAGCGCGCATATCATAGTGGTGAAACTATCATCAAAAGACACAACGTCATTTTATTGATAACAAAGTTAAAAAAAAAAAAAAAAAAAAAAATCTAGGACGTAGAATTTAACATCAATGGCTACTTTTAGTGATAAGTTCAATACAAGGATTGTTCTATAGAGAATCCAGATCCGTTAAAAATGGAAGATAAAGAAGTGTGTTAAAAGAAAGTAAAATTATAAATTATAGACTCGAAAGAATAAAGGGCATATTTGGAAATATGAATTAAATTATGTATAAAAAAAAACATTTAAAAAAATGAAAATGAGTGCAACTTTAGAAAATGGAAGTGACTAAATTCGTCTCCCATTAAAATAATTTAATTTATAAATTTTGATTTATTAGAATACATATGAATATATTTAAGGATAAATATATATATTAATATTTAGCTATAGCTTTTGTTTCTTTGTAAAAAAAACTCACAAAAACTATAATTAAAGCTAAAAAATTGTGCTAAATAAACTATTGTACATGCTCTAAAATAAACCCACGAGGCCACGACCCACAGCCCAAGGTCAAAATAAGTCTGCCATAGACATATCTCAGCTGAACCTCTGCAGCACCGACAAATCTGCAATAACCTACGACCTACCTCAGTCAAAACCTAAAGCCACAAATGCGAATCTAGCCCCATTCATCTCGAATTGTCATGGGTATTAAAGAAGCAAGCTGTAGAGCCACCGTCAAATGACTAGTGCTGCATTTTTACATTACCAGTTGCAATGATTTGATGACAGACTTTGGAACAAAAATCCTAATATAATTAGAGAAACCCGAAGCAATTTGGAATTTTTTGGTCAGTTGTGTTTGAAAGTCTTTTGTTTTGGTCAGCTAGCCTCTTGGCTCCATAGAAGAATTAGAAATTAATAAAAGATGTTCGCAATTGAGAAATTGAAATACGTACGTACCTATCTTCCGGCCCAGAATTGCAGCATGCAATGGGGACTTGCCTTCCACCACTATGTTGCTAAGCGACACGCCAGTGCTTATAATTTCACGAACAAGCCAAGTAAACCCTGCTTCAGCGGCCAAATAAAAAGGTGATTTGTCTTCCTTATTAGCAAAAAACGAAACGGAAGGATCTTCCTTGATCAAGAGGTGTGCCATGGCTTTATGACCATTAATGAGTGCCTCATGCAAGGCAGTGTTTTGCTCCTCATTTTTTATCCTAAACAACCATCTATCCTCATTCTCAACATCTGTTGCTTCCCCAGCTTTCGCTAAATCAACAAGACATTCGACCATAGGGTAGTTCCCGGCTCTGGCTGCGATATGGAGTGCAGTGTCGCCTTGCAAGTTTTGGTTTGACAAAAGGGGCTTGTGAAGTTTTACAATCTCAGATGCTAGATTTTGATGGCCTAAGCTCACAGCTACGTGAAGGAACGTGTTCTTCAGGGGGCTTAGATGGGAGAGAAGCTGAATGAGAGCATCTGCAGTATTATTTGTCTCAAGCTGTACAATTGTCAAAAAGCGATCTTTCATGCCCAGAGTTGCACACTTGTACAACTTTTGGTATGTATCAGTTATTTGCTCAATGTCATGGAGTTCATGAGCTTCTGTCCATGATAGTCCTGCGAGCGCCCTAGCAATCCCATCCACCAGCCGCGTTTGTACATATTCTTGATCCAGACGGACCGGCGATGCCAGAACATCAATCAGGGCTCTCACTAGACTACCCACGGCGCTCACCACCACGTCCATGGCCTAAACTTACTATACTTGATATCGATCTTTGCACAACCACTAGTGAAAAGATCTATATCCTAGTTGTTGCTTGGAGAGTTGAGTTAACATATACCCAATGCAAATAAATCTTAAGATAATGTAATTATTTTTATAAATAATAAAATAGATCTGAAAACATTGACCAAAGAATAAATAAATAAATCTTAAAATAATATAAAATTTAGAGCGGAGACTTCAGAGGATCGGAGGCAAATGGTGTCTTTTTCCACTTTTCTTATACTAATCTCTCCACACTCACGAGTGTGTGTGACGCGCCTATTTCTATTACACGAATATCGATATTTTGGCAAGCGTTATCCATTTGATAGGCTTCTCCTATTTCTATTCTCAAATCACAAATACAAATACAAATACAAATACAAATGCAAACAAACCTAATTGTTCAACCCAAATGAAAGACCCAAAAACAAAATTTGAATATGTGAAATTCAGGGGAGATTAATTAAGGATAGAGAGGTAGAAAACCAATTTTCATATACGGGAATGTAAATTTGGGAAATAAAAAACTGACCATTGAATTTAAGCCGAAACGATATCAGCCATTTAGACCTAGAAATAAATTTTAGGATTCAAAAACCGTTATGTTTTATTAAATAGATATATACATGTAAATGGTGGTTGAAAAGTAGATGGGTGGGCCGGAGTAGGAAAATTTAATGGAAATTTTATTAAATAACTCATTTTAATACTACTCTAATTTTTTTGAGAAAAATTTACCTATAACAAGGATAGGAGTTGACTTGGCATCCCAAAATATAGATTATGTCTTGAAATTGAAGAAAGTGTTATGTGATGAAGTATAAAAGCTAGTATAGGTGTCATCATATTATTGGATTAAGATACCAAATCAACAATATTCCTGTTACAGGGAAGTTTCTCTCAACTTTTTTAACCCTTCTCTCCCAACTCTAGGGGTGGGCTTGGGACGGGGGGGACGAGACTAACCTCATCCCGTTCCCAATGCCGGAATTTGTATTCGGGATGGGATGACCATGGTACCGGTCGATCAAAACCAAACAATGTGGTATGGGATGGGTTCGGGACCGTGGAAGGCCAGTGGTGGGGGAGCTTCTGTCACGCCCCGAACCTGGGCACGTGCGGCACGTACTTTAAGGATTTCAAGAGTACAACGCCTGACTGTCCGGCATTGTATTCTCAAATTCCCTAAAATACGTAAGCCTATTAAAATTTAAAACCAAAACTTTATTGAAAATATATTTTACTTGCGGAAGCTAATATTTAAAGAAATACAATTTAATGAGCCAAATTAAAAACAAATACAAATTAAATTAAATTCATTTAACCATGTATTCAATCTCTAATCCACAACAAGCAAATCCATTAACATCACTCATTCAACCATGGCAGTTCACAATGATTTCATTGAATGACTCAGCAGCAAATCAATATGTGTTCCCTTATAAATTTAATAACATCAAGATGTCATCAGTCAAATGGGCAATCTTTAGTAATCCACATAGTGCACCAACGGCTCAAAAACGTTATCAGAACGAATTCTGAAGTTTGTCCATTTATTTCCACATGCCAAACAATGTAACCAAATTAATCCATTTTTATCGATTCATCTTCTTTTCTTTTTACTATTGCCCTGGTTATTTGGCCCAGTGTCGTGTTTACGAGCTCTCATCGACGGTCACGACTAACCGCCTCGGATTAAGGTAACCGAGTACACCTGTCGTATTTACGAGCTTACATCGATGGTCACGACTAACCGCCTCGGATTAAGGCCACCGAGTACACCAGTCGTATTTACGAGCTTACATCGACGGTTACGACTAACCGCCTCGGATTTTGGCAACCGAGTACACCCTGCACTAGCGGATTCTGATTGAATTTAGGGTCTTTCACCCAAGAGAGATACAGTCCTTGCTTACTTTACAAACCTGGGCAACCAATCTACTATTTTACCATCAACTTCCAATTTACTTTCAACATAAACACATTTCTTGCAAACTTCCACATCAATATTCCATTTCACTTATCAAGTGCAAATAAATATCAGTACATTACTTCTTTCCAAAACAATTATTATCAGAATGTTTTTCAAAACTTCCTTTCAACGAGAAGGGTATCATTCATTATGCTTAGATTATCAAATAATAATGACATATTGCAATTCAACACCAAGTTATTCAAATACTTGTCCTTTCAACTCTCCCATAAGAATAATAATGACATATAATTCAATTCTCTTAAATCAATTGTCTGCAGCCCATATTCATTATCAGATTAATATATGCAAAATGATATAGAAATCAATTTCTCAAATTAATAACATGCATCCGTTATGCATCTCTAACAATTTATATGAATAATACTTATACTCAATTGAAAACAACTCAACATGAATATTCATAGCTAATGCTCTTTCACGGCACCATTGCTTGGATATCAAATCCGGCAGCATAACGGCATCGGGAATGAGGTTTCCCGAACCTGTATACCTGTTAAGACCAGACAACCAACAATTAGATATACAGGGTTCACAACTTGGCCGTTCAACAGCCGAAATAGGCGGTAACCACCACCCACGGTGGCTGCCCAGCCCCTAACAACACACAAACACTCACCAATACGCAAACAAACCCTAGAATTGGCCTCTAGATGTCTTGGGGAGGCTGATTGACAAGGAAAATCACTCGACCCGCCGCCACAAGTGGCGGAGCCGACGGTGGCAGCGGCGGCACAAACTTAAAAATGCCCAAATTCAACTCCAAACAATCCTAATCATATAATAGAACCTTTAATTGCACAAAAACAACACGAATTTGAGTCCAATTTCAAGATATTTGAAAATAACATAAACCCTAAAATCGAATTTCTAAAATCACAAAATTGAACATCGACACCTTAGGGGAAAGATTACCCGTACCTAGAGGATCGATTTTGTCAACTGGATCGATGGCCAATTATCGCCGGAATCAGCAGCGGAAGCCGGTGGCTGACTTGGCTTCTCGAGCTCATTGCTCCGTCGTGGAGCCTCGTATGGACGAACAGAGACCATGGCTAAACTCACCATGTCGAGGCGAACAAAGCCCAGTAGGTCCGGCCATTCAATTTCTGCCGGAACAGTGAAATCGCGGTGGTGCAGCCGCAACCTTGGTGGCGTCGAATCGCCGTCGTGGAGCATCACCGGCGTGAGGAAAAGGCACGGGAAGACTCGCCGTGAGGAGAGGAGGAGGACCCAGGTGGTCCAGCGCCGCAACTCCGTCGGAAAACACAAATCGCCGACGGGGGCGTTTTCTGTCTCGCGCCGATTCTCCGTCTACGGTGGTCGGCCGGCGAAGAGGACGGCCGCTGGAGGTCGGCGACGGCGAGAGGAACTCGCCGGTGCTCGCCGTTGGTCCAGGGGTGGCCGGACGGCGAAATTGCCGAGGAGAGAGAACAGGCAGAGAGAGAGAAGAGAGAGAAGGGAGACGCGGGGACAGAGGAGAGAGAGAGCCCCCCCGAAAATTCTGGAATTTTGGGTATTTATAACCCACTCATGCAAAATTACAAAATTGCCCCTCCCTTCAAATGCCCGTATCTCTCAAACCGTAACTCTGATTTATGCATGCTTCGTGTCTACGAATTCGTGGACTCGAGATCTATCCAACGGGCCCAAAGTCAAAATCAAAAGTCTACTAATTTTAAAAGTCAACTTTGGGTCCATCCCAATTTAAAACAAATTTAAAATAAATCCAATACCTTTTTAATTTCCAAATAAATTCTTAAGGCATTTAAAATAAAACTTTGAAAAATACGGGATCTCACAGCTTCTCCCAGCTGTTCTCGCAACTGTGAGGGGTTGGGGGAGGTCCTGCGCCGGCGAGCTTCTGGGTTGCCGGAACCAGCTGGGTTTTGGCCGTGGCGGTGACGCACACGCAAGTGGGTGGCTGCCTGGCTGGGTTCTGCGCAACACCTAGGAAGAGAGAGGGAGAAGCATTGGGAGGGGAAGAGAGTTGAGAAAAGAGAGAATTTGAAAGAATCTGGGAGGGGGGGAACACATAACAAAGAAGAAAAAAAAATGAAAATGCACGGGGAAGGGAAGAGAGTTTAGAAGAAAGAGTTTGAGAGAATCTGGGGGGGAAGAAGAAGACAGAACAAAGAGGAAAAAAATATAAATGAAAGTGAGGTCAGGTCTTAGGGGGAAAAGAAGGGGAAATGTATAAAATAATAAAATTAATTATATACGGGACGGGATGAGATGAGATTGAAATATTAGTACTGTTCTCATCCCATTGTATTCAAGATCGGTATGGGATCCTCCCGAAAATTATGGGACCTAAACGGTACGGTACATAACCAAGATGGGACGAGATGAAACCGGTATGGGTTCGGTATCCCAATATTAATGCCCACCCCTACCTAACGTACTCTTACTTTTTTTTACTCTTTAGCCACTTTTGAGACCAAATTACCCTATCTTTCTCTTTCTCTGTGTCTCTGTGTTTGTCTGGAAGTAGCCGATCTGGGTGCGACACCTAACAACCAACACCAATCATGCAACAAAGGAACAAATGGTCGACAAATTAAGAAATAAACTCTTTGTGGGTTTGCTGGTGTATAAGAGTATATGAGTATATAGCTAATACATACCCATGAAACTTGATAAGGTGGTGTCGACAAAGAAATAAACTTCATGATGGTGTATAAGGTGGTAAACAGTCCAAGTAGGCAGAGCAACAAAGGAATCCAACTTCCCAGATCCTAATATTCAAGAGTTTATTTAGATTTTTCATAGAGTTTGTTCAGATTTTTCTGTCAATTTTTTAATATTTAGATCTGAGTTTAACAAACTATGATATGGATTTGTTGTTCTATAAATTCCGACATGAGTTTGTTATTCCAGATATGAATTTTCGATTTGGGTTTATTGTTTTAGATATGAAATTTCGATTTGAGTTTGCTATTCCAGATATGAAATTTCAACATGGGTTTGTTGTTTCAGATATTAAATTTGATTGTCAACGACATGCAAATGGTTGACAAATGATGAACACATGGTCGACAAATAGTTGACACATGTTCAACAAATGGTGCTACAATCACTTTAGATGGTGCTGCAACAAGTTCATCATATTAACATTTCTTTGTCGACAAAGTGTTGATATGTCGACCATGTGGCGACTAAAAGGGCATTTTTGTCTGAAAAGTGGCCAAGAGTCAAAAAAGTAAGAGTTGGGAGAAGGGTTAAAAAAGTTAGAATAGTATTAAAAGAGGTTATTTAATAAAATTTCTCAAGATTTAATGAGGTAGTAATATTGTCACACTTTAAGCTTTGTTTAGTCCAAATAATGGACGGTGAAAAAAACAATTAATCCTCACTATTTCTTTTGGTTAAGATTAATCCTCACTATTTTAATTAACTAAATGTATAGCCATTGCAGTTGATGAATTTTGGGTCAAAAAAGACTGTTTGTTGTTTGACTTTATAAAGCAACTCATAATTGGTTGCATTATTGTAATTGAGCCAGCTGGATGTTGCTTAAAGTGTATCAGCAACCTTGTACCAAAAAGGTGCTCCCTTAAACTATACGTTAACCATGTGTTTAGACGTTGGGAAGGGAACTATTTCAGTTCCATCAAATTTCTGACCAATTTTATTCACTAATTTGATAATGGGCACTGCTTTCCGCTCCCTTAAACTATACATTAACCATGTGTTTAGACGTTGGGAAGGGAACTATTTCAGTTCCATCAAATTTCTGACCAATTTTATTCACTAATTTGATAATGGGCACTGCTTTCCGCTCCCTTAAACTATACATTAACCATGTGTTTAGACGTTGGGAAGGGAACTATTTCAGTTCCATCAAAATTCTGACCAATTTTATTCACTAATTTGACAATGGACACTGCTTTGCGCTCCCTTAAATATACACTAACCATGTGTTTAGACGTTGGGAAGGGAAAAGTTGGTCTTGTGTTCCATTCGGTCTAAAGCAGAAGGGACAAATGATAGGGAATCTTATTCACTAATTTGATAAGGCTTATTCACACCATTGTCCTCTGTAAGATATACTTTTTTTCACTTTGTCACCTGAAACTTAAATCCTCTCAGTTTGCCACCTGAACTTCACACAGTTGTTGCAAAACACCATATGCCATCAACTCTGTCAATTTTTCTGTTAAAAAAGCTGACGTGGCACCTATATGGCATGAGTGGGACCCTTTTTTAGTTATGTAAGATCCATGTGGACAAAAAAAATAATAAAAAATCATTTTTAAACTAAAAAATAATAAGATTCATGTCAATTTTTTTTGTCCACATGGATCTTACATAACTAGAAAAGGGTCTTACCCATGCTATATAGGTGCCACGTCAGCTTTTTTAACGGAAAAATTGACAGAGTTGACGGCATAGGGTGTTTTGCAACAACTGTGTGAAGTTCAGGTGGCAAACTGAGAGGATTTAAGTTTCAGAGAATAAAGTGAAAAAAAGTGTATCTTACAAGGAGTAATTGTATGAATAAGCCATTTGATAATGGGCACTGTTTTGGGTACTCAACTTTGAATACCACCTTGTATTTATCACCAATCACATAAATTATAATGGGATTCATTATGAGAGAGAAAATGATGAACTCCATCATAGGGTCATGTGATCGGTGATTAGTACAAGGTTGGTACTCAAAGTTATACCCAAGCATTTTCCTTTGATAATAGTGGGTGGGCTTAGCAACCTGAGATTTGTGGGTTTGCACACCCTTCAACATATGGACCAACAGAGACCCATTAACCTCCTCCACTCCACCCAGTTGTTGAAGAAAGAATAATTAAAAAATTGGGCTGTGGTGTGAGGAAATTTTAGCATCGAATGTGGCTTGTTGCAGGTGAGTTTATCCCTAACAAACACCAATTTCATATTGGTTGATATTCTTGCTTCAAGCATTCAGTTTTTGTCGTTGGAAAATTTTATGAATTCCAAAGTTTTTCTTGCAGGGGGGTTATTGAAGAAATCTAGGCATCCATCTCAAAACCAATTGGCAATGAGAGAAGTAACTCAAATCCTAATAAGCCACTAGCAAGACCCTCACATCTTCAATGTGAGATTTCTCTCAACACGCTTCCGCACGTGTGACGTCATTTAAGCCTAACACATGGACAATTTATATTGGGTGACGTGGGAGCATGTGTGGCCGTTAGGCGCATCACGTGGATAACCTGCTCTGATACCATGAAGAAATCTAGGCATCCATCCCAAAGTCAATTGGCAATGGGAGGAGTAGTCCAAATCTTTATAAGCCACTAGTAATGCCCTCACATTTTCAATGTGAGATTTCTCTCAACAGTTATGAGCTAAGTTCCTGAATGAGCGGCCTCTGCGAACCCATTAAAAATAAGCCTGATTAAAATCTGTAAAGAATTGGAAACAGCCATTTTCAATTGTTCTGAGGTGAGTTATACAAAACCCATTAAAAGTAAGCATGATTAAAATCTGGAACTTTGAATTTGGGAATTTGATTGAATTTGGGTGCAGTTTTTGAGCAAAAATTATAATTAAAATATCCTCTGTGGTTATTGTGCAAATGCATTTTACACATATTAACTTGTTTGTCACTGCTCTTTGAATTTTTACCCAAAATGTCAGATATTGGGATGCTCCTTCATTCTAATTGACATATATACATTTTCCGGGTTTTTAGAACTTGTGTAAATTGGCGTTGATTACCTTGTACCAGTTTTAATGGACCCTTGTTGAATGTACCAAATTTGTTAACATGAGTGATAGGAGGTATTTCCTACATATTGTACGTGTTCTTGAGTTTGGCCTTACGAATATTTTATATAAGCCTAACTGGGCTTTGTATTTCTTTCTTTTATTTTCCGTGATATAAAAAAAATGTATTTCTTTTATGATTGCATAAGTTTTCAGGTAACTAAGCAAATTATTAATTTTGTGCGAATGAAATTGAATATGAGTATATGACTAGGAAATCCAATATATATATGAATTAAGGAGGAAACAGATAGTGACGGAGGCTGACTAGTCAATGATGTAGGTAGTATTTCCAAAGATAAAGGCTTTGAATCTGAATCATTGGAAACCTTAGAGCTTGGATTATTTAATGTGGGATGTCTAGCACTAGTGCTAGCAATTACATAAGTCGCCCAAACTATTGTTAAGAGCAATATTGATGGTCCAGCCACCATCCCAACTCCAGTATACACATATTCTTTAGCAATCTTCTTTGTGTAAATTCAGAAGCTTTTAAGAGTTATCAAATTACTGTTTTAATTAGTCAGTCAAGTCATGCTATGTACACATACCTATAAGTGTATGCATGATATATAGATCAAAGTATAAGGAGTCTGGATGCTAACTGCTAGGTATTGGCTGATTGTATTGTACCGGAACTGAAAATTTGGACAACCCTATTTGCTTTTCTAATTAGTCTTGCTTGCTGACAGAAAAATTGTATTGCTTCACCTTTTTCATAAGAGGATTAAATATAATTCTTAACTTGTTTGATTTTAGGATGACACATTTTCTAGATAAGACTTGGGTTCAAATTAGGGCTGCCTTTTGGTTTGGTTTTTACCGAACCGATCGACTACCGACCAAATTTTTTAGGTTTGGTATACTGATTTTCACAATTCGAAAATCGGAAATCTGAAACCGAAAAAATTATAAAAAAGTTGGTTTGGTTTTGGAAAACCGAAAAAAGTTAGTAAACTAATCGATTACCGAAAATTATTACTGAAATAAACCAAATCAATTATTACTGAAAAAATTGAAACAATTACCGAAATTTAGTTATATATGCTTATATAATACTATTATGTTAGTGGTACAATAAATATTAAACTACTAATATCTTAAACAACTATAAGAAAATATAATTGTAGAATGTTATCATATTAATATTATCAAAAGTGTGAGTTAAGATATAGAGTCATTCTCTAATAAACTAAATATTATTATTTTTAGGAAAATAAGAATCTCATCTTTAAGTAAGTAATGCATATATACATACTAAATTAATAGGATATACTAATACATATTATTAAACTAATTATACTAGTATATATTATTACAAACATTAATATTATTGCAATTAATACTAATACTAATACTATACTAAACTACCAATACTACTCATACAAATATATATTCATCAAACATTATGTTTTATGCATCATATTTGATTAAATTTTAATTTATATTGGTATATAATAATTAGTATTATTATAATTAAACCGAAAATGAACCGAAGATTTACTGAAGTAAATCGAAAATGAACCGAAGATATACCGAAGTAAATCGAAAATGAACCGAAAAGTGTAAAATACCAAAATTACCGAAATCGAACCGAAAACTAAAGTTTACCAAAAATTACCGAACCGAAAAATACCGAAATCGAAAAATACCAAATTTTTTTGTTTTGGTTTGGTAAGCCTCAATACCGATCCGAACTGACCGATGGGCAGCCCTAGATCAAATTGATCATACTAGCGATGAATACATTACTCAGCTGTGTCAGTTTTTGGATCTTAGAGCCCGTTTGGTATCCTACTCAATTTTTTTTTTTTTCAAAAATGAAGATTTATTTTTTAATTTCAGTTTTCAAAATCAATTTTTAAAATTTGAAAACAATTTTTAAATTCTAAAAATAATGGCAGCTAAGAAATAAGGAAGTGTAAAAAAACAAATGAGAAAAACAATGTTTTATCGTTTTTTAAAAAGGCTTGTTTTTTAATTTTTTTCTAAAAATTGTTTTTGAAAATGGTCTACCAAACATATTTTCTTAACTAAAACATGTTTTTTTTTTTGAAAAAAAAAAGGTTTTTGAATAGGATACCAAACAGGCCCTAAGTTTTTATACTGTAGGGATTAATAATAGAGTCAAGTGTCTTTGTCGTGTGTGCTACAATAGATTATGGAGAGTCTGAAGTGAGATTGTCAACCATATGGATGTTGATGGTATGGATCCTCGTTACGTGGTTTTGCCATGGATTAATCATGGTGATTCGATTCAACCAATGTTGAATTTGAAGGAGCTTATAGTCCAACACTACCAACGACCATGAAATAGATGATATGAATTGTTTAGGGTTTTTCCTCTTTCTCTATCTTTTTTTTTTCTCTCTCTCTCTCTCTGATCTAAAGATCGAGGATCTCGCTGACAGCGCTCTGGCTATGGGTTACAATGAAGTGACAGAGAATAACTAGAGAGAGAAAGAGATAGAGAGGAAGAGAGAGAAAGAGGATGGAGAGAAAGGAAAGAGATGAATAGAGGGAGAAATGGACAGAGATAGGGGAGGAATGGGCCGTGCCGGTGGGTATAGCCGTCCCCGGCGGGTAGGCCCTTAAGGTGGGTTGGGTAGGGTGGGGAGGAGGGGTGCGATCTGCACCTCCCTCTTATTTTGTTTTTTTTTTTAGTTTTAATCTTTTTTTCCTTTTTTTAGTTTTAATATATTAAGTTCTTTATTAATAAGCCACAACATATATTTTTTTTTGTCATAAACTCAAACTTCTAATCTACTTATTTTAAGCCACAAAATATATTTTTAAGTCACAAAAAATATTTTAAGCCACAATTCAAGAAAAATCAAATATGAAACATTCAATATTATTCAAACTCAAGCATACCCAAATTTTAGTTAAATTAATTTTGAATTCTTTTGAGAGATTTTTGATTTTAGGTTTATGGTATAGTATTTAGAATTTAGGGCCAAAGCCTTAAAACTCTAATTATGAAGTCATAAAACCTAAACTCTAAATGATTAAACCTTAAAACAAGATTATCATTCAACAAAATGTAATTCTACGAAATTATAAAGTGTAACTCTACAAGAGTTACATACTGCATTATAATAAAAGAAAGTCTAACTCTACAACATATTGCATCATAATAAAATAAAGTATAACTTTGTGAGAGTTTACATAAGGCATCAGGAAAAAGTTTAGTTTTAAACCACTTCGTGTGGCTTAAAATAAACAGATATTTTACATGAGTTTATGAGTGAAACTTACAATTTTTTGTCGCTTTTTGCTAATTTACTTTACTCTATTTTAATTTTAATCCTTTTTTAGTTTTAATCTTTCTTAGTTTTAATATTTTTATTTTTTATTTTTTTTATGTATTAATCTTTTGAGTTTTAATATTTTGTAACTTAGAAATATAATTAAAATTTTATTTAATATGAAAAGACCAATTTGCCTTTCGTTTTGACGAAGTTTGTAACATAAGTCACTACAAGAAAAACATATTTGGGCGACGAACATATATTCGTCGCCCAAAGCAATTTAGGGCGACGAATAAGAAAATTTGTCGCTCAATGTCATAAAGGTTTGGCGACGAACATGTTCGTCGCCCAAAGAGGTTTGGGCGACGAATCACACGTTCCTCGCCCAAAGTAACTTTGGGCGACGAACATATTTCGTCGCCTAAACATTAACAACAAACAATTAATTGAGAAATACGTACATTGGGCGAGGAATATACATGTTCGTCGCCCAAAGTGCCTTTGGGCGAGGAAAACGAAAATTTGTCGCCCAAACTTACTTTGGGTGACAAAATATTTCGTCGCCCAAACTCATTTTGTGCGAGGAATATACATATTCCTCGCCCAAAGACTCTTTGGGTGACGAAATTATGTTCGTCGCCCAAACTATGTTTGGGCGAGGAACCTGTTCGTCGCCCAAAGGGTCATCCTGTTTTTTAATAATGGTTTGGGCGAGGAACCTAACATTTCGTCGCCCAAAGTAACTTTGGGCGACGAATTGTGAGGTTCCTCGCCCAAGATAACTTTGGGCGACGAAATTTGTAGTTCCTCGCCCAAAGTAAGAATACTTTTTTGTTTACAATTTTATATATGTAATAGCATACTATACGATTGTATTTCCAAAGATCATAACCATTCATTTTTTAATTCCCCACTTAAGGATCATCCATGCAAAAAATTAGCTCAATCGGAGATGTAGAAGTTAGGTAACGGTGGTTGAACTTATGAACGATTGTAAATTTTCTAATACGAATCGAAGTATGAGATGAATTCCGATTTAGCCGATTTTTTGCAGGAATGATCTTCCAGTATAAACGAATAGAATGAACGGTTCCGATCGTTGAAATCACATTGTAGTCTTCACAAATTGTTGAATCACCAAAATTTCTACCCAAAAGTTAATATAATTATACTCTTCAAGTGTATTTGTATGTAGAAGATCACTTTTGTATTGTGTTTTTAACGATCCGAACCGATCATTCCTTAGTGCCTCACTCAAAGATCATCCATGCAAAAAATTAACTCAACTGGAGATGTAGAAGTTAGGTTTAGCATTTAGGATGTATGAACGATCTTGATTCTTATAATAATAATCGAACGGGTAGATGAACTCCGATTGAGCCGATTTTTTCCAGGGTTGATCTTTGAGTATGAACATATATGAAGAATGGCTCTGATTGTGATAATCACGTTGTGGTCTTCACAATTATTGAAGCTACAAGGTTTTAACGAAAGAGTTGATATAATTTTATTCTTCAAATGCAAAAACCACTGATTTATATGTAGAACCTTATATGTCGATTGTGTTTTTAACGATCTGAACCGTTCATTTATTAGTTTGTCACTCAAAGATCATTCCTCTAAAATATTAGGTCAATTGGAGATCTAGAAGTTTGGTATTGGAGCTCGAACGTATGAACGATCATGGTTCATAAAAAAATTCAACTTTGGGCGACGAAATGTAGCTTTAGGCGACGAACAATGCGTCGCCCAAAGTCTGAAATTATGGCGGGATAAAACGGTGCCCTAGAGTCAACAACTTTGGGCGACGAACATGAATTCGTCGCCCAAAGTGACTTTAGGCGACGAATTAACACGTTCGTCGCCCAAAGTCACTTTAGGCGACGAATTCATGTTCGTCGCTTTAATATACTTGGGGCGACGAACATAAATTCGTCGCCCAAAGTCTTTAAATTTATACCCATCTCTGGGTTCAGTTCAGTCACTCTCGCTCACTCACTCGATCCCTCACCCTCGCAGCGCCGCATCCCGCCTCCTCCTTCCCTCAGCTCTCACTCCCTCCTCCTCCTCCCTCCTCCTCCTCCCTACGCCTCCTCCTCCTCCTCCCTCCTTCCCCGAAACCCAAAACCCCCCCCCATCGGCAATCCACCCCCCCGAAAACCCACCCCCCCTACCGAAACCCACCCCCCCCATCGGAGACCCACCCCCCCTCCCCTGAAAATCCACCCTCGCCGAAACCCACCCCCGAAAATACCCACCCCCGCTGAAACCCACCCCCCACCCGAAACCCACCCTCCCCCGATAACCCACCCCCACCGAAACCCATCCCCCCCCCCCAGCCGAAACCACTCACCCAAAACCCCCCCCCCTCGAAGCCGAAACCAGCTCAACACAGGTATTTGTTTTTTTTTTTTTTTTTGAATTTATGGTATTTTATGGTATTTTCTGTTTTTTTTTTTTGTATTTTCTGTTTTTTATGTTTTCTAATATTGTGGATTTTGTACTTGTTGTGGATTTTGCATAAATTGGTTGTGAAATTTCTGATTTTAGTGGTAATTAGTTAATGTTGTGGGTTTTTTTAATTTAGTGGTTTGGTTGTGAAATCTGAATTTAGATTGATGTTGGGCTCATATTTGACAATGATTTATATTTTTGGTGAATGAAGGATAGTGTTGCATTTGTTGTGAAGGATAATTGCATTTTTGGTGAGGTATGTGTTTAATCTATCTTTTAGTTAAGTTTTTGTATGATTTAGTATTTAATGTTTCATATATAATTGTATTAAATTTTTGAGTGAATTAGTTTGTATGTTAAAATTAATTACAAAATTGATTAATTAATTTGTATGTTTTTATATGCTAAAATTTAATAGTTTGTTTGTATGCTTATATGTATATTGTTAGATTAATTATAGTTTAGTTTGTATGTTACATTTAGTTTAGTTGTAATTGCAAAATTTCCGATGACGTAGTCCAGCACTCCTCGAGTACTGGGTGAGGTCATGTGGCACGAAGTGCTTGTGCGAAGTTATCAATCGATAACTTTGTACATTTAACTAGTCGTGCGAAGTTATCAGTGGATAACTTTGTACACTAAATTTAAATTCACCTTAGACCCGTTCGAGAGTCTATTGGACGCGCGCATGGGCGCTGGGCGTGACTGCGCTCCAATATGATTCTTGAATTGTCCAAATTACCCATGGACAGTTTGGGAGTGCACAATTATGTGTTGTGGTTAGCGGTTCATGTGATGTGGATTAGTTAGCTTGTTAGTTTTTAAATATAAAATTTAGTTTAATTACAAAATGTAGATTAATTAGTTTGAGAAATATAATTTAGTTATAAGGTGAAAGGCGATGGAGTCAGCTCCCAATGATGTAGGTCAGCCATCCTCGAGTACTGGGAGCCCCTCTATGCCACGGAGGGCCCGTCGATCTCACCGCTCTAGTCAGGTCACCGTTTCCGCTTCCGCTTCATCTACTGCGACGTCATCCACTGCGACGAGGGGACCATGTAGTGGGTTGAAGTCCTCTCGGATCGTGCGCAGTACTGGGGCGCGGATTCCAGTCATGTGTGTGCAAAACGGCCGACGACCGTTAGATCCTAACGTTGACAGTTTGTTCTCGCATGATGTGGGGGCTATTATTCGTGCCGAGTGCGCCATGGTTGCAACCACTTGGAAAAAATTGCCGGCAGAGATTCAACACAAAGTGATCCGCTCCATCTCAGTGAGTATATAGCTCAATAATTAATTCAAAATGATAAATTTGATCATTCATAACAATCTAATATTTTTTTCAGGTTAACTTTGACATTCAGATGGATGATCCCCTCACTGTCACGTACATGACAGATTTACTCATCAAGTCCTACAGGCAGTGGAAGCACGAACTACACGTGCATTTCAAGGGATTTTCGTCGGCAGTTGAGGCATTGGCGAACCCCCCTATGGAGTTGGTAGAGCGGTCTGACCAGTGGCGTTTTTTGTGCGATCATTTCATGAGTCCGTCGTTTTGGTACGTTTTATCATCTTAAGACTTTAAAAAATCGATTATTGTTTTGTTATTCTATTATTGTATACATACACTAACATATTTATAATTTGCTTAATATTTAACAGAAGAAGTCGATCGCCAACGCCAGAAACCGGAAAGGGAAGCCGTTTAACCATCATAGTGGTCCGACGCCCATCTCATATCGAGTGGAGTCGCGACGTCGGGTACGTCATTATTTAATTTAATACATATATATTCTTTAATATTGGTTGGGTCTTTGACAAAATTATTTTCTTTTTCAGCGTGGGTCGCAATTCCCGGAGATAGATACTTTCAGAGATATCTATGTTCATCCCGGTTGTGATGCGGCCAAGGCAAAACATGTTAGTTTTTTATATTTTAAAATTCATCATATAATTTTTTATATTTATTTTTCTAATTGATTACTTGTATATATAACATTTTGAAGGATGAGATGGTGGCCAACTCGAGAATATATTTGGAGAGCTTGGCCGAGCAGCACCCTCCGGGTACTCCGTTGGAGTCGATTCCAGTACCTGATCCCGATGTCGGACTTCGTATTATGATAGACTCATTGGGTGTTAGGCCCGGTAAGGAAATACGCGGCATGGGATATGGGTGGATTCGTGATGTTCGATCCTCGTCTTCGTCTTCATCTTCGTCTCAGCCATCTGCAGTCGTCGCAGGGTTGTCCGCTCAAGTGAAGAAGTTGCAGGAGGACTTACGAGCTGAGAGAGCGGAGAAGGAGGCGTTGTATGCTGCATTGACCAAGGCGATACCTGGGTTTGTCCCTCCACCATCTTCTCATTAACCTCCGTCAGATATGAATGATGATGATGCTACTAGTTTAGAATAGATTGACTATATATATTAGGGTTAATTACTACTTTGTATGGATATTTTGATATATAAATTTATGAATTTTGTTTTATATAGTTTTTGAATAAAGAATTTTTTTTTAAATATTTAATTTAAATATATAATTTAAATAAAAAAAAATTTTTTTAAAAAAAATGTTTGGGCGACGGAATGTTTCGTCGCCCAAAGGGTGTTTGGGCGACGAATAGCTTTGTTCGTCGCCCAAACACCTTTGGGCGACGAAAAATTCCGTCGCCCAAAGCACGTTCCAGCGAGGAAATTAGTTATTCCTCTCCCAAATCTTGTTTAGGCGACGGATAATTTCGTCGCCCAAACATGCTTTGGGCGAGGAATAAGTGTGTTCGTCGCCCAAACCCTCTTTGGGCGACGAAATTTGTCCGTCGTCTAAACTTGCTTTGGGCGACGAATTTTATGTGTTAGGAGACGAAAAAATCCGTTGCCCCAGGTGTCTTTGGGCGACGAAATTTAGAAGTTCGTCGCCCAAACCCTTGGGCGTCACATTTTGGGCGTCCACACGCTCGACGAATGCATTTCGTCGCCCAAACGTTTGGGTGACGAAACTCTACTTTGGGCGACGAATTTCGTTCCTCTCCCAAACCCTTTTTTCTTGTAGTGAGTTATCGAATGTCCTACGTTGATACAAACCATTAATAAGTGTCATTCATCAACATAACTCTAAATACGTATCCTGAAATAAAATTGACTCGAAAGTATATGTTCTATTTAAAAAAAATTCTCAAAATAAAAAGACAAAGATGTACTAACCGTTAACACTCATTTTCATTAACAAACATAATACTAATGAAATATATATTCTAACTGTTACTTTCATTATCAAATATGTTATCAATATATATTTCTTTTTCACTGCCTTTGTATTTAAAAAAAATAATTTCTATAACTATGTATTCACACTATAGATGAAGCGAGCAGCCCCTTTAATTGATTTTCATCATGTCTCCACAGTCACACATTTGGAGAACATATGCAAGTAACCTTTTTTTGATGGTTTTTTTCAATTTTGGTACCAAAGGCTATACCATTGTCCCAATTTGATACCCAAACTTTTATTTGTCCCAATTGAGTACCCAAACTTTTATTTTGTGTCTAATAGATATCCAAGTGAATTTCTGTAAAAATTGTTAACAGAAGTTAGGGATAATAAGGTCACTTCAAAAAAACTCTATATTAATTCTTTTAGAGTGCTGCTATTTGTACACCATTTTTTTTCTTTTTTTCTCCTACACACCCCCTATCCTCTTCTAAAATTTAAAATTTAAAATTTCTCTTAACACACTCCTCCAATTACCCTAATGCCCTTATTTTATCAATTTCACAAAATTTCTCATCACAACACTCCCCATCAACTCAGACAAAAAAAAAAAAAAACCACACACACATGACACACCCATCCCCTGTGATGCGGTCTGCGTATTCGGCATATCTATCTTTTAATTTCAAAAGATTTATTTTATTTTCATAATTTGTAATAAGAAGTTTCTATTAGTTTTAGGGACTTTTCTTTGATTTGGAAAAATAGGATTTTAATTAATATTTTATATTTTATATTTTGTCTTAATTAGATTTTTGTCACCCAAGTATGTTTGGTGCCCAAGTAATCTAAGCCCTATAAATATGGGTTTTTGTACTCTTCTAAGCTGGTGGTTGATAATTAATAAAATTTGAGAAGAGATGATTTCTCTCTTTTTCCCTATTTTTCTGATAGTGTAGAGAATTATCAATGTAATAGGAGCCCTTGTTTTTGGCCATTCTCAATGTAGAAAATCAACAGATCTAAGGTAGGTTGTGTTTCGAAAAACCGTATCTCTTTCGCCCGCTGCGTGCTGCATCAGTTTTGGTATCAGAGCTAAGTTTCTGTTTTGGCACTAAGGAGAGCTCCTGGAGGACGTAACGGAATAGGGCCTTTTGAAGATGACCTCGACAACGTATATGGAAGAGAAAACATAGGTCGTTTGGCAAGACAGGTGGAAGCGGTATCTCAACAACTAGAGAACGTAGTGAACCTGTTGGCAGATCAACGCCGAGACCAAGAACAAGATCGACATGAAGATTATGAAGGTTATGAAGAGGAAGGTAATCCTTATGGCCATCGACGAAGTCCTAGAAGGGAAAGAAAACCCATCCCTATTTATGATCACCGTTGGGAGTCTGGATTGAAAGTAGACATTCTAGAATTTCAAGGTAGTTTGCAAGCAGAGGAGTTTCTTGATTGGTTGTGTGCTATAGAAGAAATCCTTGAATTTAAGGAGGTTCTTGATTAAAAAAAGGTTTCTCTTGTGGCAACCAAATTGAGGGGTAGAGCTGCAGCGTGGTGGCAGCAAGCCAAGTCGACTCGGGCCCGTCAAGGCAAAAGTAAAATTGTAGAGTGGGAGAAGATGAAGAAGAAGATGAGAGAGGCTTTCTTACCCCCTACAATTCCACCAAGTTGCTTTACCAACAACTTCAAAACTCGAGAAAAGGCAATCGATCGGTTGAAGACTGTACTGAGTTTTATCAGTTGATCACAAGGAATGTCCTTGCAGAAATGGAAGAACAATTAGTGTATCGGTATGTAGGTGGCTTAAGGACTCTATTCCAAGATACTCTGAATTTGTTTGACCTTTTGTCAGTGTCCGAGGCACACCAATGGGCTTTACAATTAGAAAAACAATGGCGTCGCCAAGGACCAATAAACACTGGAGTGGTGGTAACGCTATTTCAAGAAGTGGGTCAAATTCCACCCCAACTGTGAAAAGCGCTCCAGTGCAGCCCCCAGCTTGCAAGGATAGAGGCTTTGGTACTAAGCCCTTTACAACGGGTAATGAATGCACGAACCTTAGGTGCTTCAAGTGTGGTGAAACGGGTCATCGTATGGTTGACTATAGGAAGGGACACTGAGCAGGCAAAACATTATTTTTGGATGATTATCTATATGAATCTTTAGTCGATTTTGATCAAGGCTCAACCTTTGATGAGGAACCGGTGGAAGAAAAGTTGGTCGCCGGGGATAATGGTCCCTTATTGGTGGTGAGGCGTTCCTGGTATGCTCTGCGTGAAGTGGGGGATGATGGGTGGTTGCAAACCAACATCTTTCAGTCCACTTGCACCATTGGAGGTAAAGTTTGTAGCTTGATTATTGATGCTGGTAGTTGTGAGAATGTGATTTCAGAAGAAGCCGTGACCAAGTTGAGATTAGAGCCTCAACCACACCCACAACCATACAAGCTTTCATGGCTGCAGAAGGGAAGCGAGGTAACGGTATCCAAACGATGTCTTGTTCCTCTGTCTATTGGTACTAATTAACTACAAGGATAAAATTTGGTGTGATGTTGTGAGTATGGACGCTTATCACCTTTTGTTGGAAAAACCTTGGCAATTTGATAGGGGTGTTACCCATGATGGGATGAAGAATACTCAAAGCTTCGTGTTCAATCACATTAAAATTGTTCTTTTACCCTCTAGAGAACAAGGCCCAAGGGCAAAAAAACAGCAAGGAGCTACCAACTTACTGTCAAGACAATAATTTGTTAATGAGGCACAAGAGTCGGGTGTTGTCTATTTGTTGATTGGAAAGGAGCAACAAGAAAGCAACCAAGTCATACTCGAATTCGTAAAGGCTCTACTGACCGAGTTCCAAGATGTGTTTCCCGAAGAGATGCCTTCGGACTTGCCATCGAAGAGAGATATTCAACATCAAATTGACCTTATGCTCGAAGCCATATTACCTATTAGACCCCAGTATCGAATAAGTCCCAAAGAGCATAAAGAGTTGAGGCGACAAGTGGAAGAATTGCTCTAAAGAGGATATATCCAAGAGAGCCTCAGCCCTTGTGCCGTACCGGCTTTGGTTACACCCAAGAAAGATGGGTCGGGGCGTATGTGTATTGATAGTAGAGCCATCAACAAGATTACAGTACGATATCGGTTCCCAATGCCACGTTTAGATGATTTGCTTGATCAATTCAGTGGCGCCACAGTCTTTAGTAAACTTGACCTCAAGAGTGGTTACCACCAAATCCTGATCAAGGAAGGAGATGAGTGGAAGACGGCATTCAAGACGCGGGAGGGGCTGTTTGAGTGGCTAGTTATTCCCTTAGGGTTATCCAATGCACCAAGCACATTCATGAGAGCTATGAACCAAACGTTCTTCCATTCGTGGGAAAATTTCTGGTGGTATATTTTGATGACATCCTCATCTATAGTGCCACGCCGGAATTACATCTTGAGCATCTTCGAGAGGTGTTGGAAGTTCTTAGAAAAGAAAAGCTATTTTCCGCTGTTAAGAAGTGTTTATTCCTAGCGGATAAGGTGTTATTCTTGGGTTATGTGGTTTCTGAAGATGGAATTTTCATGGATGAATCCAAGATTGAAGCCATCAAGAGTTGGCCATATCCCAAGACATCGTTTGACATTCGAAGCTTTCATGGGTTAGTCTCTTTTTACCGTCGATTCATCCACAATTTTAGCACCATCATGGCACCAATTATAGATTGTATGAGAGTGGGAAAGTTTCATTAGACGAACGAGGCTACCAAAGCTTTTCATGCCATCAAGGAGAAATTGGTTTCTGCCCCAGTTTTGGTGTTACCTGACTTTAGCAAACCCTTTGAGCTGCATTATGATGCGTCCAAGGTGGGAATTGAAGTTGTGTTGAGTCAAGAAGGGCGACCTATTGTATTCTATAGTGAGAAATTGAATGGGGCCAAGCAAAATTATAGCACTTATGATGTGGAGTTTTACGCAATGGTCCATGCTTTGAAGCATTTGAGTTCCTATCTCTCCAACAATGAATTTATCTTGTATTCGGATCATGCCGCCTTATGGCACATCAATTCCCAAACTAAGCTATCGGCGCAACATGCCAAATGGGCTGCTTATCTTCAACAATTCACCTTTGTTATCAAAAACCAATCCGGTGCTTTGAACCAATTGGCGGATGCCCTTAGTAGGAGGGCACATCTTTTGACTACCATGAGAACTCAGGTTTTGGGATTTGATTCAATTCGTGACTTGTGAATTGATGACCCTTATTTTGCTTCGATAATGACAGATGTTGCAGTTGGACAACGTTCAGATTTTTCCCTTCACGATGGGTTTCTTTTCAAAGGAATCAGTTATGTATTCCGGAATCTAGTCTACACCTAAAGATAATCAGTGAGATGCACAACGAAGGACATATGGGGCATGATAAAACCTTGCAGCTGATTTCATCTTTTTATTTTTGGCCAACCTTGCGACGGGAAGTAACTAAATTTGTAAAAGGTTGTCATGTTTGCCAAGTTTCAAAGAGAACAGCCAGCTATGAAGCACGGATACGGATACGGTGATACGATACGACACGACACAGCGATACGGCAAATTTATAAAAACTAGGATACGATACGTTATAGATACGACAATTAAAAATATATATTAATATATAATAATAAAAATATGAATAGTTTAAAACATATTTTAAATAACATAAAAATTCAAATTCATCATCCAAATTTAAATTCAAACTCTAAAAACTTAAAAAGATCATCTAAATTTTACACATATATTGCATAACTCATCTAAAACATATTACAAGCAAAACATATATATTATTATCTAATATTACACATGGTACTGGCTGGGTAACCTATATATTAACTAATATTACACATTGTACTGGCTACTGGGTAAAATATATATTATTAACTAATTGTTTATTGAATCTCTCGACACAAGCTGTTAATAATATAATATAATATTATATTACGAATTTGCAATCAATCTGAACCAGTATACCACTTTCCAAGTTTCCAGATTAATCTCAACCAATACAGACTAAAACTGGGGATGCAGACACCCAAAGAGAAAACAGTAAAGGAAATGATATGTACAGAAATATCAAGAAAAGTAGCAAGTCCACAAGAAATGGATGATTACGAAATACAAACTGATCTGGAACAGAACTCGTCAGCGGTGCAGCGCATCTGATTTGGGTTTCTTGACTCTCTCCAATTTGGATTTTCAAGATGAAGAACTGAAGAAGATGAAGTGGTTGAAGAATATAAGGATACCCGTGTCAAGAGCAAAGGATAATCGTATCCAACAAGTCAAATACGTATCCGTTGACCTGGATACGTATCCAACGCGTATCTGGCCGTATCTGAGGCATATCCGTATCCGATACGGGATACGGCACCAAAATGGCGTATCCATGCTTCAGAGACGGCCAGCAATGCAGGGTTGTATATGCCATTACCAATTCCCAAGCAACTGTGGGTGGATCTTAGTATGGATTTTGTGTTGGGATTGCCAAGAACTCAGCGAGGTATGGATGCTATTTTTGTTGTGGTGGATAGATTTTTGAAGATGGCTCATTTCATCCCGTGCAAAAAAACTACTAAAGTCGTGAATGTGGCACAACTATTTTTAGAGAGGTTTATAGTTTACATGGATTGCCTTATTCCATTGTTTCAGATAGAGACACTCGCTTTGTTAGCCATTTTTAGCAGTGTTTATGGAAGCTTGTCAACACAAAGCTTAACTTCAGTAGTGCGTATCATCCACAAATCGATGGCCAAACGGAGGTGGTTAATCGTTCTTTGGGAAATAGTTTACGAAGTTTGGTGGGAGAGAATTGGAAGTCTTGGGATCAAAAGCTTTGCCAAGCTGAATTTGCTTTTAATCGGAGTGTTAATCGGAGCACGGGTCTTAGTCCATTCTTCATCACTTATGGGTATTACCCACAAGCCCCACTTAAGCTTGTCCCAATTTTAGATTTGAAACGGGTTCCTGTGAAAGCCGAAGAGTTTTTGGCTAGCTTACAAGCAATTCATGAGTAGACCGAGAGGAAGATTGCAAAAACTAATGAGAAGTATAAAAAGGCATGATTCAAAGAGACGGGCAGTCGAATTTGACGTGGGGGATTATGTTTATGCTATCCTCACCAAGGATTGTTTCCCTGTAGGTGAATATAACAAGTTGGCAGCTCGGAAAATTGGTTCGGTGGAGGTTCTTGAGGTGATCAACTCGAATGCATATCGCCTCAAGTTGCCCAGCCATGTTCGTACTTCAGATGTGTTTAATGTTAAGCATATTTTTCCTTTTCGGGGTGATAGTTCCGAGGAAGAAGAACGGAATTCAGGGACGAATTAGTTTCAACCAGGGGAGGATGATGAATCTCGCATCGAGTTAGAGTTCATGACTTCCATGGAGTTGAGCAAGAGTGGTAAGAGGGAAAAAGGAAGGCATTATCACTCCCTCAAATTCGACCCTTAGTCATTAGTCATGTTTTCCTATCATTTTAGTAGTCATGTTTTCTTGTTATTTTAGACCCTTAGTCATGTTTCCTTGTTATTTTAGTTTTCTTTACATTCAAAAATCTCCTTATAAGTGTTTCCTATCTTATCAAGGATTAGTAGAATATTCGGCTAGGATTTTGTTTCCTCAATCCATAGGGTTTAATTTGTCCCCTATATAAACCTTTCTTATGATGTAAGTTGTTTATTTTTTATTTTGATTAATATAATTTTTAGAGAGAGTTTCTCCTCCAGCCCTAACTCTTGTCATTCTTGCGAATCACAAGGCATAGATGCCCTTTTCCGGCTATTCTCAAGTTAGAGAATCAATGGGTTTAGGAAGGTCAAGTCACTCGTGCCCTTGAAACATCCATCCGCTATACGTTGCATCAATTTTAATAATTTGTAATAAGAAGTTTCTATTAGTTTTAGGGACTTTTCTTAGGTTTGGAAAAATAGGATTTTAATTAATATTTTAGATTTTATTTTAGATTTTGTCTTAATTAGATTCTTTCGCTCGCCGCGCGCTGCATCAATTTGGTATCAGAGTTTAGTTCAATCCTGCTGTGTTTCCCGTGTGGTTTTTATGGAACAAAGAAGCACACGGACGGAAGACCAAGGAGAGATCAGATCAACAAAGTGATGTACTAGCGAGACGATATAGGACACTTGGCACAACAGCTCGAATTCGAGGACGAATTCTCTCTAACCGGGAGAGAATGATGCGGTCTACGTATTTGGCATATCTATCTTTTAATTTCAGAAGATTTATTTTCTTTTAATAATTTGTAATAAGAAGTTTTTATTAGTTTTAGGGACTTTTTTTAGATTTAGAAAAATAGGATTTTAATTAATATTTTAGATTTTGTCTTAATTAGATTCTTGTTGCCCAAGTATGTTTAGTGCCCAAGTAATCTTAGCCCTATAAATATAAGTTTTTGTACTCTTCTGAGGTGGTGGTTGATAATTAATAAAATTTGAGAAGAGATGATTTCTCTCTTTTTCCCTATTTTTCTGATAGCTTAGAGAATTATCAGTCTAATAGAAGCCCTTGTTTTTTGCCATTCTCAATGTAGAGAATCAACAGAGCAAAGGTAGGTTGTGTTTCGAAGAACCGTATCTCTTTCGCCCGCCATGCGCTGCATCACGCTTCTTCTCCTTCACCCCGACCACATCCTTCCTTCCCTTTTTGTCTTTGTCCAGCTTCAGCGACAACCCCGGCCCACCCCTTCCGGCGACCACCTTATCAACTTAGACAAAAAAAAACCACACACACACCCAGCCCCTCATTTTCCCTCACCCCGACCACCTCCTTCCCTCCCTTTGTCTTTGTCTAGCTCTGGTGACAACCTCGGCCCACCCCCTCCCTGCTCCTCCGCCGACCACGCTCTCCATTTCCCCCCTCTCTCTCCTTCCATCTCTCCTCCGAACATCCACCTTAAAAAAAAAAATTCGCTCAGCAGGTACCTGCCGAACAGAATAGGATTGTTCAGCGGGTACCTACCGAATGAAACCATAGGTTTCGGCATAGGCCCACCGAACCAGCCACCACCTACAAATTTTTTTACTGTCGAACCAGCCACTATTTTCTCCAGCGATTTCATCGTTTCCGGCGACGTTGGGGAAGAAGAGTGAGGCTCGGCGATATTTACTGCCAACCTAGCTGCAGAGAGACATGCCGGAAAGAGGAGAGGGGAAGAAAGTGAGATAGAGAAAGAGTGGGCTTGGGAGAGAGAAAAAGAGTGAAGGAGAGAGTTGGTTCAGGAGAGAGGAGAGTGAGATGAGAGAGAGTGGGTTCGGGAGAGAGAAGGAGAGTGAGGAGAGAGATTGGGCTAGGGAGGGAGGTGGTTGGGGTGAGGGAAGGAGAGGGTGGGTGTGTGTGTCTGTGTGTGTTTTTTTTTTTTTGGTCTGAGTTGATGGGGGTGTGTTTGGTCTTTTTCATTTGATTTTTTTTTTTTAAGTGAGGTGTGCAAAAAGAAAAAAAAAAAGTGTGCAAATAGCAGCACTCTTTTTTTATATGTTTAAAAGTAAAAAGAAAATCATAAACTTAAAAAATTAAAAGAAAAATTGGTTGCAAACCCAAATCCAAAACCAAGTCTCGTACCCTACTACAATCCCTTCTTCTAGGGGTGGGCGTCGAGAAGGATGGGTCGGTTTGGTGCCCAAACCGTATCCGACCATTCCTAGCTTGATCGGCTTGTCGGCTTGGGTCTTAGTCGGGAACAGATCAGAATGGTTGGAAATCGGCTTGGGTGGCCAAGAACGAAAAGGAGAAGAGTGAGGAGAAGAAGAAGTGGGCACACGTGGCGAGGTCGAGAGGAAGGATGGAGTTGAGGTGGGTAGAGTTCTGGGCATGCGTAAAATCTGGGTTTGACTCAAGACATGCATTGAGTGAGAGAACAGAGTCTGCAAAGAGAGCAGAGCGAAAGGCCTAAGTGACTACAAAAGAGTCAGGATGAGGGAAGAAGAAGTGGGGTTGGAGGCCATGGTTGGGGGAAGAAAAAGTGGAGTTGGGCGAGTCAGCTTAGACGGTCGGTGGAGGTGTTGGGCTGTTAGTGAGCGGGAGGGTCGGGGGGAAGCTTGGTGGGTTGGTAGAGGTGGGCGGGTCGTGGTCGAGCGGGTTGATGCCCAGTCCCTTCTTCAAAACTCACTGAAACTCAATCTCTCACTCCTAATCTTCCCTCTATTCTCTCAAGTCAACTTCAATGACATTTGATTTCTCAATAGCAAAAGTCAATCACAAACTGACTAATCTGTCTTCCTCTACTTCGAGAAGACTTTCTTTTGTCAACGTAGTCAACGCCAATGGCTTTGATGAAATGGCCAACCTAGGATGCCGCCATGACAGGAATCCAAACGGCATGTTTAATGAAGGACTGATCAGACGTCCGCAAATGGCACGTTTTATGCCTTTTTTCTTCTTTTGGTTATGGTTTTAAGGTGGGGGATGGTTTATGGGTTCTCTGAGTTTAGGCATTTATGGTTTCTTAATCAATTATGGGGATGTTGGTATCAATTATCAAGTCAAATTAAAATTCACTTGCGATGCGGCAATGTTATTGTGTTTATGACCTGGGTTTACAACTAATTTCTTGTTTTCTTTTTTTTTTTTTACTTTTAAACATATAAAAGAAAATAATTAGAAAATAGTTTTTGGAATTGGCCATATTACCCTTTTTTCTGTTAACAATTTTAACAGAAATTCATTTGGGTACCTATTAGACACAAAATAAAAGTTTGGATACTCAATTATGACAAATAAAAGTTTGGGTATCAAATTGAGACAAGGATCAAAGTTTAGGTACTAAAATTAAAAAAAAAATTAACAGAAAAAAAAGAAGTTGAAAACGATAAAATTGCACTAGCCAGGATCGAACCCGGGTCTGTATCGTGGCAAGGTACTATTCTACCACTAGACCACTGGTGCTTCTCATTAACTGTCCAAAAATTAGCATAATTGACTACATTGGAAGTTCCTTTGCATGTTCCACATCGCATTTATTCACTTGCATTATTTATCTCATCACCAAGGAGTAAAATTTCGGTTTTAAGGAAATTTCGACGGAAAGTTTTGTGGAAATTTCGATTAAAATTTCGATTTCGACAAAATTAGACAAAAACGACGGAAATTATTATCAAAATACGAAAATTTTGAATGAAACTTAACCATATGTTTATGTAACATATTATCTACTATATTGATTAAAAATATTGAAGAAACCAAATTATATAGTAGGTTTCATGTAATATAAGTTGAATATAATGCGCGCTGGAGGTAAATACTGTTAAATAAAAATGGTTCACTAATTAACAATTACATAAAAATAACCTCTTTTTAAGGGATATTTAATCCTTTTGAATCCAATTGTCCTTAAAATATATGTGGACAAATAAGAAAATGACATATATTATTATTTTCTAAACCACTTAACCCAATAACCAAACACAATTCAAATAGATTGTATCCCGGAAAGTTGGTTTATAATTTATTTTGAAGTAAATAATGATTTATTGATAATTATCTTGTTAATTTGAAGATGTTAGAATTTTCTGAGGAATTTTGGAAGGAAATAAATGAATTTGAAATCGTAGAAAAATGAGATTTATCGAGATGAGCTTACGGAATTTTATAGAACATTTTTCGGACCTCGAAGTTAATTTTGGTGAGTTATTTGAATTTTAAGTGATTTCGGTGAGCCATCGAGAAATAATAAAAATTAAGAAAAGCTCAGTCTTGATTTTAGTCTTGTTGGAAAGATCTCGGGTTAACAAGCGCGAAGACGCAAACGAAACGTGATTTTTTTCTTTCCTTTTTCTTTTTTTTCCTTTTCTTTTCTTTTCTTTTTTTTTTTTCCTTTACTTTTCTTTTCTCTTCCTTTTTTTTCCTTTCCTTCTTCAATTCTTCCTCCCTGCCCCTCGTGACTAACCTCTGACCTCTTCCTTTTTTTTTCCTTTTCTTTTCTTTTTTTCTTTTCTTTTCTTTTTTTTTCTTTCCTTTTGTTTTCTCTTCCTTTTTTTTCTTTCCTTTTTCAGTTCTTCCTCCCCTGCCCCGTGACTAACCAGTTTGACCTCTTCCTTTTTTTTTTCTTTCCTTCTTCAGTTCTCATCTTCTCTTTCTCTCTCCTAGTCCCTCACTCCCTCCTCCTCCATGTTCTCTTCTCTCTGCTCTCTCGGTCCCCTTCCCTGATCTCCCTCTCTTCCTCATCTCCCTCCCCGGATCTCCTCTCTCCCTCCTTCGACGGCGCGCACGGCTCTGCCTCTTCCTCCTTAATCTCTTCTCTCCCTCAAGCGACGGTGACGGCGGCGGCTCTGCCTCTGAAATTTTGAAATTTTCGGAAAATTTTTGAAATTTCGACGAAATTTTCCAAAATCTAAACGAAAATTATTGGGTATGTTGATAAAATTTCCACCTCCCCAAAAAACGAAATTTTCTTCCTTGCTCATCACAACAGGGATAGGCATTTAAACTTTGCATCGGAAAAATTGGTTGGACCTGACAGGAAAAAAAACCATGTTGACCAAAAAAGAGTGAACACCGGGAAGAAAATCGGACTAGACCAGTTATATTTGGTTCCGATTTCAATTCTACACCAAATAAAACCAAACCAAACCGGACCATACCGATATATTAAATATATATTATTTTTCATATTTATATATATTAATTAGTTTATATATGACTTTAATTCCTATTATACAGTTAAAAAAAAACTAAAACCCCCCTATTATAATTTACATATGTTTGTATATATTTATTATAGCTTATAATTTATAGTTTATAATTTATAATTTATCTATTTGATAGTATATAGTTTATATTATATAATTAATCAAACTATAAAGATATATGGTTACTAGGGTATATGGTTTAGGACTATATATAAGACTATAACTTATAACATATATAAGTATAGGAATTATATAACATATATAAGTATATATCCTATACCCTAAACTCTATTAACTATATAAGTATATAAATATATTAGTATATAAGTATGTTAGATCCATTATATAATATATATATAAGTATATAAGTATATAACCTTATACCATATACCCTAAACCCATATAAGTATAGGAATTATATAACATATGTAAGTATATATCCTATACCCTAAACTCTGTTAAGTATATAAGTATATAAATATATTAGTATGTTAGATCCATTATATAACATATATAAGTATATATGTATATAACCCTATACCCTAAAGTCTATTAAATACTCTATACCCTAAACTCTATAATGTTATATATACCCAATCCTTATGTCTTTTTTTATTTATTTGATTTGGCTAATTGAAACCCCAAACCAAACCCCAATCATTTTTTTTTTTTTTTGGTTAAATACAAAAATGGTCCACAAACTTTACAGTGAATCTCAATTTAGTCCACTAACTATAAAAAGTGTCAGTTTGGTCCACGAACTTTTCAAGTTGTATCAAAGCAGTACAAACGTTAACTTCTATCGAAAAAATTAATGAAAAGTGATCATGTGCACAGCAAGTGACCACATTTTCAGAGGTATTTCAGTCCGTTCAACATATTTTCATGTGACTAATTCCGTTAATTTTTGGATGAAAGTTAGCGTTTGTACTGCTTTGGTACAAATGAAAAGTTTGTGGACTAAAGTGACACTTTTTATAATTAGTGAACCAAATTGAGATTCACTGTAAAGTTCGTGGACCATTTTTGTATTTAACTCTTTTTTTTTTCCTATCGTTTCTTGTTTTTCGTGCCCACCCAAACCCTAATTAATTTTTTTACACTAATTTATTTCATTTCTATCTCCTCCCTCTCACATTTTTCTTTTTTCTTTGGTCTCCCCAATCTCTCTCTTCTCTCTCTAGTCTCCCCGATCTCTCCTCAGTCTGGCATGACGCCGACAAGCTAGGTGGCGCCAAACTCTACCTCTCTTCCTCTTTTCCCTCCCACATCTCTTCTCTCTCTTCCCTCTCCTCCCTCCCCGATCATCTCTCTGGACTTTCTCTTCTCTCCCTCCGGCAATGAGGCCGAGCTCGCCTCCTCCTCCCCTTTCTCTTTGGTCTCCGTCTCCCCAGGTTTAGCCCAAACCCGCGGTAAAGAACCGGACCGGACCGGAACCTGTAGGGTTTGGTTTGGTTTTCCCCCACATTTTACTGTTTCCAATACTGGACCGGATCGGCCAGCTACCTCCAGCGTGGCGCACTGTTCCAGAGGTGAACCGGGCCAAACTGGACCGTGCCCACCTCGACATCACATCACATGATTCACATCTAAGTCGAACTCGCCTGTAATTTACCCCCAAAAAGAAAAATAAAATAAAATAAAAAATGAGAAAAGAAAATGATAAGCACCTATAGACAAAGACCATATATATAGCAGTTGTACACAACTTGGGTTGCGTTCTCACTTCGAAGTCTCTTTCAGTCTCTGCTTACTCCTTTTGAGAGTTCAGACGAGTTAATTACACTTACACCCCCTGAGGTTTATTATCTTTTCATATATACCCCCTGGGGTTTCAATAATTACACATACACCCCCTGAGGTTTCAAAACTATTGCATATAACCCCCTACAAGAGAAAAAAATAAATAAACAAAAAAGAAAATATTTGTATTGAAGTTGGACCTTACACCTTAAGTAATCTTATTAGGCCATTTACTCATTAGCATGTCTTTTTGCATAATTTCTCATCATTTTTTATCTCACTATAGAGGGTTATATACAACAGTTTTAAAACCTCAGGGGGTGTATGTGTAATTATTAAAGAGGGCTGCTATTTGCACACCCTCTTTTTTCTTTTTGCACACCCCTTTTGAAAAAAAAAAAAAAGCCTCAAGAAAAATACTACTTTAACCCTCCCCTCACCCACACACCCACACACCCCATTCCCATCCCCCCCCCCTCTATTTTTTCTCACGTTCACACCCCCCTCCCCCTGTTTTTTTTTTTTTTTTCTTCTTCTTCTCCAGCCAGCCAGCCAGCCCCTCCATCTTTCTCAAGCTTGCACAGCCACGCCCACCACCATTCTCCCTCTCTCTACCATCTCTGCCGACCACCCCAGCCCTGCCCCAGCCCACCCCAACCCAGGCCCGACCACCCCAGCCCCGCCCCTTCTCACCCCAACCCAGCCCCGACCACCCTAGCCCTCCAGCCACCGCGCGCAGCGGCTTCCAACCACCGGCGTGCCCTTCTCTCTCTCTCTCTCTCTCTCTCTCTCTCTCTCTCTCTCTCTCTCTCTCTCCGAGTAGCTGGTTCGGCGGGCACTTGCCGAACGGGTCCTTGATGTTCGGTGGGTACCTACCGAACAACACTCACATCGTTCGGCGGATGCCTGCCGAACGAGTGTGACATTTTCGGCGGGCCAGTGTCGAACGGATGCGCAGCTGCGCGCGGGAGGAGAGAGAGAGAGGAGGTGCTGCTGCTACAGGGCTGGGGTGCGGGAGGGAATGAGGTGGTCCGGTGAGGGGCTGAGTGGGTGGGTCGGGGCTGGGGTGGGCTGTGAGGGGTGGTCGGAGCTGGGTTGGGGTGGGCTGGGGAAGAGAGAGAGGAGGTGGTGCTGCGGGGGGGGTCGGTGCAGGGGCTGAGGGGCTAGGTGGGTTGGGTGGAGGGGGGAGGCCGGAGGGGGAGGGAGGGAGGGGTGGGTCGGGTGAGGGGGTTGAGGGGCTTGGTGGGTTGGGTGGAGGGGCTGGCTGGCTGGTTGGGTGGAGGGGCTGGCTGGCTGGCTGGAGAAGAAGAAGAAAAAAAAAAAAAAAACAGGGGGAGGGGGGTGTGAACGTGAGAAAAAAGAGAGGGAAAGAGGGGAGGGTGTGTAATGAAATGAGGGTATTTTGGTAATGGGTTGGGTGTGTGTTGAGAGGTTTTGAATTTGAGGTAAGTGTGTGGGGTGTGTAGGAGAAAAAAAGGAAAAAAGGGTGTGCAAAAAGAAAAAAAGGGGTGTGCAAATAGCAGCCCTCTTATTAAAATCCCAGGAAATGTATGTGAAAAGACGATAAACCTCAAGAGGTGTAAGTGTAATTAGTTCAAACCCTCCTTCCTAAGTGCTAACTGTAACGGTCACTTTTTCTCCATCCCCATTTATAAACCCCCATTATATTTACCTAAACGGCTACTTTCCCTTCTCTCACTCTAAAACCCCCACGCAACCAATTTCACTCCTAAACTAAACATTTCCCTCTGCTCTCTCTCTCTCTCTCTCTCTCTCTCTCTCTCTCTCTCTCTCTCTCTCTCTCAAAATGTACAGAAGCTTCGCTTTCTCTCTCCTCCTCCTCTGCCAGCTGATCCCGCTCTCCACCTCCCAAAACGGCGTCGTGACGACGGAGCTGTGGTGCGTGGCCAAGAACAACGCGGAGGACGCCGCCCTGCAGGCCGCGATCGACTGGGCCTGCGGGGCCGGCGGCGTCGACTGCCGCCCAATCCAGCAGGGTGGGCCCTGCTACGACCCCTCCGACCTCCAGACCACCGCCTCCTTCGTCTTCAACGACTACTTCCTCAAAAACGGCATGTCGGATGAGAGCTGCAACTTCGACAACACTGCCGCGCTCACCTCTCTCAACCCCAGTACGTGCTTGCTTTCATTTATTATTTGCTCTTCTTTTTTGGGTTTTTGGGTTCTTTGATTTAATGGGTTTTTACTGGGTTTACATAATTATTTAGATCTACTTGCTGATTCATTTGGATCTCTAATGGCGAACAAATTGTTTTTGTCCTTTTCTTTCTAATTTCAGGTCATAATAATTGCAAATTCCCATCCAGGTAACTCACTCGCTGCAATACTTACTATACATGTGCCTTTTTCTTTTGGGAGCTGAGCTAAACATGTACGTTATATGTATAGTGTTTTGATCATTATTAATTATCTAAATCTGTAAGTTTTTGAATCTGAATCATTGATTAGATTGATTCTTAATTGAATATAACTTACCTTAATCTAACAACATAATATATCAAACTCTCAGAGGAGTAAACATTTCCCTCAGTTTAGGAATTTAGAGATCATTAATTGTCTTGCCATATGAAAAACAGAGAGTAATGCTTTAGTTTCAAATCTTGCTCCCCTGTTTATAGATTGCATTATATAAGTGTTTTTGTGATGCACAGCTTGTCGGCGAGCAATAGAAGTAGTTCCAGTGCATCATCAACTTCATCATCTGGGTTGGGGCCTAGTGAAGATCTGAATGGCAGCAATCAGATTTCTCAGCAATGGGTTTGGCCCATGCTTACCAGTCTTTTGCTCATTGCTGCATATACATCATGGGTTATCTATTAAGCTCTTGGGAAAGGAAAAGCCAGACCCCCTTTTTTTTGTTTTGATGACATAATAGCACACATAGGAGTTTAGGATGTGACAGTGGGATTCACTTCATGTACTACTTAGATTAGGCTAGTATCAATAGATTACTTTCCATTTTGTTATCTGTTTGAGTTGTGTAATTCAGTTCACAAAATCAAGCAGAGGAAAATTTTTGTGTCTTGCAACCAATTGAGAGTTGTGGCACATTTTATGTGAGATTTTGACCCATGGAGAGTCCAGCAATGTGATTTTGCTGCTTCAGCTTGCATTGCTAAGAATTTCAGCAATATAAGAAAATTCTATTCAGCAGCTTTTATGGAAATAAAAAGAAGATGATATTTGCACTCACAAACACTCCTTTGGGAACTGAAAATTGTTATATAACTTTTGACTCCAAAAATTTGACTTGTCAGAGAATCAGCCAACCTGTATATCAAACTTACACCCAGAACCTCTTGCAAACAAGATCTATGTTAGATAACTATTGGCCTAAGAAAGTTAAACTGTTAGGGAATATATCAACAATGTATATCAAAAAGAAATAATACTAGTATTGCGTTTTCACAAAAGTTTGCGATAGTGTGAAATGTGAGAATTACTATTGCGTTTTCGCAAAAGTTTGGGATAGTGTAAAAGGAGAGAATATTCACAAAAGTTCCGAGTGTAAAAAGAGAGAGTTGCATTTTCGCAAAAGGTTACAAGTGTAAAAAGGGAAGGTTACTTGTGAAAAACGAGAGCACTAATAACGTTTCTCAAAAGAAAATACTTGTTTTAATGGGGAAAAGATCGAGTACAAGAGACAATGAAAATGTGGTGGCCCCTGGTAGCCCTCAGTTTCATATTTGCTATTTGGAGTATCGGAGAGCTTTCCAGGTTGTTCATGATATGATATGGAATTATGAGAGAGATGTGAATTGCATTGCATAAATTCCAAAATTACAGCTGTAGATTCTGCAGTGTTTCCCAAACTGGTACTCTCAACTATGCTTTCTTTTTATGCCCCACTCCACTCAGCTCTTCCCTGACATCTCAAACAATTATTGCCACTGAATTATATAACCTCCATATTGTAAATAAAAAATTGTAATAAAAGTTGAATAAATGACATGTTTTTTCGGTTACAATTAATGAGGGCAGTAAGGCCCAAAAGATAACAACTAGTCTACAACCGTACAAGGCCCAACCACCTGGCCCAATAAGATCTTCAAATAGCAACCTATGTTTATAGGAAGGAGGAAAATCCATGGA
>NC_141369.1:10544603-10633603 GCF_963921425.1 Dryas octopetala
TTGTGCACAAATATTAGAAACTTGTTTTGTTTTGAGGATCCGTGGGCTTGATTCAATGAAATAAGAAATCTCAAGAGCACCTGATTTGTGCCTGACCATCATAACATATATTAAACTCCTCAGCAAAACCTTGGGCATCAAATTAAACTCCTCTTTAAATATTGGTGTAGACCGAAAGTGCGTAAAGAATAATTAATTAAGGATAAAGGATTGATAAAGTGTAATGGCCAAAACAGGATCTTGCTTCTCTGCCTTTAGACAGTAGTGCTAGACATCCCACATTTTTATACCATAATTTCATATTACCTTATGTGGCAACTTACATGGCATTCATGCATTGGACACTAAAAAATAAAAACAAAAATCCAAAAAGAAAAAGAAAAACTTTGTCCAGTAAAATAATGACATGTAAGATGGTATAAAAATATGGTATAAGCATGTGGTAAATATAGCATTATTCGCCTTTAGAGGATGTTGCATGCCTTTCATAAAATCATGTGCATTAAAGTACTCCAATGGTCTAAGATATGCCACATCACCTCTCTTTCAACATTAAAAAAAACTAAAATATAATAAATAAATAAAATAAAACCCAACCCCCATCCCCACCCCTGACTCCTCCCCTCTTTCTGGCGACCAACTCCTCTCCTTTTTCTGGCGACCACCTCCTTACTATTTCTCTCTCACGCAGTCTATTTCTCTTTCTTTCTATTTATTTCTTTTTCTTCCTACTTATTTCTTTTTCTTTCTACAACTTCAGATTGCCGTCGTGGTGAATCTGATTTTCAACTTAGGAACAACGACAACAAACTAGAGCGAGTGGGTGGGGATGAGCGCATCCGAGAAGAAGTTCTCGAAGAGCTCATTCAGGTGAGGAGAAAAATAGGAGGCGGCAGATCGATGTCTGAGGAGGCTGCTGGAAAGAATGGAGGGGCTGGGGCTGGGGCTGGGGTGTTGCAAGCCTGCAATGGATGAGGGTGGGGGTTGGTTTTCTTTATTTTTCTAATTTTATTGAAAGAGAGATGATGTGGCATATCTTAGACAATTAGATTGTTTTAATGCACATCATTTTATGAAAGACATGCAACAACACACCCTCTAAAGGCAGGATGCCTTGAACGAATTTTGCTCCTCTGCCTTTAGAGGGTGTGTGTTGCATGCCTTTAGGTTGAGTTTTATTTTATTTTATTTATTTATTATTCTTTAGTTTTTTTTAATGTTGAAAGAGAGGTGATGTGGCATATCTTAGGCCATTGGATTACTTTAATGCACATGATCTTGTGACAGACATGCAACAACACAACCTAAAGGCAAAGAAGCAAGATCCACCAAAACAAAAAGGACTAAATTCAAAAATTGTGTCATCATTAATTAACTCTGTATATGGATATTCTATATATCAAATGCATGTTTAACTACTAGAATAATATGAATAGACGATGCTACCTACACAATGCTATTTAAAAAAAATGTTGTGTATTTTAACACACAACAGTTTTTAAAATAGTGTTATATGAATGCATGCAATCTATTGGTTTTGGATAGGGTATATTTTTTTGCTTTTGCCTACACAATGGTTATAAGTTGTGACCATTGTGTAAGCGATATGTGATCACGTAGTATATTAAGAGATTATTTCTAAGAGTTCACAGTTAATGGATGGAAGTGAAGGCATTATCTGTTGTGGACTCTGGCTGAAGTGATTATTATTTTCAGCAATCTAGATTTGAAAATATAGTAGCTCTTGATTTACATAGTGGATAAATCTTAATCAGCCCTATCTTTGTCTGCTTATGAACAGATTACGCTTTGATCATTACACTATATAATGTTGTCAGTATTCTGTTGTGAAATATGTTCCATAAGTTATCACTATTAAGATCAAACTTTTGGTCATAGCAATCACGGCAATATTGTTCTATGCTTCTAATTTCTTTGATAAAGTGCTCCAAACTGGTCTCTGGATTTGGTTTTCGATTAAGGAGGCAACTAAATACCGTAGTTTAATGTCTATGCTGATGATTTAACACTGATTTATGATTTATGATTTAACACTGATGAGGTAACACTGACTCGGTAGCTGTTGAGTTTTGACTTTGAGTTTTGATCGAGTTTGGGTTAAAATCAGGCTGATTTTGGGTTAATTTAAAAATGGAATAATGGAACTCTTGATGCAGGTCAAGTTTGGACTTGAATTTTGACCTTAAAATGTGTTAGCCAAATTGGGTTGATGTATTGGAGTGCCAAATTGGGCCCAATATCATATTTCAAGGTTGGGCCCAAAAATCCATTCGAATCAATTCAGCCCTAAAGTTCGAAGTTCGAACTAGCTTAATCCAAATGAAAATCATCGCCAGCAGTACCTTTTTTTTTTTTTTTTTTTTCAGTAAACAATTTTGAATTTATTTGATACTAATTTTTTACTGCAAATTATATATATATATTTTTTTCAATATTGGGAGAGGGAGTTAAAATTTAGGATCTCTCCTATGGAGAGAAATTCTACTAAATTACAAGCTAATTGGTTTATATATTTTTTTAAAAATAAAACTATTTAACTCATCTCAAGTTACCATATAATATATCATCTTGATAATTGGAAGATTTATTAATCAAAAGCCCGAAGCTTACAAGATAGAAAAAGCAACACGTACAGGCCCAAAAAGCAGCCCATGAGTAAAACAAAAATATCCAAAGAAACTAGGGATAGGCATAAAAATCATGAACACCTATGCCAATCATGAACACCGAACCAAATTGATGGCAAAAAATCGAAAACAACCAAGTTAACCAAAAAAGTCAATACAATGTAAAAAAGCCGAACTAGACAGGACTGAACAATTAAAAATATATTATTATATATATTAATTGGTTTATATATAGTTTTAAGGGAGATTTAGAGTCCAGTCCATTTTATGAGTCTTTCTTAGACTAAAACCGGTAGTAATTTAGGGTTTTTAATCAAGTTCTTTTATTTTTCTTCTTTAAAGGCTTTATGTTAAGTTTTAACTCCGGGATACAGCCTTTACAAAGCCCACTCTACACCCTAGGAGGGGAAATACCCTTCAAATCGGGAAAAGATTTTATTATGAATTAAAATGATTTTCTTATAAATTAAAATGACTTTATTATGAATTAAAGAATTTTCTTATAAATTAAAATGACTTTATTATGAATTAAAAAGATTTTCTTATAAATTTTAAAACACCTCTAGTCTCCATTTAAAAATTGTTTTTCTAAAGAATTTAAGCATAATTATATCTAGTTTTAATTCCTATTATAGAGTAAACAAAAAACCAAACCCCCTATTATAGTTTTTAGAGAGACTTAGAGTTCAGTCCATTTTATGAGCCTTTCCTAAACTAAGACCGGTAGTGATTTAGACTTTTTAATTAAGTCCTTTTATTTTTTTTCTTTGACGACTTTATGTTAGGTTTTAACTCCGAGATTTTGAGCTTTGCCTAAAATCTTGGAGTTAAAACCTAACATGCAGCTTCTATAAAGCCCACTCTATACCCTATGAAGGGAAATATCTTTCAAATAGGGGGAAATACCCTTCAAATCGGGAAATAAATTTATTATGAATTAAAAGAATTTTATTATAAATTAAAATGACTTTATTATGAATTAAAATGATTTTCTTATAAATTATTATGAATTAAAAGAATTTTCTTATAAATTTTAAAATACACTCGCTCTTCATCTAAAAAATGTTTTTCTAAAAGACCTAAACCTAATTATCTATAGTTTTTATATGTTTGTATATGTTTATTATAGCTTATAATTTATAGTTTATAATTTATAATTTATATATCTGATAGTATATAGTTTATAATAAAGGAAATTATAGAATTGGCCCACTTATTTTATACCTAGTCCAATTTTGGTCAACGATCTTTTTTTTTTTTTTGTCCACTAATTGTTCCACTTGTTCAATAAAGGTTCAGATTTGTTTTCTTAAATTTGTTCCACCTTTTACCCTATCAAATTTCAACCAAATTCAACAAACATATACTTGTTTTAAAGTTATGCATCTCCTCTTTACAACCATATAAAGATCATTCAAATCGAAGTTCTAAAACTCAAGATAATTGGCCCCAAAGTAGGGTACCCGAAACTACTAATTTTTCCTATAAAATTTTCAAACTTTACCAAACTTCAATTCTCTTTGATTTTTACTCCAAATTGGTTCCTATGACTAAGAAATAATGAAATATAACTTATACTTCAATTATAATTGAATAAAACACAACCAAACAGATTTAAAATCATAACTTAAAAAAAATCGTAGATCAAAATTGAAATAGATATAAAATAAGTGAACCAAATTTGTAATTTTCTCTTTATAATACTATAAGACTATAGTTTATATAATTTATAGTATATAGTTTATAGTACTATAAGACTATAATTTATATATTTGATAGTATATAGTTTATATAATTTATAGTATATAGTTTATAATACTATAAGACTATAGTTTATATATTTGATAGTATATACTATATAGTTTATAATACTATAGTTTATATATGTAACATATATAAGTATATAACATATAACATATAGTACTATAGTCTTATATTAGGGTTTAGTATTATAGTATTATAGTCTTATACTATAGTTTATATTAGGGTTTAGGATATTTTTAATTATTTGTTTATATAGAAATGTATTATATAAATTAAAACTACCAAATAAAACCCCAATTGCCCAAACCCCAAACCTTTTTATTCCTTTTTTTTTTCTTTTCTTTTTTCGTGCCCACCCACCCCTTCCCCCCCCCCCCCTTGACTCTCTTTTCCCTCTCATTTCTCACTTTTTTTTTCTCTCTCCCAGATCTTTTCTCTCTCCTTCACTCTCTCTCTCTCTCTCTCTCTCTCTCTCTCTCTCTCTCTCTCTCCCATATGTCTCCTGCGCGTGCACCACCGTTCGGCGACCAAAGCTGGCGATTTTGGTGGCTTTGGCTTCGCCTCTCCCTTTTCTTCCTCCCCATGGCTTCCGATCACCCAAAAATAGCCCAGAACTCGAAACCTAGTCCCAAACCCCCGATTGAGCCCTTCGTCGGCGATTCACCTTTCACAGCGAAGTTGGGAGGCCAGACCACTTGGGTTTTTTCCCCTTCGTCACACTGAGTTAAGTGGTGCCTTTGCATTGCCCATTGGACAACCGTGCGCAGCGTTTCGAGTTTGGGAGGTTTGGCGGCTTTTCATCGCAGCTGTCTCCACCACCAAAGTCGCAGATGCTCCTTCTTTCTCAAAATCGGATTTGAGAACCGGACTAGAACTGAAAATGTGTGGTTTGGTTTGGTTTGGTTTTCCTTCCTCCTCTCCAGTTTTTAGAACCGAATCAAACCGGTGAGGCCACTTTGGCACTGCGCACAGTTTCATGGGAGAACCAGGCTGAACCGAACCGTGTCCACCCCTAAAAGAAACTATTTTTACGAATTGCTATACTTAATTTTTTTTGTTTCAATTCTAGGCTTCTAGCCCATATATTTTAAATTCAAGGGTTATGAATTCATAAATGTAATTTCATACACATTCAAAAAGTGTTATAAATTTTTTTTTTATTCACACACCCTTAATTTAAATTCAATGCATAATACTCCGATTTCAATTTGAGCTGCCACTCTAATGGTTAGGACTTACCTATTATTAGTACTTCAATAAGGCACTTACCATATTCTAAGAGAGGTATTTTAGTTGTTTGGACATTTCTACTCACTCTGAAATGCTTATAAAACACTAACCAATTATAAAACACTAACCAGTAAGTTTTTGGAATTTAGACATTTGTGCTGATCACTTACAATGCTAATAAATAAAAACAATTAAGGAGTCATTCTTCTTTATAAACCAATTACAATTTAACATGTATTAACTTATGATGCACTATATTTTTTTATCAGATATATACCACCTAGAGAAAAAATTTGGGTACATATCAAATTGCAATTGGCTTATACAAAAAGGACTCTTTACATGTAGGGAGCCAAACATTTTTCAATAAATAGTACAAAGGTTTGAACTTTTTTTTTTCGGTGCTCTGGGGGCCAAGCCCAAGAAAAACAAACAAACTACACTACTACAAGCCTAGGCCCAAAGGTTTGAACTTCAGATGAATGTAAGACTTACAAACTACCAAGCGTAGAGGAAAATAGGTTGAGGGATGAACTGTTCTGTAATACAGAGACCAAACACAATACTCCATGTACATTGGTTGTGGAAGCTTCTTTAATTCCAGTTTCCACAACAGGTGAGGCTGAACCAAACCATTGACCAACTTGTATTTTTCTTTATGTGGGTATTACCAAGAATGCAATGAATCAACTTTGCTGTTACACATATGCTTGTTCAACCAAATTAAAGAAAATGGAAATATGTGTATCACAAGCAGTTATAGTTAAACTCTTTTCAAATCCAAGCAATAACCATAAGAGCAAAATCCGGGTTATATGTTTCACATTAAGTAGCAATCAAAAACAAATAGAAGACAAAGTTGAGACAACAGAAGCCCCACTTCAATAAACAATAAAGTCCCATCAAATATAAAAATAACCCAGGAATCGAATTAAATGTGTAGAAACACCAAAATTAATGGAAAAGAATGTTTGAAATCCAAACTAGATACTTTTCTTCCCTCAGTAGACTATTCAATTGGACTGAATCTTCCTTTCTTGTCCCCAATTTGATACCCAGTTGGTAGAATCTACAAAATCCACACCAAAAAAATAAAAATAAAAACAAAAAACTGTTGCTCCTTGGAAAATAAAGCTTACTAGTGTCTGTTTCAATGAATAATGGTTTCCATTTTTGCTATACAAAAATTTTGGTTGCAAGCCTAGGAACTAATGCTGTCATTAATTCATTATCTCTTTGTAACTTAAAAACAGAAACTGTTAGACAACTATTCGACCCAAAAATTTAATCTTTGAACAGACTCTCCTGAAATCAAAACTCTAATATTATGTTTAACAATCATACTCTAAAAGAATAAGCTGCTAAAGAATGGACTGACAATATATATCAAACTAGCTGTTAGAGAATGAATAGACAATGTATATCAAACTGACATCAATTTGCAATTTTTCCATTAAAAGTTGAAGAACAAATTAAGGGTACTACTTACTGGATGATGAAGATGTCACAGCTCTTGCTCAATCAATGGTGGGTGGAATTGGGAGAGGAATTTGATGATGGTCTATCAGAAACGACACCATTCTCGGCGGCCTCATCGCCCTGAATCCGCGTCGGAATGCAGAACACCGGCAGGCCATCGGAGGAGAACCGGGTGCCAAAGATGGAAGAGTGGTGAACTGGTTGCTGTGTCCTCTGCGCAGCCATCTGCAAATGATCATTCCAAGCCCGAACCGATGGTGCAAAACTGGACTGAAGGGTACCCCTCTGAGAAAATGCTTGTTGCTGTGGCAATGTCTGTGACTGTGAGTTGAACACAAACCCACCATCACCACCACCTCCTCTGTTTTCATTGCCCCATGCCATCATTCTCTGATAACTGCTGTCAAACCCCACTGTGGTGCCCGCGAAAAGGGTCTGAATCTGATCGTTGCTGTGCTGGGTGTGTTCTTGTGATTGCTGGGAGTGGTGAATTAGGCCTTGGTCTTGGAAAGAGTGGAGAGAGAGGCCCAGGTCTTGGTTGGGGTTCAAGTTTGTGGTTCTTGAAATTAAGTCAGATGGGTAGCTTGGGAAATTGATGGACGAATTGGTGGCTGAGCTTGTGGGGAAGAAAGACTTCATGGTGTCAGCTATGCTGTCTGAGTCGAGAGACTGAGGAATGTTGAAGTTCGAATCATGATCTGGGTGGTGGTTCTCACCACCCATTTGCCTCTGGAACTGAAAGTTGTACCCAGATGACTCTGATTCATCTGCTGCTGCAATCACCATTTCACTAGTACCTGCTGCAGCTCCATTTGGTTCAGTTTCTGCATTAGTACTAGCAATTGGGTGCCAAGGTGGGAGCTCGGCGAGCTTGTCAATGGCGGATTTCGCCTTCTTGATGAGCCAGTCGACAGCCTTGCTGGGCCGGTCGTAGCCGAGTCGGTCTTGAACATCATAGAATTGGATTGCAGTGTGGGCTGACAACCGGACCCGGCGGTCTCTTGGCCCTTTGGCGGTGTACACCTTGCTGTGCCGATCTTTTCTCCCGGTGGACCGGACAATGTGACCTCCTTGGACTTGTATGATCTCTCCTCCTCCAGCACTCTTCATTCCCATTGTTCTTCTGTCTCTCTGCTTTGCATATTCTTCTATGTTTTGTTGGTTGTTGTTGGGTGGTGCTTGTGCTTTTGCTTGGTGGGAATTTTTGGGCTCCCCAAGTGGTTGATTCTGGTTTTGGACAAGTTGTAGATATTGATGATGATGATGTTGTTCAAAATGGGGATATGTTTCTAGATTTTGTTCTTGTGATTCTTGTGGTGTTGGGTCTTTAATTTGGTGGATAGGTCTCAGTGGATACAGATGATTCTTTTGGAAATCCAGATTCCTGATCTTTTTTTTTTTTTTGGTTACTGATTTTGGCCTCCAAAAATGATTGATTTGTGGAGGTGGTTTTTTCTCTGCTTTTGCTTTTGCTTTTACTGCTGCTGCTGCTGTTGTTGTTGTTGGCTGTAGCTCTTCATCTGCAAACTGTCACACAGCCCTGAAACCTGAGACTCCTGCTGCTACAGCTGCTGCTGCTAATCCCAAAAAGTCTTCCATTGCAATCTCCAGATTCCAAACCCCAATAACTCTACAAAAATCCAGAACCCACCATAAAAATCATAGACAAATAGACCCAGAAATTTGATCCCAGTTGTGTTTCTACAAATTTATGGATAAACTTATTGGTCCATAGCTATCTCCATAAAGAGCAAGAGGACATAACACATAGTATGCAGACTAGATTGGTGGGTTTTTCTATGTGGGCACAAAACTAATAGAATATTAAAGAAAACAAATGAAAAATGGAAAATTGAAGTAGCAATTGATAATTAAACTGGTATGCACCAAGAAAAAAGGGAATTGAAGAGACTCACAGCAGAACCTTGGAAAGATAAAAAGAAAATTTTGCAGATGACTTATGGAAGGGAGGTAGAGATTTTTGGAGATGAGGGTGAAGAGAGAATGTGAAAGAAAATTGCTACCTTGGGCTATGACTCTATGAGAGCTGTTGATGCATCTGCAAAGAGTGGCAGATTTTGGTCAGAGAGGAGATTAAAAATCTTTGGTCATCTCAGCCCCACAAACAAACCCCATATATAACAAACCAGGTTACACACAAAACTCATCAAGTCAATGTCTAACTCCAACCCAACTCTTCTAGTCCTAAGTTCCAACTCTCTCTCTCTCTCTCTCTCTCTCTCTGTCTCTCTCTCTCATACTGTCTAGGAGTAACTTTTTAAGTACTTGTTATTATAAGAATTTTGGGTAATTAGCTATGATTAGTCATAGTTGATAGAGAGGTGACTCTCGATGGCCACCTCTTCCACACACTCCTTTTCAAGGCATTGATAATGACATCTAACAGCTTTTCGGGTTCCTTTACTACTTGTATTTTTTATCGTTCTACTATACAGATATGTATTGTTTTGCTAAAAATAAACGACAAACGTGCTTCCTTCAACTATACTTTCTCACCACCCTTTTGTCTTTTTTTTTTTTTACTCCCACATTCTGTTTGAGCGTGACCGTGACACAATAATATTTTTAAGATAAGTTAGTGTCAAGTACACTTATATATCTTATATTTAAGCATGTTCATGTCATCTCATATTTGTGTAGTTTGAACGTATAGCTAGTAAATCAATCAACATGTTAACTTATCATGTTTAAATATGTATTTAAACTCATTCATTAACTTGTCGTGTCATGTTTATCCATTTATATTTTTTACTTTTTAATTTAACATTGGAGGAATGCATAAAGTTGTTTTAGAGTGTCAAACTCATTTTTCTTGGTCAGAGATCCTATTTGCTGCTATTCTTAACATTTGTTATAAAACTGCAATTTTAAAGAAGGGGTAAACTTTGATAATTTTAATAAGAATTACTCAAATGTGAATATGTGGGCTGCAAATAGCAGTGTAAGGGATCCAAAATTGAACCTCAAATAATGTGTCATTATACATGTTAGTGTTTATTTATTGTTAGATAAATGAGTCTTGAAGTGGACCATATAGAATTAATAATATATCGGCATATCATTTGTGATCCAAATTTAAGATACAAATTTGGGATCCGCTGCAAATATTATCTTGGAAAAATCGTCACTTGGACATGCTTAATTTGATGTGATATTTCCTCCCTCATTACCCATACTCAGCATTAGGGATGTGCAAAAATATCGAAAAGCTGAGTTTCGAACTAAACCAAATTGACTGGATCAGTTGGGTTTTTTTTTTTTTTTTTTTTTTTTTTTTTGCGGTTAACAAACTGAACCAAATCGATGATGAGCAGTTCGGTTTTTATTTTCAATATTGAATTTTTCGGTTTTAACCGAACTACCACTCATAATATATATTAATTGGTTTATATATGGTTTTAATACCTATATATTATAGAGTAAACCAAACCCCCTATTATAGTTTATATATATTAATTCTAGTTTATAATTTATAGTTAATATATTTTATAGTTTATAATTTATATTTTATATTTTATATTGTATATAGTTTATAACTTTATTTACTTTATATAGTTTAAAATGTTATATAGTTTATAACTTTATATAGTTTATAATGTTATATAGTTTATAACTTTATATGTTTTATAATTTATAGGTTTAGTCTATAATTCATAATTTGTATATACTATAAAGTATAAACTATACTAGTAGAGGGTTTTAGCCAATTAGGGTATATATACTAAACTATTCTATATAGTTATAAGGTATATGGCATATGGTATAGAGTATACTAGTATAAACTATAAGGTATAGAGTATACTAGTATAGTGGACTTTATTTGTACAAAGTGGACCTATTTATCATTACAACTTTTTAGGTGAGTTTGTTTATCATTAAGGGATGTAAAATGTACTTTTGAGTAATTTACTTTATCTAAAACACATATGTAATCAATATATTTTAGTATAAGGTTTTGAATATAGTTGTGCTTGTCCTTGAAGATAACAAATCAAACTTGCATCATTTTGATTAACACAAGCTATATATGAAAGTAATATTCAGCAAAAGAAAAACATAATAAACAAAAAAAAAAAAAACAACCATATATGCCGAAAGAAATATACATCTATAAGGGGATCGATGAATTTATATAGTATATATGAGTGCTCAAATGTTAAATGGTTAATAGGTTAATAATAAACTAATTACCTTTTTAGACCTACAACCTGATATAATTTCATAATTCGAACCATTTATTTTTAAATCTCATATATAAAAAATAAAATGCTATTTGATAGTCATATAGATATATAGTTTAATTGTAAATGCTGCAACTTTCAAGTATATTTATCTTGGGTTCGAGTGTGAGCCAAGAATATGCCTATCATTAAGGTGATATACAAGAACGAGAAAGAGCATATGGTTAGCATATTTATATAGGAGCGTGACATTATGGGTAGGGTTTTAGCCTTTACTCTGTCCACAGAACCCAGTGGAGCTTTGCCTCTAAAGAAGCAGCAGCAAGGTGACTTGGGAATAATATATATATTGATGTAAAAGGCTATATGAACAACAGTTAGATGCATTGAGAATCATCTGGCCTACATTAATTCCTTTTTCTCAAACACACTATATGTTTGTCTCGAAAAGGATCGATCGACCGCCCATGTCATTTGGTTCTAACACGTGGAAATTAATGAACTTTCTTATATAAATTAAACGCTTTTTATTCTATAAATATGCAGGCATTATTATCTTCCAATGGCAAGTGAGTAATGGAGAAAATAAAAAAGTGGGTTTGGGTATGAGAATGAAATTGTATTAATTAATTAATTCTTTGTTTTCTTTTCATACAAGTTGAAAAAGTGATGATACCTGTGCTAGCTACAAGTCTTTTCAGCAGTGTATATATGCATTCAAGAATATAAGCCTAGAATCATATGCATAAAGTGATGCAAGCATATTGAGACAAAAGGTTGGATAAGGCAACAGAAATCATGAAAGCAAAATGTGTCATGAATTGTAAATTAAGAAAAGAAACAAAGAAAAAGACGATTGGATGTACAATTGATTTTATACCACAACTATAAAAGTCAAGCCACAATATATAAGCTGCGGTCCTTCTTTTATGTCGGAGTGGTGGGTGGATATATATGCACGACCGAGCCAGAAAATTGAGCAAGGAGGAGGGGCACCTCAAACAGTGTAGTTATTAACTTATCTATTTAGACAAAAATAAAATTTAAAATCTTAATCTAATTAGCAATATATCATTAAGAAATCTCCAAAATTATTTTCTCTATCCAAAGATTTGAGTTATATATATGTAAAATGTATAAGAAAAACATGAGAGCGGTGAAACGTGTCCCCCTTAGACCTCTTGTGGCTCCGTCCTTGGATATATGGAGTGTGGGTGGATAAATGAGTGATGGACTCGTAACACTTTAAGATTGAACCTTTCAATGTATGGGGTGGGGTGGGGGTGTATTATAAGGCAACTATTAAATCTCAAAAACTTAACTTATTAAAAAATCAGTCAATAATAACATATATTAAGCTAATATCTTGATTCACGTGCAGTCTTGTCCTTGTCCTCCTTGTCTTGTAGAAGGAAAGACAATGACATATAGGTATAACTTTATCCTACATTTTTAAAACCAACAAAAAAGTGATAAATGAAAATTAAATATTTTCATGCTTAGACCTCCTGCAAGCTAGTAAAGTTATGATCAATGACGAATCTACATTGTGGGTTGCATAGGCTGCAACCCATACAAACTTTTTACTTTTTAGCTTTTACCCATGGAAGATTTAAACCCCAGCCCACCCCTAAATCTAACCCCCAACCTACCCTTAATTATATCTAAATCTAAATTCGTCTTGGCTAATATCATATTAGACAACCATTAATCCCTAAAACTTAAACAATTCAAAATGAGCTAGCCCATAATATATATTTAACCTTAACACCTGCGTCAATAGATGCCTACCACAATACTATAAGCTGCTGTATATGTCACATATATGCCTGTTATGTTTGGGAGGCTGAGAAATCAGCATGCCAATTGCTAAATGTCGTCTACAAGTTGTAGTCTACAACTACATTATTTGGACACTAAGCATTTTATATATAGCCGTTTGATAATTTAATGGTTTTCGATTTGTCTAATTTTTTGCAAGGATAATCTTTGAATATAGACCTAAAAAATAGACAATTCGAATTGTTGAAATATCATATGGATCGAAAGGGCCCTATGAGAGATCCTTAAATAAAATTATTTGAGGGATTCCTTAATAGAATGGACCTACATATATATATGCAGGCCCCTTCCGTTGAGGTATATTTCAACTTAAACATGATGAGGTATGGCTTGGGGGACCCACTCCGCATTGTAATTAGATTATCAAAGCCGTATATTTTTTAAGTCTATATACAAGGATCATCCTTGCAAAAAATTAGATAAATCGGAAATCGTTTAACTATTTGATTAAAGGGCCATCATTTCAAGTGTTAATGAAATCCTTATATTCGTCAATTTATTCTATCACAATTAAATATCTTAATGGTTTCTAATTTACCTAATTTTTTGCAAGAATGATTCTTGTATAGAGACTTAAAAAATAGACGGCTTCGATCATCAAATTACAATGTAGAGTGAGTCCCACAAATCATACCTCATCATATTTAAGATGATATATACCTTAACGAAAGGGGCCTCTATATATATGTGTGTGTGTGTGTGGAGGCTCCTTCAGTTGTGGGATCCTTATATATAGAAAACTTCATACTCATAGCTAGTTTATAGAGGTTTAGTTTTCCCGATTTAAATGAGTCTTGTTTTACTTTAAGGAGTGGGTGGAGAAGCATTCAATTGAATGTTCAGTGAAACAAAGAAGAAAAAGAAGTTATAAAAATAGAGTTATAGGCCAAATTAATGAAACCCCCTAAATAGGGTTGGATTAAGCTGACCAAGAGCTTGGTTCAATTAATAGTATCACTCAATAAATAGTATAGCCTAAAAGCAACTCCAACAAACTTACCTATATTCTAGCTAAATTTGTGTAAAAAAGAGTTAAAAATCTATTTTAACTAACTACTTTTAAAATCTTATTCCAACAATGTTCTCTATTTTAACTAATCTTTATATTTAATTATTTATTTAAATTTGATATTATGACTAATGACGGATAAATTTGTACAGTTGTAATTAAATGATTCAAAACTTGTGTATGTTGGTTTGCTTTAACTATAGCTATTTTCTCTCTCCTCTCATCAAAATCTAGCTAACCAAAAAGTAAATTCTAAATTAGCGAATTAGATAGCTAATTTGTTGAAGAATAATTTCAGAAAAAAATTAACTAATATAACTAAAGAACTAATGAAGTAGAGATAACTAAACTATTGGACATGCTCTGGATGCATTAAATCTAAAGAAGCACTACACACGATGCCGTATGGTTTACGGTTTACCCCATCAGCACCCTAGTTTTCTCACGACTATTTACTTAATTTATGAGAGTATTCAATTTTCAGGACCATATATGTATTGCCTCCCTAAAAATTTCCTTAATTTTTTCTTCTTTTTCGGCAGACACAAACTTCTTCTATCAAGTACTAATTTAATTGGTCTTGAAAATTATGAGGGTCGTGGCATCTTAATTGGACTCGACATTCCAAGTTTTATTATTCGTACGGTAGGCATGCATGCAGATCTTGGACATTTCAAGTACTTTTCACACTACGTCACTAATTTACAATAGAACAATACTTGGCTTCTTATATATAAAGAGTCATTCCCTACTTAATTATAAGCTTTCTTTGTTAATATTAACTTATAAGGAATAATTGGTCATTAGGCAAGAGAAAAGAAAAACAAATTTTCAAAATTTGATTTAATTGTATGCGGGAATGGCTATTTATACAATACCTCCTAAACTATCAGTTGTGTCTCACTTTATCCCTCAAATTTTATTTTTACTTTGCCTCTTTAAACTTTATTTCGCATGTTATTTTTCCCTAATCTTTCAGTTTCCTTAACTTTTTCGTCTTCCATACTTATGTGGCTTATAAATGACGAATTTTAGAGGACTATTTTTGTCAACACAAGTTTGTTAAAAAAAACTAATTTAGTAATGGGAGACAAAAATTCCTCTCCAAAATTTTGATGTCAGGCCTATGTTAAGAAAAATATCAATCCAAATTTGTCATTTATAAGCCACATAAGTATGAGAGACCAAAAAGTTAACCAAGCTAGAGAATTAAGACAAATTGACACACGAATTAAGATTTAAGACATAAAGTGAATCAAAATGAAATTTGGGTTTAAAATGGGATACCGGCAATAGTTTGGGGACATTGCTATAAATGACTCAAATATGGATGATCCCTTTCATGTGGGGAACCTTAGCATTTTTCCAGTATTGCTTGGCTCCTCACATTTAGGAAGTCATTTCCCTCCTTATAGGAAAAAAAAAAAATAGCCATGCAATTGGATATATGGAGAGAAAGAGAGGGATGACAAAATTTTCCGCCCCCGAAAATTCCCTCGGGGACCCGCCCCGATTAAGTGGGTATGATAATACTATTATCGTCCCCGCTCCGCCCTATATACCCGTTAAATAAAAAAAAATTATAGTATATAATTATATTATAATTTCTTATCTTAATTTTTGTTGTCTTTAAAATTTAATAATCGGTGTTCTTTTTATGATTTACTATTGTTGTAATGTAATATGATGAATTTTAATGAGTTTCATCTATACTATATTATGTATTTATGTTGATTTGATATGTTATTAATAAAAATAATAAGGGCTCCGATTACCCAGCGATGCGGGTATAGTATTGACAAACCCGACCTGAACTCGCCCTGTTGTCATCCCTAATCACGAATGAAGATTTTGAAGGTCAGAGGTGAATTATAAAAATAGAGTTTGAATATTTGTGTAACAAAGTACTGAAGTAGTCTATAAAATTTGGGGGTCTTTTAACATTTCGGGCCGAAGATGATTACCTACTTCACCTACTAACAGGTTGGCCCTGTTACCATGTAAACGAATGTATGATGCAAACACTCTTGTCATCGTTGGATGGACGGAATCAGCCTTTTCAATCCCAAGAATATAGATTTGTTAACCGTCCGATGCGGACGGATGTAGCTGGTCTCAATGAGCGATGAATGAGGTGGAGGTAGCAGCCTAATAATCCTAGAAAAGGACAATGGCAGTCTGGCAGAGAAAGAGGGCAGAGATGATCTTAATTGATATCATCCCTTTTCCATTTCATCTGCTAAAAAGGTGAAAGCCACAAGACAGGCTCGTGATCCGAGATGGTTTAAAATGTCCCATTACTGTTATTCTGTGTCTCTCTGTGCCTCTCTCTCCTCTCCTCTCTTCAAGTCTGAAGGGTGTCTGAATGCAATTTATGAGTTCTGGTAGGCGTACGTACAGTCTCTTCACACATTCTGCCAACTGCCAAGTTGGTTGTTGCTGTGTTCTGAATGCAAGTCAGTTTAGGTTTTTAGCCCACGTTAATTACACTCTATAGTTACTGCACCAAGTACAACATTTTTAAGGAAAAAAATAAAAAACAAAACGTACATATATAGTTAGGCAGTCATTTTAAACCTAATTATGAGTATAACACTCAAATGGTTCTTCAAAGGCATAAACATTAAATTCAATTATTCTCCCAAAGGTGAAGCAGCTGAACTGATCGATTCCGCGCTTTTTATTTGTTATACCACATCGGTGGATGTAGTTGTAAGACCTCAACACATTAATAGTAGTGAAAAATTAAGAGAGTTTCTGGTGTATATTATTTGAATAGAATATATATAAAGTATAAACACATTTAAATTAAGGTGAGTATCTAAACTATATTTTTGTATCTAATAAGCTATAAATCCTGATTCCATCAGTCTAGTTACTTTAGGTAGCAGAAGCATGCATGTGCAATATTGCCCCGTGAATATAGACTTTGAGCCCCATTAATTATCCTGAGGAACATACAATGCACAAGTTATAAATTACGACTTATAATTAGTAGATAAAAAACATAATTTAGATACTCAATTGAGAAAAATTAGAGTTTGAGAACTAAATTGAGACATAGTTAAATTTCAACTATTAAAAGTGAAATTAAAGAATGAATATGAAACTGGATGCAAAAACATTTGATTTTTTCCGTCCAATACGGTGTGGTTTATTTACAAGTAATTGCATGCATGTATCCAGATCGAATTACAAAAAAATCTTGTTCCAGGTGAGTGAGCGAGTGCGTGTGAGACTTTTCTTACCCCAAGAAAACAAACCAAACACCAAACAACCAACTAACCGCAACAGATCGAGACCATGCAGCTGGACAGACAAGAACATGCCTTTTCTTCTGGTTTCTATATGTGTACTCAAATTAATGGTTTGCAAACTAAGGAATAGAAGAAGGGTTTGGAGCTAATCTAATTCAAATGAAGAAACCTCTGTTTGATTGGTGTAAAAGATTCCACAACTCATGATCACATGCTGTCACAATCGACATCAATGAGGGTGTTGTTGTACAGTACATGGATGTAAATTGATTGCGCATGCATATGGTTTGAAACCAATTAAACGGTGACCCACTTGTGCAAATGACACTAGCTGCATGCCTTCCATAGGCATTGAACAGTACACACATGCATCCAATTCCAAAAGGGAAAGAAAGATAGATGAGGACAAACTTTAGCTGTCTCTAAGATACATGTCACATTAATTTTAGAACATGGCTAGCTAGGGCTTGCAACAAAAGGTCTTTTATATGCTCACATGGAAGTCCGGTTGTTATCAGCATATTGTAGCTACAATTGGGAAATAGGATTCTCGATCGATTGGCTGATCTCTTTAGTGTTGATATTCTTCTTAATTATATTCCAAATTAAGTTATTTTGGAATTTAAGGATAAGCATGTTTTTGTTTAGAATGTATATTAAAAAGATAATTGAACAGATAACGCAAAGCAAACAAATTAAGGAAAAAGAATTGGATGAACATAAGCTTTAGAGTCCACCCAAAATGAGAGAGAAGTCTTAAAATTTTATTAAATTTGTGAAAAACTGATCGACCAAAAAATTCTGTAACAGAAGTTTAAATCGTAATTGGAAAAGAAAACATAAAATTACAAAATTACCCTAACTACTTAAAATTAACTTTCCATTTTTGAGCCTTTAAAACAGCTTTATTGGCTAAAAAAACTGAGCTACCTCATGTGGTAACAATGGCTTTAGTGAATCTGGTGTTTCCCTTCGATTAGATATATCATGGACTCTACAGTCTACACAAACAATAGAGCGCAAAATTATGTCCAAATAAAACTTTTTCAGCTCAACTTGCCTTTTATTGCTTTTGCAGTTTGCTTCTTTTAAGCTGTTGCATGTTTTTATTCACCAATGAAAGTCTACATTTAAATAAAATAATAAATTATCTACAAGTACCAAACCATTAATAAACTTGGTGTAAATTAAGGACCCTAACTTAAAAAATTAGTGTAAAGAATAGTTTCTGAATTTTTTTACCAATGCATTTGTTGTATTTTTACAAATATGCTTATTTCGCAGATGCACTTATTATATTTTTACAGAGATTTCACATATGTATTTGTTATATTTTTTACATATGCATTTGTTGTATTTTTATAAATGTGCTTATTTCGCAAATGCACTTATTATATTTTTACAGAGATTTCACATATATATTTATTGTATTTTTTATAGATGCACTGGTTTTTTTTTATATTTATTGTATGTTTATAGATATACTGGGTTGGCCCTTATTTAAATTTTCGTCTTTATCTCAACTTACTTGGCTAGTTATCTTTAAGACCAACAATTTTAGTTGTCAGACCTCTACAATATAACAGACCCTAAAAAAAATTGATGAGAAGATGATTCGGATATGATGGTTTGTAAGATGACCTTTGAGCTTGGCATGCACTCATGCATGTGTCACCCTCCGATTCCAAATTCAAGCAAGTAATGGAGGCAATTGCAAACGTATAAAGTTTTGAAGTTGGTTGCTACCTAAATTCTAATTAAATTCAAATGACTATATTGAAATCTTTTAATCTAGCAAATGATCACCATCATGCTTAAAACCCAGCAAAACATGTATGTTCCTAGTGTGCTAAAACTAACTTCAAAAGGGGAAAAAAACAAAAGGGAAAAGATTTCCATTAGCATCTAAAAGATTGAGAGCTTGTGGTCATACCAATCATGCATGCTATTGGTGGGTCCCAATATATATACTTTCTTTAACGATGACTATGACTTGGCAAGTGGTGCAAGAAGGGTGTCAGTATCAAGACTCTCAACCATGAAATGGGTTGTGTACTTTATCTGGTTGGGGATTTTGCTTAATTTCCATCATTTTATGCTTCTTTCTTTAAGGAAAAAAAATAAAATTACAGCTCCTTTTTGCACAAATATATCCTTTTAGTGCTGAAAGGGGTATAAGAGTCATAATCAAGGAACAATTAGTTTAGCAAGAGTTTAGGAAAAGCACAAATCACTAAGACTTGCTTGTAGGCATAAAGGTTTTAAGCTTATAAAGTTAATATAGTACATGCTATGTCGTAGTTAGGCATTCTCTAACTTTCTGGTAGGATTTCTTTTCAATTTGTAAGTTATTATTGTAGAAGAATTTCGAACCTCACAAATGATATATCATTCATCGCCAATTAAATCTCAAATCTATCATTGTGGCAAAAAAAAAAAAAAAAAAAAAAAAAAAATCAAATCAAATCTATCATGTACTGTAGCCAATTGGAAAAGGGGACAGGGTGGTTAGTAGGTAAGTACGTACAAAGAAAAAGAAGTAATGTGACAAATCATGTTTAAGCTATTTAGACTTGTACAAATTTGGATTTTATAGACATGATGTTTAGGATATATATACTCTATCAAGTGGAGTTCTTTGCAACATAAGGAGTAATGCTACAAGGATGCATGATATACTTTTTTACAATATTAGGTGGTGGGAAAAAATTTATATATCTCTATGTTGTAGTGATGTGGCATTTCTTAAAAAGAGAGATACAGACAAGAGAGAGAGAAGAGAGAGCCAATGAGAGAGGGTGGAGATATCATGTGGTTAGCTATTAATCTCTGCATTAGTTGTAAATTATCGGAAGTTTCAAGTGAGGATATCATTCTTTTAAGAAAAATTAATTAATCATTCTCTTTAGGATTTCCTCACTATGTAATTTAGTGATCAAAATCACCAATTCTTTTGGTTCCTCCTTGAGGATCAACCCTGTGAAAAATCAATCAAATCTTTGGTCATCTAACCTTATACACAAACCCAGTTTGTCAACTAAAACTAAAATAATGTTGATGGTAATGATTAAACAATTTTTGATTTAATTGGCCTATCTTTACAATGATAATCTCTAAATTAAGAACCTAACAAAGAAACACTTCTAATTAATAATTGGATCATAGGATAGGGGGAGGATGTCCTTATTTTCTAAAATGAGAACATCCTGACTTGAAGCTTCTTCGGGGGCAAAATATAGTCCATTTAATTAGCATCACTTTAACTTAAATAAGATGTAGAATGAACACATCCTATGAGTGATATGCATGGAGTGTATCATTTCATAGTATAATGGAATTTAGTGAAAATGAAATGCTACTTTGACAAAGAATGCCATTTTCATTGATCTTGCCATGGAAATCAAAGTTTGGATTTCTTTATACAATTTTCAACGAGCCAATCACCTCAGCTGATATCCTTATCCTATTTTGTTTTCCTCTATGATAGTTAATTAAAGATGAAATCAATTCATGGTAATTGGAAAAGTGATTATTTCCTTTCTTCGATCCCATTTTCTTTCCCATCTCCATCTCCAAGAGCTGTATCTGTCATGGTGCCTCAAACAATGGCAAGAAGACAGAAACTTGACTTTGACACCAAAAACCTTGAGATTTTAGCACACACAAATTGGTCCACTTGATCCCAATTTCCTCTTTTTTGTCTTTTCCTTGTTAAATATTTAATTGCATAATTAAATGCCCTTGTCTTTGTGATGCATGGAATTGGAGCAAACAATTTCTTACCTCATGCAATATTGCAACGGACCACATTCAACACACACCCACCTGAACATATATGGACCGAATGAGATTCATACTTGCATTGGATTTGGAGATGGGAAAACGTACCGTACGCTAGTCCATAATAATTTTGTTGGACAGTTGGCCCTAGAATTTTTCTTAAAGATCCTTTACTTTGAAAACATGGCGAATTATAGATACAACCCACAAACCATGCCATGTTTGATACATTGTCCTCGTATTAAATTGTTTTGACACTTCACCTCCCAAATTGAATACCGTTAAACACTTTACTCCAAAATTATTAAAAAATTAATTTCTTCGTTAGTTATGCACTACATGGCCTTCTGCCTAAAGCAATTTTTGTCTTCTCATTTTTAGCTTCAATTGACGATTAATAGGAAAATGCCCTTAAGCAGAAGGCTACATGGTTCCAAACACTACTACAAAAAATGTAATAGACATCGGTCAATAGACAACGGTTCTTGTTTTGTCCGTTATCTTAATTTACCACACAACGGTTTTTAACAAACCGTTATATTACGGTATATTATCCCATGGTATTTGATTTGATAATTTTTCCTAATAATTAACAGACAATAGTATTAGGGAATACCGTTGTGTTGGACAAGTTTCACAAAAATAAAAAAAATTTTGCGGGTCTTTGTATTTGACAAACGCATGCCTGCTTTAATGAAAAATTCATCGCGATGAAGTCTTTTTGGGTCAAAGCCCTGACTTCACTTCACAACACTTACTCCATTCGAACTCCATCTCCATCTCCATCCTTAGAACACTCAGATCTTCAGATCACCTATCTATGTCCCACTAACTCAGATAGTCCCTCGATCTTAGCCTCATTCCTCATCGCCCATATCTGTCCCTCTAACTCAGTCCCTCATCTTCCTCTATCTTAAAAGAGCGTCGCCGACGTCGTCCTTGTCCCTCGATCTTCACAGCGTCGCCGACGTCGTCCATCTCCGCGTTCATCATCTTCGTGCATCACTCAGGTAGTTTTGTGGATTTCTAGTGGTTGATTTATGTTTTGGATGGCTAGGGCTAATATTTTGATGGTGGGTTATTGGGTCTGGAAATGGAAATCTGGTTGGGATTATGTTTCTGTGGCTTGGGGTAGTTTCGAGTTCAATTTTGTGGTGGATTTTGGTTCCAATGATTTTGCTTTGGAGGCTGGGTTTGGGATTTAAAGGGTTTTGAAGGTGGATTTCAACTAGCTTTGGGGTGGGTTTCAATTTTTTATGGTGGACCTTTATTTTTCTTCAATTAATGAGTCCATTTTCCTATTATTCTATTTTTCTCATTTGTTTTTGCTTTCCCTTGAAATTTTAAATTGGTTCTTGTTTGTTTGTTTATTCTAATTTGACTGGTGACTCTTTCATTCGACCCCATTTGAGGAATTTGTCTCCTCATCAGCCTATTTTGCCATTTGAGGTATTCCAATCCAAACCCAGCTCTTATTTCCCCTTTTAAATTCATTTAAAGTTTGTGTTTGGTGGTTTAGTATAGTGGATATGTGTGAGATGAATGGTGAATAAGTTATACTAGACTTGATAATGCTTGCAGAATTATATGACCTTGGTGTTTACTTACTTTGTAGTGAAGTGGGATTATTACTAATTTTTAGTGAAATGGCTGAGTAACTCAGTTCTAAACTTATGTTTGTCTATGTCTATTTAGTTGGCTGTATAATGTGTTCTTCCATTCCATTCCCTTCACTTTTTTTTTGTCTTTTATTTTCTGTGTTTCTACAAAATTGATATATACTTGATTTCTTTCAGGAACCTAGAAAGCATTCTTAGAATTGGTTGATCTCATAATCAAGACAAATTTATATGATATGGAATTTACAATTCTTTTATGATTCTTTAAAGGTTCAGAGATAAAGAGGTATACGTCTGTACTATAGTATTTTTACAGCAATATTTATTTCCTTTGTGCTCAAGACGTTGAGCTGGTCTCGGCTCAATTTGAAAATGGAGACTGTAATTGTGCTCTCGTCAACACCATCAGCTTTTGTGCTTTGCAACAGGGTTTTCATGGATGGAGGAGGTTGGTATTCAATGTGATGGAATGCAGGCTGAGGTGGATCTCTGGAACAAAGTAATGTCTTGTCGATGATTAGTGGAATTGTAAGGTCAAGACCACGAGCGATATCTAACCATGTATTTGTAAAGTGGAGGCCAGAAACTCCATCTGCTACATGATGTACCATGCCAACACTAAGAGAAACTCCACCACATTTGAAGTATTTGACCTGCAAAGAGTAAATTAAATCAAGAGTTCCTCAACTTCAGTAAGTTAGTGTTGTGACCTGCAAATGGGTGAGTAGTTGAAATTTTATAATGAATTTAATCTATTAATTCTCTAATCTACCCCCTCAAAATGTATTCACTCACATATAATAGCTAGGAAGACTGAGTGATGCGAAACTACTCTTTGATTAGTTGATTGGCTACTCAATTTTTATTGTTTTGCTTTGCTTTGAATTGGCTTTCACTCAATTGCTGCCTTTATAAGTCGTTCTTTTATTCATTTGACAACCATTTAATTGGCTTGTGCATTCCTTCCTCTCTCCATCTCAAAAAGTGTGCATGTGCATTGTTGTATTTATGTATCCAACTTAGTGACCACAATGAGTTCAAACTTCTCAGATGGAAAGGTCAAGAATCTAAACCACCTAAGTGACCCTAATGAGTTCAACATTAAACTTGCGTATCATACCTCCAAAAATGGGGCAATCACACTTAATTTAACTATCCTCACTTTCCTATCAGATTTTTGTTAATAAGAGAAATGTAAAAACCATCTGAGATAAGAAGCACATGTTGTCCTTCAAGTATTAAAAATTCTAGTAAGGCAAAAGTGAAAGCTTTTAAAGAAGAGCTTTTAGCAATTTCCTGGAATGAGATCATGGAATGCCTTTAAACTTTTTTCCTGTCTACAACATATTTTGTAACAACATTCATATGTAGCTTGTAGTAAATAAACAGAGAGCAAATTACAATTTGCACCCTTCAGGTTTGACTCACCCTTCTGGCGCCCCTTCCCTCTTGATGGTATTGGTTATATTTGAGTTAAGAGTAGTAAGTTCAACTTGATGTTTCAGGGATGATTCCAGAGCACATGGTCTTTTGTTGACATCATCAAAGGATGAAGTGGTTGTCCATGGGTCACCTGATATGGGTTCAACAAATCAACAATCCAAGGAAACTAGTCAATAGGTAACTCTTGAGCTTTATCCTCTTCGTATCTTATGCATCTTTAGTCTTTTTCATATATTTTCTTTTTCTTAACCCTCAATCCACTTTCTGTTATCAATTAACTCTCAACTTCTTTTATTAAATAGTAGAAGAAATGATAGTTAGAAAAATAATAATAAAAGAGAATAGTCTCCAGATTTAGGATGTAAATGGTTTATGACACAAGTGAAATCTATATGTAATTTTAGATAGTGTAAACATCATTTCTATTAAGACTTAATATGTTTAACTCTTAAACCATTTGTCTATTTATTTCATAATCATAGACATGTTCGGATTTTTTTTTCTTCCAATTTCTGGTTGAATCTGATTGTCTTTATATGAGTTTAAAGCTCTATATTTAATGAAAATATCATATATTTGCATTTGCATAATATTATAAAAGCATCAAATAGGGAAAAAAACTTTTGTATTCCTTTTGAATAAGATAAATATGCTATAGATTAGACTACTTAGAAGTTTTACTCTTAATTTCTTGGGAGTTTCTATTGCATAAACATATTATCTAGTTTGAAGACTTGCACAAGGTTAACTCAGGCTTGATTGGTAATTTCTGCTGTCATATGGTTCTTATTTCATCGGTAGTTTTGGTCATATGGTTCTTATTTTATGATATCGATCAATTGTCTATCATTACTATGATTATTGAACTTTCCCACATGTTGTTTCTTTTTGACTTCCATGCTAATTTGTCTACTGCAGGAATTGGATATAATGGGTTCCAAGAGGTTTGTTGATATGGGTTTATTGATTTTGTTTACTGATATAAGTTTATTGATTTTGTTTACTGATATAAGGTTTGTTTATTGATTTGGTTTTAGTTGAATCAGTATTTTGGTTGTTCAAAATGTTGTTTCCTTTTGTTTAGTCTTGATTGCTCAGCTTCATGTTGACATAATACTGAGTTCGCCACTAGAGGTCCAGTCCTCAAAGGAGAGGTCCGGACCTCAAGCCTAGGTCTCAAACACTAATCTTACTGGAGGTCCGGTCCTCAAGGGTGAGGTCCGGACCTCAAACCTAAATTTCTAAATCCAATCTTACTGGAGGTCCGTTCCTGATCGAAGGGTGAGGTCCGAACCTCAAGCCTAGCTTTGTATTCTAATTTCTTGTGGGATTGAATGCTGGATCAAAATGAAATTTTAAAGCTTGCATGATTATTAAGATAATAAGTTGGGCACTAGGAAAATGGACCAAACATGATTTGTGCATAAACTTTGTAGTGATGATTATTTACAGAAATTTCAAAAAGATAAAAATATTCACTTATCTGCAAATGAGAAACCCAACAATGAAAAAAATGCATAGACCCAACAATATTTGGTCAAGATACAAAAAGTTAGTGGATTTTCCTTCTTTCAAAACTCTCTTACTTGACCAAATAAATGAATATTTATATCTTTTTGAAATTTCTATGAAGTTTATCTAAATGTGACTTTGTGTGTGTTTGTGCTCTTTTACAGGGACTTTGTTAGTTTTCTTAGAGCTTTGAAGTTGGGGTAGCTACTTAAAAAGTATGGGGAGGATGAAGGACAATACCCAAAAAGATATCGATGTGTAAATATACAAAATTATCAAGGATTATAATAGTGTTTTCCATTCTTCTATTTAGAGCTTGCATATGACTTGCTTATTGCTTTGCATTGCACTGGTATCCTAGCTATTAGCTTTGTTTTGATTGTAGTTGGCAGTAAGAAGCTGGCAGATATGGATGCATATGCTTGTAACTTAGGGTGGTCAAGTTGGAAGGAAATAAATGTGTTATGTTAAGCTAGGTTTTTTATTTATTTTAGTGCCTCTTCTTTTAAGCTAGTTTGACTGAATATATTTTTTGTACAACTGATCACACTTATGGAACTTATCATGTAATGTAATCTTACATATATTTATGAAGTATCTTTTGGTTTAATTCTGATCATGAGCGTGCATTGGTATACTATAACTAAGTGCTGTATTGCATTGGTTTTTATTGAAAACCAATGTACCAAAACATTATATACATCAAAATCAAATTGAAATTATTATCTTACACAATGGTTATATGGTTAAAACCAGTTGTACTAAGTGTCATCCTACAATGGTTTTCAACAGAAACCGTTGTACCAAAGCATTATATACATCAAAATCAAATTGAAATTATTATCTTGCACAACGTTCATATGATTAAAACCGTTGTTAAAAGTGTCGTCCTACAACAATTTTCAATAGAAACCGATGTACCAAAGCATTATATACATCAAAAGCAAATTGAAATTGTTATTTTACACAACGGTTATTATACATAAACCGTTGTCTTAATGGCTATTTCACCTCGTGTTTATACTTAAAACAGTTGTAAAATACATGCTTTAAGGTATAGAAACCGTTGTCTCACCTATTAATACACATCGGTCTTTAAATAAAAATCAATGTCTAGATAAGTATACAATATCGGTATCTCCTAAATCATTGGTTTTTTAGGGTGTATATACAACGGTTTTAAATTAAAACCATTGTGTTAATGTTTACAAGACAACGGATATTACCCGTTGTCTATTGGTACCTCAATAGACGTCGGTCGATTAGACGACGGTATTTTGGCAACTTACACAACGGATAAAATCTGTTGTATATTTCGTTTTTTGTAGTAGTGAAACATGACTTGAAATGTTATTAAGTATAATTTAAAATACACCAAGGGTATAAATATTAAAAATCTCTCGAGTTACGAACTAATATTCTCAAGGAACGACTTGCAATACCTTAAGAAACGACTTCAGATGCCCTAGAGAACGATTTCAGATTCCTTAAGGAACGACTTAAGAAATTTTAGGGTATGACCATTTAAAATGCACCAATGACATATACATTTAAAAACCTTCGAGTTATGAACTAATATTCTAATAACGACTTGAAATACCCTAAGGAATGACTTCAGATGCCCTAAGGAACGACCTGAGATTTCTAAAGGAACAACTTGAGAAACTCTAGGGTATGAATAGGGAATCGTCAAAACATGACTTAGAATGTTATTAGGTACAATTTGAAATGCACCAATGATATATACATTTAAAATCTCTCGAGTTAAGAACTAATATTCTCAAGAAATGACTTGGAATATCCTAAAGAACGACTTCAGATGCTCTAAGAAACGACTTCAGATTCCATAATGAACGATTTGAGAAACTCTAGTGTATACCTAATGAACTGTCAAAACATGACTTAGAATGTCATTAGGTACAATTTGAAATGCATCAAGGGTATATACATTTAAAATCTCTCGAGTTACGAACTAATATTCTCAAGGAACGGCTTGAAATACCCTAAGGAACGACTTCAGAAACTCTAGGGTATAACTAAGGAACCGTTAAAACATGACTTGGAATGTCATTAGGTACAATTTGAAATGTACCAAGGGTATATAAATTTAAAATCCCTCGAGTGACAAACTAATATTCTTAAGGAACGACTTGGAATACCCCAAGGAACGACTTAAGATGACCTAAGTAACGATTTCAGATTTTTTAAGGAACGACTTAAAAAACTCTAGCATATGACTAAGAAACTGTCAAAACATGACTTGTAATATTACTACGTACAATTTGAAATACACCATAGGTATATACAATTTAAAACCCTCGAGTTACGAACTGAAATTCTCAACAAACGACTTAAGATGCCCTAAGGAACGACTTCAGTTGCCTTAAGGAACAACTTGAGAAACTCTAAGGTATGACTTGGGAACCATCAAAACATAACTTGGAATGTTATTAGGTACAATTTGAAATGCTCCTAAAGTATAAACATTTAAAATCCATCGAGTTACGAACAAATATTCGTAAGGAATGACTCTGGATTATGACTAGGGAACCATTAAAACATGACTTGAAATGTCATTAGATACAATTTGAAATGAACCAAGGGTATACACAATTAAAGTTTCTCGAGTTACGAACTGAAATTCTTAGGGAACGGCTTGGGGTGTCCAAAGGAACGACTTCATTGCCTTAAGGAACGACTTGAGAAACTCAAAGGTATGACTTGGGAACCATCAGAACGTAACTTGGAATGTCATTAGGTACAATTTGGAATGCCCTTAAGGTATAAACATTTAAAATCTCTCGAATTACGAACTAATATTCTTAAGGAACGACTTAGAATACCATAAGGAACGACTTCAGATGCTCTAAAGAACGACATTAGAAACTATGGATTATGACTAGGGAACCATCAAAACATGACTTGAAATGCACCAATGGTATATACATTTAATATACCTCGAGTTACGAACTGAAATTCTGATGGAACAACTTGGGATGCTCTAAGGAACAACTTCGGTTGCCTTAAGGAATGACTTGAGGAACTCTAAGATATGACTTGAGAACCATCAAAACATAAAGGAACGAATTGAGAAACTCTACGGTTTGACTAAGGAACCGTCAAAACATGACTTATAATGTTAGTACGTACAATTTAAAATGCACCAAGGGTTTATACATTTTAAATCCCCTAAGTTACGAATTGAAATTCTTAAAGAACGACTTTAGATACCTTAAGGAACGACTTCAAATGCCCAAGGGACGACTTGATCGAGAAACTCGAGGGTATGACTTGAAAACTGTCAAAACATGACTTTAAATTTCATTAGATATAATTTGAAATACACCAAGGATATATACATTTTAAATCCCTCGATTTACGAATTGAAATCTCAACGAACGACTTTAATACCCTAAGGAACGACTTCAAATGCCCTAAGAAACAACTTCAGAAACTCTATGACATGACTTGAGAATCGATAAAATATGACTTGGAATGTCATTAGGTACAATTTGAAATGCACTAATGGTATATAAATTTAAAATCCCTCAAGTTACGAACTGAAATTCTCAAAGAACGACTTGTGATGCCTTAAGGAATGATTTCAGTTGCCTTTAGGAACGACTTGAGAAACTCTAGGGTATGACCAATGAACCGTCAAAACATGACTTGGAATGTTACATTGTACAATTTGAAATGCACCAAAGGTATGAACATTTTAAATCCTGAAAGTTACGAACTAATATACTCAAGGAACGACTTGGAATACCTTAAGGAACGACTTTAGATGCTCTTAGGAACGACTTTAGAAATTCTAGAGTATGACTAGAGAAACGTCAAAATATGACTTGAAATATCATCAGGTACAATTTGAAATGCACCAAGTGTATATACATTAAAAATCCCTCGAGTTACGAAATGAAATTCTTAAGGAACGATTTTGAATACCTTAAGGAACGACTTCAGTTACCTTAATGAAAGATTTAAGAGACTCTAAGATATGACTTGGAACTATCAAAACATAACTTGGAATGTCATTAGATACAATTTGAAATGCACCTAGGGTATAAAGATTTAAAATCCCTCAAGTTACGAACTAATATTCTCAAGGAACGACTTGAAATATCTTAAAGAACGACTTCAGATGCTTTAAGGAATTACTTTAGATTCTCTAAAGAACGACTTGAGACACTCTAGGATATGATTAAGGAACATGTCTTGGAATGTTAGTACCTAAAATTTGAAATGCACCAATAGCATATACATTTAAAATCTCTCGAGTTACAAAATGAAATTCCCAAGGAATGACTCGGGATGCCCTAAGGAACGACTTCAGTTGCCTTAAGAAATGACTTTAGAAACTCTAAGGTATGACTTGAAAACCATCAAAACATAACTTGGAATATCAATAGATACAATTTGAAATGCACCTAGGGTATAAACATTTAAAATCTCTCGAGTTACGAACTAATATTCACAAGGAATGACTTGAAATACCCTACAGAATGACTTCAGTTACCCTATGGAACAACTTGGAAAACTCTAAGGTATGACTTGAGAACCATCAAAACATAACTTGGAATGTCATTAGATACAATTTGAAATGCATCTAAGGTATAAACATTTAAAATCCGTCGAGTTACAAACTAATATTCTCAAAAAACGACTTAAAATACCCTAAGGAACGACTTCAGATGCCCTAAGGAACGATTTTAGAAACTCTAAGTTATGACTTGAAATACTCTAAAGTATGTCACTAGGTACAATTTGAAATGCTCCAAGAGTATATACATTTAAAATCCCTCGAGTTACGAACTGAAATTCTCAAGGAACTACTTGGGATGTCCTAAGGAAATACTTCTGTTGCCTTAGGGAACGACTTAAGAAATTGTAAGGTATGATTTAAGAACCATCAGAACATATTTTGGAATGTCATTAGAAACAATTTGAAATGCATCAATGGTATATACATTTAAAATCCCTCAAGTTACGAACTGAAATTCTCAAGGAACGACTTGGGATGTCCTAATGAACGACTTCAGTTGTCTTAAGAAACGACTTGAGAAACTCTAAGGTATGATTTGTGAACTATCAAAACATAACTTGGAATATCATTAGATACAATTTGAAATGCGCCTAGGGTATAAAAATTTAAAATTCCTCGATTTACGAATTAATATTCTCAAGGAACGACTTAAAATACGCAAATGAACGACTCTAAATATCCTAATGAACGACTTCAGATGCCCTAATGAACGACTTTAGAAACTTTAGAGTATGACTAAGTAATCGTCAAAACATGACTTAAAATGTCACTAAGTACAATTTAAAATGCACAAATGGTATATACATTTAATATCCCTCAAGTTATAAACTGAAATTCTTAAGGAACGACTTGGGATGCCCTAAGGAACGACTTCAGTTGCCTTAAGAAACGACTTGAGAAACTCTAAGGTATGACTTGAGAACCATCAAAAAATAACTTGAAATGTCATTAGATACAATATGAAATGCACCAAGGGTATATACATTTAAAATCTCTCGAGTTACGAATTGAAATTCTCAAGAAACGACTTGAGATGTCCTAAAGAACGACTTCAGTTACCTTAAGAAATGATTTGAGAAACTCTAAGGTATGACTTGGGAATCATCAAAACATAACTTGGAATGTCATTAGATACAATTTGAAATGCACCTAGTTTATAAACATTTAAAATTTCTCGAGTTACGAAGTTATATTCTCAAGGAACGACTTGGAATACCCTAAGGAAAGACTTCAGATGCCCTAAAGAACGACTTTAGAAAATCAAGAGTATGACTAGGGAACCGTCAAAACATGACTTGAAATATCACTAGGTACAATTTGAAATGCACCAAGGGTATATACATTTAAAAACTCTCGAGTTACGAACTGAAATTCTCAAGGAATGACTTGGAATACCATATGGAATGACTTTAGTTGCCTTAAGGAACGACTTTAGAAACTCTAAGGTATGACTTAGGAACCATCAAAACATAACTTGGAATGTCATTAGGTACAATTTGAAATGCACGTAGGGTATAAACATTTAAAATCCTTCGAGTTATGAACTAATATTCTCAATGAACGACTTATGATGCCCTAAGGAACGACTTTAGTTGTCTTAAGGAACGACTCAAAAAACTCTAAGGTATGACTTGAAATACCCTAAGGTATGTCACTATGTACAATTTGAAATGTACCAAATGTATATACATTTAAAATCTCTCGAGTTACGAACTGAAATTCTCAAGGAACAATTTGGGATACCTTAAGGAATGACTTCAGTTGCCTTAAGGAACGACTTGAGAAACTCTAAGGTATGTCAGTAGGTACAATTTGAAATGCACCAAGGGTATATAGATTTAAAATTTCTCGAGTTACGAACTAAAATTCTCAAGGAACGACTTGAGATGCCCTAAAGAACAGCTTCAGTTGCCTTAAGGAACGACTTGAGAAACTCTAAGGTATGACTTGAGAACCATCTAAACATAACTTGGAATGTCATTAGGTAAAATTCGAAATGCATTTAGGATATAAACATTTAAAATCCCTCGAGTTACGAACTAATATTCTCAAAGAACGACTTGGAATACTTTAAGAAACAACTTTAGTTGCCTTAAGGAACGACTTGTGAAACTCTAACGTATGACTTGAGAACCATCAAAACAGAACTTGGAATGTCATTAGGTACAATTTAAAATGCACATAGGGTATAAACATTTAAAATCTCTCGAGTTATGAATTAATATTCTCAAGGAACAACTTGAAATATTTTAAGGAATAACTTCATATGCCCTAAAGAACGACTTGAGAAACTCTAGAGTATGAAAAGGGAACCTTCAAAACATGACTTGAAATGTCACTAGGTATAATTTGAAATGCACCTAGGGTACAAACATTTAAAATCTCTCGAGTTACCAACTAATATTCTCAAGAAACGACTTGGAATACCCTAAGGAACGACTTCAGATGCCCTAAGGAACGACTTGAGAAACTCTAAAATATGACTAGGGAACCGTCAAAACATGACTTAAAATGTCACTAGGTACAATTTGAAATGCACCAAGTGTATATACATTTAAAATCTCTTGAGTTACGAACTGAAATTTTCAAGGAACGACTTGAGATGCCCTAAGGAACGACTTCAGTAGCCTTATGGAACGACTTGAGAAACTCTAAGCTATGACTTGAAATACCCTAAGGTATGTCACTAGGTACAATTTGAAATGTACTAAGAATCTATACGTACATTTAAAATCTCTCGAGTTACGAATTGAAATTCTCAAGGAACGACTTAGGATGCCCTAAGTAACGACTTGAGAAATTCTAAGGTATGACTTGAGATCCATCAAAACATAACTTGAAATGTCATTATGTACAATTTGAAATACACCTATGGTATAAACATTTAAAATTCCTCGAATTACGAATTGAAATTCTCAAAGAAAGACTTGAGATGCCCTAAGTAACGATTTTAGATTCCCTAAGGAATGACTTAAGAAACTCTAGGGTATGGCTAGGGAACCGTCACAGCATGACTTTGGGCATCTCAAGGAACTACTTGGAATACCCTAAGGAACGACTTAAGAAACTCTAGAGTATGACTAAGAAACTCTAGAGTATAACTTGAAATGTCACTAGGTACAATTTGAAATGCACCAAGGCTATATACATTTAAAATCTTTCGAGTTACGAATTGAAGTCATTCGTTAGGTATGGCCCCGTTTGGTATTGTGTTTTTAGACTAAAAATCACTTATTTTGACAATTTTGGACTGGAGGCCCATTTGGTTAAGAAATGAACATCAAATTTTTTCCAAAATTCCAGCCCATTGGCAGAGATTTTAAAAAGTTGCCCAAGGGATGCTTTCATAATTCACGTTAGAAATAATCAGGGAGGAAACAGTTATTTGGTTTAATGAAACATTTGAAATGCCTAAGCTGTCCTTATCAATTAGAACAATTTACAAGTAAAGCCATATATATATCCTGTATTACGTACGCGCCATCTCTTCAACCCATGGCGCGCAGACTGCGCAGTTCTTCTCCCTTTAGCTCTTATTCTCTTCTTCTTTCTTTTTGGTGGGTTCTACACTCTAGAAGCCGAAGAACTCAGGTATGTCTTATATTTTTTCATTAATCTTTCTTGCTCTGTTCTTATTTGCTCTCACAAACCCATTGCCTAATCGTTTCTTATTTGCACTGTTCTTATACACATATAACTTGGTGGGGTTTTATATGTTATCTTCTGTTCTCTTCAAAATCGATCACTTGCTCTGTTCTTATTTTCTCTCACAAACCCACTGCCTAATTGTTTCTTGATTTCTGAATTTGGAAATCCTATTAACAATTTTTTTTTTAATTTATGTTTTGAGTTCTTGAGTGGTTTTTTTTTTGTATTCAGTTTTTTTGGTCTCTCAACTCTCAACTCTCAGAAGTTATATGTGTATTTGTAAGTCTTGGATATATTTTGGTGTTTTCAGTTTGCTTTTGAATGTTCTTGTGGTCCTAGACAAGGATAAATTCAACCACTTTGTTAACTAATTGTGAATCTTATGTCAGCATGAGTTTTAAATCCACAATTTGGAGACGTTTCAATTTTCTTTCTAGTTTCCCCTATTTCGTATGCAGTCCATCAAAATGTCATCTTATCATGGTTTGGGTTTCCATGTTTACATGTTGGGGCTCCATGTGATCTCTATTCACTTCACACATTGTTTCTAGGTGCTGTGGTATTCTTAGCTAGTGCTTTGGTTATGAATTTTTTTTCTTTTCTTGAGAATTGAGTATAGGTGGATGTCAAAATGTGTGGAAATTTTGTTTTCCTTACGATTAGTGTCCTCATTAGAGGGTACATATGTGTTAGATATCAATTTACATACATATTGTATTGAAATTTTTTTCACTTGCATGCATGTGAATTATGTACATTGATGTGGAGTACTCACTCAATATTTGGCAGTACACCCATACATAATATATATCTATCAAGCCATTATAACTCATCCTAGATTGTCCCTCACAGAAGTAGCCAATAGAGCTCTTGGATCAAAAGCTTGAGCTTCATGCCAAAAAACAAAAGACTTGTATAATTGCTTATACTACTCCTGAAAGGCCAAAACCACACAACATGTGCAAAATTTCAATGTTGGCCAAAAAGTGAAGATATATGGGTCGATTCTTTTGTCTTGCCAACTCCAAAGCTCAATAATGTGAACAGTTTGCTCAACCATCTTTCTCTACAACTTCTTTAATGGTTGAAATTATAATCATAATATAAATTCTGTTCAAGCTTCTGGCTCTATTAATTTCTATTATTTGCAGTTGAGCAGTATGTATCCTAGACTGTAGTACATAACTCAAAATTTGGAAACATAAGAAAAATTAATCTTTAGTTGTTTATTTGTATTTTTTTAGAAGTATAATTGTTGTTTATTTTTATGAAACATTCATCTCATGTTCCTCAAGAATGATAATGTGATTTGTATTCAAATAGTGCATCCATAAATTTTTGGTCCTCTTGACTCTTGATACATGATTTATAATTTTTGATGGTTTTGTTCTTTGGTTTTATTGAGTTTTGTTGGTTTTTGTTTTGGTGTAATTATTTGATGGGTCCATGGCGTTCACTTTTGGCAAAGGTAGTGTTATACCAACAAAAATGTTCCTAGCTACTTCCTATCAATAATTATAATTACTTAGCAAGACTATGTAACTATGTTAAGCTTGGTTATATATATACACGCACAGATGGGAAAGAAGGATAATAATAGCAATAGTACTGCAAATGTTGGAAGTGGATCCCGAACTTTGGCAATATGGAATCCTCCAACTATAGCTATATTATGTGATCTGTGTATTAAGCAGGTGAATGCAGAAAATCGTCCTGGTACTCATTTTAATAAAATTGGATGGGAAAGGTTGGTTGCAAATATTAATAAAGAGACAGAAAGACAATATGATAGATCACAATTGAAGAATAAGTGGGATGCACTCAAAATTGAATGGAAACTGTGGAAAGAACTAATTGGGAAGGAAACCGGTCTCGGGTGGAATACGACTAGAAATATTGTTGATGCATCTGATGAATGGTGGCAAAATAAAATTCAAGTGTGTAAACTTATTACTTTTTAATGTTTTGTTTTTATTATAGTATGAATTCATAATAATGGTCACATATCTCTAAATTTCAGGTAAATTCGAAGTATGCAAAATCGCGTAAGGAGGGCATTAATTCTGATATGATGGAGAAGTTAGATAGGATGTTCATGAACACACTGCCACCGGTAAGCATGCTTGGGCACCTTCATCTGGTGCACTTCCAATAGAAAGTGAAGGGGATCCCAGGGATGATGTCATTGCAGTTGAAGATAGTGGTGATTCAAATGAGTTCATCAAATTTGAAACTAATGATCAAGTTGTGAAAAGTATTGAAGAAAGGGGCAAAAAGAGAGCAACTAATCTAATTGATACACAAGTTAAGAAAGGAAGGAAATGTAAAGTAGTTGTTGTAGGGGGAGGGAAGGTAGGAGGTGCTGCAAAATTATCTCAACAAATTGATCGACTTGTTGATGTAGTTAGAAATAGAAGTGCTCCAGTATCATTGAATACACGTTTACAGGGTAGTAGTATTCCTGAAGTGATGCAAGCAGTTGAAACTCTACCTGGAGTAGAGCCTGGTAGCAAGTTGTGGTGGTTTGCAACTCAGTTATTCATATCTCAAGAGAAGAGAGAGATGTTTTCTTTCATGAAAGATTCTGACCTCAAGCTACAGTTTCTTAATCATGAATTAGCTAACAAATAAGTAGGAGAGATCGACTATTTTATTTTTTTAAAGACATGATTCGCTTATTTTGTGTTTATTTTATATTATGTTATTGACATTATTGTTTGAATTGGTTATTTTTATTTGGATTGCTAACTTATTATATTTGACTATTATTTGGATAATTTTTGTTTGTTTTGGTGTTATTTGTTTTGATTATTTTTTATATTTTTGTATTTAATATTTGTAAGCATGGTGGAATGATGTTTCATGAAAACACATACAACTTGCAGGTTTATTTTAGAGTATGGACATTTTGGAAGATGAAGAGACAAACCAAATTATATGCATATGTGCTCGAGCTATTGAACTTTATATCTGAAATATATTTATAAAAATCCTTGTATGGATTCTTCTCAAACAGGTAATATTTGGTTGATGGGAGTGTTAGAAGGAAATGATAGTCGTTGTCATAACCTATTTAGGATGGACAAAGATGTCTTTATAAGATTATGTGATGACTTGCAAGTCAATTATGGGTTAAAGGGTAGCAGGACAATGGGTGCTGCTTAGAGTTTGGGAATGCTTTTACACATTTTAGAACATGGTGTAGGAAATAGGCTAGCACAAGAACGATTTCAACATTCTGGTGAGACTGTTAGTAGATATTTTGGTATTTTACTAGATATTGTATGTCATATGGCTATAGATGTCATAAAACCATTGGATCCCGAGTTTAAAACAGTCCCAGCAGAAATAATGAGAGATTCCAGATATATGCCTCATTTTAAGGTAATTATTATACTTATTATTATTATTTTTTCATGTACATTAGAGTTTATAATTTTATGACAAGCATTTCTTATTATCATTTGTAGGATTGTATTGGTGCTATTGATGGAGTACATGTGCATGCTTCAAAACTTCCTTGTGATCAAGTACCATATATTGGAAGGAAAGGACTACCAACACAAAATATAATGGTTGCATGCAATTTTGACATGCAATTCATATTTGCATGTGCAAGTTGGGAAGGCACTGCTCATGATACAAGGGTATTCCTTTCGATTCTACGAGATCATACTTTGAATTTTCCTAAACCTCCAAATGGTAATTTTTTAAGAAAAAAATGTGTACATAATTTAACTTCTTGTTGCAATTTATAAGTAAAAGTTATATCATAAACCATATATATCTTTTATTTTCAGGAAAATATTATCTAGTGGATGCAGGATACCCACAAATGAAAGGTTTTTTGGGACCATATAAAGGTGAAAGGTATCATCTTCCTGATTTCCGTAGGGGTAGTCAACCAATGGGTTATAAAGAAGTATTCAACCAAGCACATTCTTCTCTTAGGAGCGTTATTGAACGTACTTTTGGAGTGTGAAAAAAAAGATGGAATATATTACGAGACATGCCTAGTTATCCATTCAAGAAGCAAGTGAAAATAGTTATTGCAACCATGGCACTTCATAACTATATAAGAAGGTATGCCCAACGTGATTGTCATTTTGAAGAAAGTGGAGATGACCCAAATGACATCCTAAGTGAAGTGATAGGAAGGGAAGCTTATGCACAAGAAGAAGATGGTCAAGTAGCTCAAGAATTGGAGGCACTGAGGAATAATATTGCTGCAAGTTTAATGAGTGCATCATCTATTTAGACATTTTAATATATATTTATGTAGGAGTAGTTTAGTTATTTTTATAAATAAATTTGCCCAAGATTATTTAATATTGATGCAGTATGTAGGATTTAACATACAACATTGGTTAGCATTCCAATTTCATTACTTATTCAATTAAAATTATGGTTCTTCAATGTGCCATTGAAATTATGTATCGTATTAATTTGTACTATTTTTTTTTTGTTGAGAAATAAAACATAATGGTTTGCAATTGTTTTCTAGCTAAAATTTTTTTGAAACGATGTGCCAATATAATAAGTTCATTTGTGTATGGTTGATATATATGTATATATATATATATATAGATTTCTATATTCTTTTTTCTTGCAAAGTGAAAGTTATGAAAAAATTTAGAAAAAAAATGTATAAACGCAAGTGGAAGTGGTTTTTTAACCAAACAAGTAACTGTAAAGCACTTTCAGTATCATGTCCATTTTAGTCATTATATACAATCAAAGCACTTTTAATACTAATATTTACCAAACACATAAAAATCGTTTTTTGTATCCACAACACTTTTCATAATATAGTTTACCAAACACTCAACTATTTTATTTCACAGCTGATTATAATCACAACACATTTGACAGTGATTATTTTCACAGCACAGCAGTACTAAACTAGCCCTGTGTACATTCCAAGTCATATTTTGACAGTTCCCAAGTCAATTTTGACAGTTCACAAGTCATATTTTGACAGTTCTCAAGTCATTCCTTACAGTAATATTACGCTTACCACATTTTTATATCACAATTTCATATCACCTTACATGGCATTCATACATTAGACACTAAAAGTAAAAAATAAAACCTTAAAAAAAAAATACCATATTCAATAAAGTAATTACACATGCATAAGGTGAGATACAAATGTTTGAAAAAAAATGTGGGACAATTAGCATTATTGTATAATTTAAGGGTGATATATATTTTTTTGTCACATAAGATATTATAAAGACTATTCTAACCTTACTTAAAATCTTGCAAAATTTAAGGATTTAGATCCTCTCCTAGTCTAATATTTCTCTAAACCTTATTTTTAATCCCATAACGCCACATGTCCAAAATTAAATCTTGTGGCTCACTATAGTTTTTGAATATTTTTGCATCTTTTTTTTTTTTCTCTAATCTTGCCATTTTTTTCATCCACTTTTCTAGGAAAAGTTTCCCTTCATATTCTCTTGACCATTCCCATCAAGTAAGCACAAACTCATCAACCTTTATTTCCCAGCCACCACCCCACATCATCATCCCACAAACTCATGGAAGTTCTTTTATTGTTTTTTGCTTTTGAATTCGACTTAGGAAACAATAAAACTTATGCTATCTATGGGCATATTGTTCTGTTCTTGGGATTAAGAGTTTTTGAACTTAATTAACAGTAGTGCGAGACATCCCACATTTTTATACCATAATTTTATACCACCTTATGTGGCAACTTACATGGCATTCATGCATTGGACACTAAAAAATAAAAACAAAAATCTAAAAAGAAAATGAAAAACTTTGTCCAGTAAAATAATGACACGTAAGATGGTATAAAAATATAGTATAAGAATATGGTAAATATAGCATTATTCCTTAATTAAACTCTTTTGATCAATTACATGAAAATAAAATACAAAAGATCTCTTTAATTTCATAATGATCTCCCCTTATTCAAGATACAGAAGGAAATAACATGAAAAATTAGATCTTGTGTGGACTATGATAGCAAAAATGAGTGACCATGAATACATATAATTCATAAAATGTTGTGGACCACTTTTCATAAATGTTTTTTGATAATTCACTCATAATAAATATAGTTCTTTAACCATTGAGGAAATCCTACGGTTGGTCAAGAAACAGCATGGTGCTGAAAATTTTAGGTGTCTATATATCCATATGTAGCTGGTATTAGGCTTTATTGGTTTGGCAGAATTGGGGTCTCAGACATGAAAATTAATTATGAATAACACCTTTTTTCGGTTTGTTTTGCATTCTTTAAACATGTAATTAAATGGTCTTTCTCAGCTTGTGATTTTCTCTTCTCATACGTCTCAATTCTCAAATGGTCCTATCCTACATTAATTAGCCTTTTTTTTTTTTTTTTTGATGATACATTAATTAGCCTTTTTAAATGCTTAGAGTAACACATGCATGCCTTGAGCCATTCATTTCTGACCAGTCATGCCAAACACCTTTAGACGTACGTTTCAATTAATTGGTATCAACATTAACTACTGGATAAGTACTTGCAGTTGTGTATGTAAAACTTTGATCACTTGTTACCAAAAAAACTATGATCACTATTCACTAGGATGGGGCGGCGCAAACCTATGAGTTTTAGAGTCTATGCCTACCTATTTAGAGTTCTTTAACTTCTTTTATTCCTTCAATTTTTTACTTGTCAAGTTAGCAAGGACGAAGCCAGGTTTTTCAAACTAATATGAGTAGGGATGTGTTGGGTTGGATTGGATTGGGCTGACGTTATATTTAGAATGGGCTACCTATGGTAGAAAAAAAAAAAAAAAAAATCCGCTTGGGATAGCCCGTTATTTAGATTCTTTCTTGTACGTTAGAGTTCATTTGAGCACGCACCTATGAATAATAAATTCTAAATTATTAATGTGTGTTAATATTCAGTTTTTATTTATCGGAATACGTCTTGAGTTCAAATTTCATCGATGCCGATTAATTAATTGAAAAACAAAAAAAGTTCTGACAGCGGATTATTTCCCTAAGAAAAATATCCTTCTCGCTGCCTTGCATGTCGATCAAGTGAGCTCTCGAGAGTGATGAGAGAGAGGCAAGGGCTCAAGGGTTGTTAATTAAGGAGTATTGCATTCATTGGATAAGTTGTTATTTTTAGGTTTTATATCTTGGGGATGTGCCTGATCATCAAACATTCGGTTGGTAATTATGATATATTGCAAGCGACAGTCATTGAACTAGGCCTCACAAATTGGGGTTGCCCTAACTTGAGTAGGCCCATACATGTTCAGCCACAGGTCAGGTTGAGCCCACAATTTGGTAGCACGGATGGAATGGGGTAAAAGATTTTTTTTGTTTTTCCTATTTTTGTTTAGTTTAATCCTAACCGTATAATATAAATCTAAAAATTTATCTAATTCTACTCACACCCAAAAAGCGGTATAAATCATTTTCATCTTTTGTTCTCTACCCTTGTATAATAAATACATCATTAAAATTAAAATTCAAATAAAGAAAAAATAAGCAGAGAATTCGAATCCAAAAGGTATACTAAGTTTGATTTCATTTTAAAGCAATAATAAAACTTGCATGTTCCCATGATAGAGGATGTGACATCACTCCCAAGAAAGAGACAGAAACATAAATGAGAGAAAGAGAAAGAGGAGCGAGACATAGACAGAGATGAGAGGAAGTTATGCCACCTCTCCTATTCCTGTGATAGGCAAGTCATTCTCTTAAAGCAAATGTACATATATTCAAAATCGCTCTAAAGCTAATTGGTTAGTAAGATAATACGGCTCGAACCACCCTTTTGACCTCACTACATAATGCGATCTCATTTTCCAAACTGTTCATTTTTTAGGTTCACATTTAAAGATCATCCTTACAAAAAACTATTTAAATTGAAAATTATTTAGCCATTTGATTATAATAACAAAAACATTTCAATGTTTATAAAAAAAATTGTGTTCATCTATTTATTTGAGCATAATTAGCTATTTATAGTTGATTAAAAGATTTTTGATTTTGTTAATTTATTGCAAGGATGGCTTTTCAATGAAAATTTAAAAAATAAACGGTTCAGATTATAAAATCGTGTTATATAGTTGGGCCACAAGGGTGATTATTGCTATATTATCTTACTAATTAGTTAATTCTAGAGCGCTACTCTACATATATTTTTTAGAATATATATACAATCGTTATTAATATATAATTTCAGAAATTAAAACCATTACACTCATGGTGAGATGAAAAAAAAACCACAAAGTGCAAGGATTGTGTATTGAAGGTGGTTTTGATTTTGACGCCAAAATGATGAATGACCTCCCTCAAAGCTTTTGCCTTTTGTAAAGCTTCCAAATTAACCACGGCACCAAGCTGCTGTTCACAATCTGGCATGCGTAGCTTACTTGTTCCATTGTTCCACATTTGCTGATGACACCCTTTAAAATTAAAAATGCCAAATCAACATTTTTTATGATTCGGAGAAAAGAGATTGAATTTGGGTTAATTTTAGATTTTTAGGACCCTTCTAACTAAATTACTTCAATCATTGCAATGCCAATCAAGATTTATTTTTTGAAATTTGACTCCTCCCATTTTTTCACTCCCCACCTAAAGTTTCTAGTTCTGCATTATTGGCATTTGGCTCGGACAGTGAGACTCACCGAAAGACCCGGGAAGGAATTCACAAACTTCTTTAATTAACCCTCTCTCACTCCCCCTTCACTCACTCTCTCACATTTTGATTTTGAAATCTCCCATTGTCCCTCCACTTTTGGCACACGACCACAATTCTAAAATTAATTAATGAGAGCAAAACCATACATCATGAATCCATAATGAAACTTAATTTTGAACTTCCTCCCTCCTTGAAACTAAATTCAAAAACCCAACATTTAACCCTCTGAAAAAAAAAAAAAAACAACAAAGAAAACAAAAGCAAAGAAGAAAGATTCAAACATCCCTCCAATTCCCAAATAGAATTAGGAGCCATGGTACAAACGAACATTACAAATAGCTCAGTAGCTCACTCCTTCAGCTCTAACTCCAACACCAACTCAACCATCCTTTCACAAATTAACACCAACTTTCTCGTCCTCTCTCAACTCTCAAGTCTCAACTCTCAAAACACTTTGTTATCAGTAATGGAGGCCATGGCCATGGCCATTGCTTGCTGTGACCACAACAACAAAGAGAACATCCCTCCATTCTCTGCAAAGCAGGCAAAGCTGAGCAACCCAGTTGCTGAAAATGGGTCATCTGCCAATACAACAACATTTCACTTCAATCAGCAATTCAGTTGATCCCTTCCTCTGTTTATGCCTCTGCATCAAATTCTAGGAAAAGAAAAGCAATTGATCAGGAGGTTAATACCATTCAAGTCACCAGCCCCAACTCCAAGTCCAGATCGCTAAGGATGGGTTTCAGATAATTTTGCAATGTGTTTAAATTCTTATTACATTTTTGCTTCTGTTTTGGGATAATCGAGTACTTGGTAATCACTTGTGGATATGGGTTATGTGGTTTTAGAAAATAAAATTCTAGAAATCTTTTTTTTTTTTTCCCCTGTTTGGAGATTGATTGGTCATCGATCATCATTGAGTTAAATGTCAATGGCATCTATCTGCTTTTGTAAAACAAATACAAATTCAGATAAAAAAATTACAATTCTTACCATATTTCTTTCTTTTTTTTCTCTTCAATATTTTGGAAGTATTGTATACGAGCTTTGAAGTTGGTTCACATGGCCCAACAAAGCACAGCCCAATTGAAATGGGCCAAAACACTAAACCAAAGATCCAGATCTGAAAGCCATGCGAACATGAATTGCCAGTAAACGACAGCACAGACTCTAAACTAATGTCTGTGAAGGTAAGGGTGTAAACAAGCCAAGCCAAGCCGAATACTCGTGCTCAAACTTGACTTGTTTTAAATTTTTCAAACTTAAGTTTGGCTTGATTTGTTTCTTATACGAGCCAAGCTCGAATGCACCAGAAAAAAATCGAATCTAATACGAACTCAGCTGTATTGAACTATTTACATAATTTTATCTAAGGTATTTCATTAGCTATTATTTTAAAAAATATATTAATTTCCATCAAACATTTGTTTTTTAGAAGAATCGAACATTTTCTTATTGAAAGCATTATAATATGTTAATTAACTTAATTCAACTTAAAGTTAACATATATTTTTAATTAAATTAGATAGACATCAAAGACTTCTTTAAAATTTCATATAAATATGGTTTTCTTGAAGTACAACTATACCAAATAATTATATCTAAACATTTATAACTTATAAGTTATAACACTTGAAAATATTCTCATTAAAAAAGAGATATAAGGTAGTAGAAGTCTCACAACCAAAAAATACAAAAACAAACTAGGAAATAAAAATAGCAAGCCCTAATATAAGCTATAGGAAAGGAGGGACGAGCTGCTCACAAGCTTTCCGAGCCGAACATACAAAAGCTCAAGCTTGGCTTGTTTCTACAAGGAGCGAACCTCGACTTGACTTGTTTTTTTTATGAGCCAAACTTAAACGAATCAAGCCCGAGTCAAACTCGATACAAACTCTAGCTGTATCGAGCTGATTTACAGCCCTATTTGAAGGGAAATTAGTTTGGGTAAACAAATATTTTGGTCTCTTTAGTTTGAGGGTTGTTTCAATTTCGTCCTTATTATTCAATTCTTATAGTCAAGTTCTCGTAGTTTCAAAATTGTTTCAATCAAATTCAAAATTAGATTTCCACCAAGTTTAAAGATGACGGTAATAATCTTTTTGTTCTTGGGCCATTATACCTCTACTTTAAAGGCTATACCATCTTAAAACATGATGGAAATCTAATTTTGGATATGATTAAAATAATTTCGAAAGTATGAAAACTTGATTGAAAATATTAAAATAACATAGACGAAATTGAAACAACCACCAAACTATATGACCAAAATGGTTGTTTGCCCAATTAGTTTTGCATTTGGTTAATTAGGCCATAAAATGTACAATGGATAGTAGAAGAGATGTATTGGGATTTTCTTTTTCTTTAAGAATGTGGATGTACAATTGGAAGTTATATCAAATTATTCCCCATTTTTTATTTTGAGTGCTACTATTCCCACCCCTATATCCTATTTTCTCACCCACCACTTTATAAAAATATTAATCACTTATTTAATTTTCGCAAAATAACCTCTAAAAACTTATGTAAACAAAAAGATACTATACCCACACACTTCTTTACACTCACCTAAACTCATTTCATTTTTCTTCATATTCCACACTTTAATATATATAAGAAAAACCACTCTGGATTCATGAACAATTTTTTTTTCTTCTGCAAAGATTTATTCACAATTTGACTCTAAGATATTGTTTTCAATATCTGATTTTGTCTCGATCATTCATATTCCCAAATCCCCCTTGTTCTTTTAATTGTACATTTTGTTTGATTTCTTCTCTTATTCACAATCTCACCCTAACATAAAAGTTTCTTGGCACATTACAAAGTTACAATTAATGGGTATGTTGATATATATATATATATATATATATAAACCATGCCCCCTCCTCTCTCACTCTCTTCCTATTTGATCTAGGAGTATGTATGAGATTGTATATGAGTTCAAATTTGGTGGGTGAATAGAGTTTAGGGTTTATAGAAGAAAGCAAATATAAATAAAGAAATTGGGTGGAAAGAGTATTTTAGGGACATTGGTGGGTGGAAAAAGAGGATTGTTAATGTTATACTTATCATATTTTTATACCACTTTACATGACATTCATATATTGGACACAAAAAAATAAAACCTAAAAAAGAAAAAGAAAATGTCCTTCCAGTAAAATAATGACACATAAGGTGGGATACAAATGTGAGAAAAAAAATGTGAGACAATTAGCATTATTGTTTCTTAAAATTTTAAAGAGGGTAGAATTATAGGGTGAGTGAAAAATTAGGACACGGAGGTGGAAATATAAGCACTCTTTATTTTTTAATCTTTTATTACCTTCAAGAATAACAAGAGTTTGGCTAATTAAGGTGCAAGAGTTAACAGGGTGATCACAAAAGTACTAGTTAATATGATGTGTCCTCTCATGAAGGACCTAATTAGTCCCCATCAAGCCACTTTCGTACCTAGCTGACAGATCTCAGATAATATCACTCTTTCTGAAAAGCTTCAATTCTTAACAAATTTAGAAGGTCAAAATCCAAGAAAATTTTATTTTCCTAGAAAATAGATTTATCCAAGGCTTATGACAAGATTAATTGGTATTCTTTGGAGTTTGTGTAGATTGAGGTTGGTCTTCCTGATACTATTGTTAAGTTGATCATGAACTGTGTGTCCACTGTCCACGTATCAGATCAACGTTAAGAAGGACTATATCCCCGTACCTATTTGTGTTTAGAGAAACTTACCCATTTAATCTCTGATGCAACCATGAGAAGAAAATGGAAGGGTGTTGGTATATCAAGATCAGGTGCTAAAGTCTTCCATCTCTGTTTTGCTGATGACATAATGTTTATGCCAGTGTAAAACAAGCCAGAGTCATGAAAGCTTGATTGGACAGATCTTGTACAACTTCGGGCCAAATAGTAAATTCAGACACATATCCATGCTTTTCTATTCCCCAACTGTGGATTCTGAGTTGGCTGATTAAATTAGCAACATTTGTAGCTCCCCTCTGACTGCTGATCTAGGGAGATATTTAGGGGTACTTTTGATACATCAAAGAATCACAAAGAGAACCTATACTAGTGTTGTTGACAAGGTTAACAACAAGCTAGCTTGCTGCTTGGAAGGCTAGGTGTTTGAGTATCGCAAGTAAAGTCACACTTATTCAATTTGTTACAGCGGCCATCCCTTTATACTCTATGCAAATTTTTTGCTTACCTTCTACCACCTGCAAGGATCTTGACAACATGAATAGGAGCTTCCTTTGGGGTAATTCTGAAGGCACCAAAAAGTTCATTTAGTTAATTGGACGAAGGTATGCCAATCTAACTAACATTCTTTGGAGCAATAGGTTGCCTACAATTGCATATTGGAGTGTTCTTGGTTCTGAATACCATCGAACTGTCGTACGATTGCTACACTCTCGTGGAGGGGTAGAGTTATTTCTTCTGGGACTGCACTCATCTTAATCTGTAAGTGTCAGTTTACAAACGTGTAATGAAAAACTTGTTAACAAGGCAGTTTTTTTTTTTTTGCCAGCGAACAAGGCATGTTAATTTATAGCTAACATTATATTATAGTAATATAAATCATACATCAGTATCATACCTTCTTTTCCAATGTCTCAGGCATGCTATTCTTCTTGCAATTTTTTTTTTTTTGGTAGTTTTTGGACTGCGTTTTCCATTTTGGAAATATTTCTCTTGTATGTTGGTCATCTTTTCGTTGCACAACTTTTGGACTAAGGATTCTTGTGGCTGTTGGTTCCTCGCCGCCCTTATTAGAATAATGATTTTGAGAACTAATCAATTTCATTTTAGGGTTGCAATCCACCTTCGATATCGTCTTTTACTGAAGCACTTTCTTTTAGTTCACATATACCTTGCACAACAATGTTGGTTTTTTCTCACCTTCGACAATGCTTGTAAGATTATAGAACTTTTCACATATTTTATTATATAAAACTTTTCATTTATTACATTTGGGATTGTCATAACAACCGTTTATGAAGCTGTATTTCGATCCTTTTCAAAATTTTCCTCCAACTTGCAAGTATGTATTTAATTGGAACGGTCTACAACCCTTTTTGAACCAATACTTTAATCACATATATGCCTACATAATATTCTTCTGTACTCAAATAAACAAATATGCATTTGCTATCATGCAAGTCCTTATTGAACTCAACGATATGACGTATAGGACCACTGGGTCTAAGCCCACTACACGAATCTTCTGTGGCTTTATGTGTACAAACTAATCCTTCTTCTGTATCTTGATATGAATAACAATACATTGTTACTTTTAGCTTATCCTGAAACTCTTTGAATTCTTTATTCGTAGAAGTTTCATGAAATAGGTCTCGAATTTGAATTCACTAAAGAGTTTCAGACTTTTAAAGAAAGATAGAAAATAAATTTTTTCTTTTTCAATCTTATCTCGTATGGATGCACCATATTGCTCTACAAAAATCTTTAATAATTTTTTAGTTTACAAATTTGTCAAAGTAAGCATTAATACTACTTTCACTACATTGAGTACGTAATTGACATTCCCGCCCAAAATGTGCTTTTCAAATATATAGGAACTCATTGATGTTTGTCTTTATACAACCTATCCAACCATTACTGTCCATTTGGAAAATATTTATCACACATAATTTTCCACCGCTTCTCAAAGTCATCAATTCTTAAAGCTTCGTACACTACATCCAACAAACAATACTTTATGCTCTCATATTGTTTGTACATAAAAAAAAAAAAATTAAAAATTTTTTCCATAATATATCACAAGCACCATCGATGGAAACACAACCTCAATGTCATTTCTCATAGTACTTCCACTACATAGCAATCTGTAACCCAACAACACAAACTGACCATGATGATTTACCCCAACAAAAGGAGCAAATGACATATCATATATATTTGTCAATGGTGACAACATTGATAAAACCTTCAAAAGTTGCTCTACTTCTTGCATCAGCCCAAAATATGTGTTTTAATCAACCTTATTCATCAAAATCTATTGAATTAAAAAAATTTATTTTATGATTATGCTTTATAAGAAAATACTTATGAAGTATGTGCACATGAATCTCCATTTACAAGTTTGAATCTTTTTTCCTTACTAATGAGATTTCGTGCATCATTCTCACTATATTGCAAATTTTCATATCTACCTTTTTCAATTAATATAGCATGATAACTCTTGAATGGTCGTACACCGACTTTGTCATTGTTAATCAATCTTCTTTTTGAATGTGGATCTATAATCCTATATTGCCTCATATGTTGTGCTTTATTTTTCAAGACATAAAAGATTTATATGTTGTGTTCTATTTATAGTTTCCATCTGATCGAAGAACTGCTCGGATATAAGCATGACATTCTGTAGTTTTTTTATGAGATTGTCTCTCTTGTCTGATTCTTTGATTTTCCCTATGATGCTGGTGAACACACTAGTTGTACGTACTTGATTTTAGCTTCCTCTTTAATGTTGGGATCTTTTTCTAATGGCAAAAACTATTTTCTTAGCATAACAGAAACAATAGTCAAATAGTACCTCATGTCATATGACTAAAATGTCATTCCTTTTGTTGGAAGGTCTTCTATTCAAATATATGACTTCTCTACACCAATTGAAGTACCTTTGTCCGACTTATACATATCATCTATCTTGTTAACATCCGGCTTTTGGGAGATATTGTCTTTGTTGTAACACGAAATCTCCAAGTAGCTAAACTCATAAAGCAACAGTCCTGTAAACTCAAGAAAAACCTTCGGAGGTAAGGTGACTCTGATGTGGTGTCGGCCAAAGGCTCTCCGATGGTCAAGTCAGTAAACAAGATCGTTATTAACTCAAAGCAGTAAGCTCAAAGCATAAGAATTACGTATCTTTGAATGATCTTATGAGAGTCTATTTATATATGATGAATCCATCCTCATGGCCTTAGGATTGTAAGCTTGTTAAACTTGTAATCACCGAGAAGTATACTCCTTTTAGGAGTGAATACCTATACTTGAATCCTTATTTGGGAAGGATTCAAGCCATTTTGATCCATATGGGAGTTGGTATCCTAGTAGAACATGAAATTCTTAGGCCCCATTAATCGTCGATGGTATGAAAATACCTTCGTGGGTTCACGTTTGGATGCATCTATGGGTTTTGGGTGCAAACTCGGATGCATCTGCGTGAGCATGATTTGATTGGTCCTGGGGCTTGGACAGATCCACGGGTCGGATGCATTCGTAAGTTCGGATGCATCCGACCCCCTAGATGAGTGTGGGGGTAGTTACCCTTCATTCTATATTTAATGGGTTCTTCAATTTATGGTGTTTTATACCCTCGTTGTTATTGGCGATAATGCCTTGTCCATAGGTCCCCTTAGATTTACATAAACATAGGTCCTATCATTTGGGTTAAGGTTCCCCCTTCCATTTAATGTCAAAGGGCCCTATGCTTTTTCCTTATTTTCTCCAGACCCATTTCAAAGAAGAGTAATAGGTCCCATCCAAAATACAACCATGGACCCATAGTCTTCATCCATTATCACTAGGTGAGATATGTAAGATGAAAAATATAACATAAAAACTCAATTTCACCTAGAATCATAATAGGGATAAAAAAAATTATTAAAATCTAAAATAATATATTGTTAAAGTATAATTGAATCAACTCTATGAAAACCAATTTTGCAATTCTCATAACCAATGTTGTAACACAAAATCTCCAAGTACATAGATGAACTTATTAAACGAAGGTCGATCTGCAAACATAAGAAAAACCTTCGGAGGATAAGGGGGCACTAGTGTGGTGCCGGCCAAAGGCTCTCCGACGGTCAAATTAGTAAACAAGATTGTTATAAACTCAAAGCAATGGCTCAGAGCTTAAAAATTACATACATTTGATTAATCTTATGAGAGCGTATATATAGAGGATGGGTTAATCCTCATGGCATTAAGACTATAAGTTTGATAAACTTGTAGTCACCGGGAAGTATACTCATTGTGGGAGTGAACTCCTATACTTGAATCCTTATTTGGGAAGGATTTAAGCCACTTTGATTCATATGGGAGTTGGAGTTCTAATCACATGGGTCGCTGGTTATACAGAGATACCTCCGTGGGTCTGCGCTTGAATGTGTCTGTGAGTTTTGGAGGTGAGCTCGGATGTATACGCAGGTTCAGATGCATCCGGCCCCTCTAAGTGGTTGTGTGGGTGATTACCTTTTATTCCATGTTCAATGTGTCCTTTAGATTTATGGTGCCTTATGCCTCCGGTCCCTTTATTTTTCATTGGTGAAAGTGCCTTATTTATAGGTCCCGCTAGATTCATATAATCATAGGTCTCATTCTTTGAGTTGTACATCCCTTTTTATTCAATGCCAAGGGCCTTATGTCTTTCCTTCCATTCTCCTTGGGGCCATTCTAAACAAGAAAGATAGGTCTCATCCAAAATATAATCATGGTCCCACAACCAAATAAGCGACTAATCATACGAGAGAAAGCTACAACAAGATTTACGAGAAACCAAAAGTGAAGTGAGAAGAATAAGTTAAATATAGATGAGGTCTTGGCAGCAAAACATTATGAAATTGAAACACGTACTTTTCAATTCCATTGATGCATTTATTTAAGAAACAAATTGTTTTATCTGAAGGGAATATGGCTTCACTGTAGGTCCATCACACCCGCCATATTTAATTTATTATGCATAATCTCTCTCTCTCTCTCTCTCTCTCTCTCTCTCTCTCTCTCTCGCGTACACTATCAATGATAGTGTAGGAATACTAAGAAAAGTTTGGTCTGTGTGAAGTACCTAGCTAATTTATTTATTTTTTTCAATTTAATATTATTTTGTTGATGAGTGATGTTCCCTTGTAGCAATTGATCGATGCAGCTATGGATGCTCTTAACTCGAACTTTTCACAAATTAATTGAGGCTTCTAATTAGAGTTTACTTAAAATCGATGCTATTAATGCTGCTGCTGATTGCTTAGGTTCCCTTAGCAAGGAGCTCAGCTTGGGTATTCACTGGTTTGAGGAACCTCCTTATATGGTTTCTCCCTTTTGCTGCTGATGCTTCTGGCTCTCTTAGAGCTAAAGCGGTTCTAGTCTAGGATCTTTCTTTTATTTTCGGCTTCGGCCTCCCTGGTACCAAAAAAAAAAATAATAATAAAGAAAACGTATAAATTATTTGTATGTATTTGATCACTACTTGCCTAAATTCTAGGTGTATGCATATACCATTTAGATAATTGGGTTTGAACTATCAATTTTATACAACATCAATTTAGATAATTTTCACTTTTTTCAAAACTTAGTGAATGAGACTCAAATTATTAAACAACAAAGAGATAGATTGTTTACATAACAAAAAGAACAAGAAGTTTTGATATTAAGCAAACTTAATAATGCTACCTTGACAATCGTTTGAGTTTTTTTCAATCAGGCAAAGATCGATAAAGCTTTTTGATGAGAAATAGAGATTTGATGAAGCCAAGAATGATGCAGGTTAAACCTCTAGACCAACCTCAATTCTAATATTTAGAAATAACACATTAACAACATAATAATATTATAACTACCATTTTTTTTTTATCCAACTCGTGTTCTTTATAGAGAAAAACTACATAACCTTTCATTCTAGACATCCAATAGATGACAACACCAATTATATATGCTTCCCAGGCAAGGGAATCAAATAACTTAAGTAAAAAATTGTAAAATCAAGACATCCACACAAAGGTAATCACATCCAGAGGTTTCAGAATGCGGAGATAGATGGTTCATACATATATCAATCACATTCCAAGCAGAAACAACTTTGTTTTCACGCCAATTTCACCATATATAACTTCAAATGAAATAGTAACAGAACAATTACAGCCCTGCTCAACAAGTTAATCGCCCAGCCTTTCAACATCCATGTTGCACTACCCAAGAGTTGTAGCCTCATCATATATACCAATGAGCAAGGCTTGATTGGTCTTCTTTTTTGCAGAGTAATTGTAAAAAAGAACTAGTAAAATAAAACACAGTATTCAAGACTAAAATTCTTTCTGCACTGCCATGATCACCAACCAACTTAAAAGTAGAAATTCCGAAAAAAAAAAAAAAAAAAAACTATATTTATAGATTAAATAGTACAAATCGAAAAGTGTATATGAACACCAACATATTAATAACACTACATTTGAAAAAAAAGAATCAGCAAAACAGTACATATAATATATGAACTATAAAAGTAAACTAGTTCTAAAACAACAAGGACTTTCTTATGAACTATACATAAATCATACAAAAGATAGAAGTAGTGAATTAAAGCGTACCTTAATGAATGAGCTGAACAAAATTCTTCTAAATCGCAGATGAGATGAGAGAAGACATATATAGTAGCTTTTAGGGTTCTAAAATTGGGGCTTAATTTCTTTAAGAGATTGCTATTTGTTTTTTTGAACAAACCTTCAATGATGAAATCATTAGAAGAATTTTGGGGCTCAACTTTACATGAACCTGTAATGATGAAATCATTAGAAGAATTTTGGGGCTCAACTCGTGATGAAATTGTTAAACCTTTTTGTTTGCGATGAAGTCGTGGTTTTTTATTTTATTTTATTATTATTATTATTATTTTTTTAAAGATATATCATTAGCTATAGGTTTCTCTATGGGGATGAAATTATTTTAAAATCTTATTCTTTCATAATTTAGATTCATTTTTGTAAAATTTTAGAAAAAGGGGACAAGTCTTTAAAAAAACTTAGGTGGCAAATAATTATGAGCTATATTTAAAAAATTTAAATATTATAATTAATATGAAAAATTCATGTCATTATGGTACGTACAATTAAGACACGATTTATTAAGTCACCTTAGCACTCTCCTCGTACAGCTGCTTTTGACTTTATCAAACTTTATCTTGTTTGGGTGTGACAAATATGCATACATATTTATAATACGACATGTTTAATTAACGCGATTCTACTTGAAAGGTTGTTGCCTTTAAAGTGTGATCCTTTGTAGGATGTATCCGGATGATAATGCTGAACCCAACACACTCATAATGGAAAACGAACTGTATGACAATTAGTATGCAGATAGCAAATTACGTGCTTCAATTCACTCCTTTTCTCCTTGTTTATTACTTAAGTTTATGTGAGTGCATGCAATTTAATAAATTATATTGAAGCATCACAAAGTCAGCATAATAATTAGTTATAAATAAATATAAAAACTCAAAAGTTTGCACGTACGATATATATGGTATTGTACGTATACCTCGATCAGCATGCACTATGCCTTATTATCTGTCACTGGAACATATTTTGTCTTGTTAATTATAAAATTAAAAGTACTTGAAATCTTTCTATTTATTATTAATTAGTTTTAAATTTCATATTCTAACTTAATATGATACTAGAACGAACAATCTACTGAAGTCAAATTCAATAGCTAGTTATGTAACTAAGTGTTGGATAACCAATTGTTATGTAACTAGCTAGGTTGCCCCAGTCATCTGAACTCACCATATATCTCTAGCCTAGGGCTTAGATCGAGATCGTGCATATTTGTCAGACTCACAGCACGCTTGCATATGTTTAGCAGCTAGCGATATGGCATGTGCTAATAAATACAAAGACTTCATATATATCTCCATCATGCAATGCTGATCCACAAAAGTGCTAAAAAGAAAATAATAAAAAATGGGCGACCATTCGACATCTCAAAGGGGAAAAGCTAAGAGACCAAACTCGATCTAATAATGGCAGAAGTGATCGATCATAAGCAAGGTCAAAAGCCACTTACTAGACACACAAGTACTTATGGGAATTGGAGACTCGATCGATGGATCTCTTAAATTTCAGTCTCCTAAACATATCTTTGGTTTTGTGTGGCCACCTCATCATACCTGAAGAGATCGACTTTAATATTCAGCTCCATTGAACAAGATAAAGTCGATCAATTCGAACCTCATAAGATTCCACCTTTTTTTTTTTAAAGGCTTTTTCGATCATGTGATTCCACTAACAAATTAACTCAAATGAATAAGATATACAAGAAAATAGTAAGTGATATATCCATGGAGTACGTTGTATATATATAAATAAGCCTCCACGAAAACTAAATGACTATATAACTAGTAGAGTTTTGAGGGTTATATAGCTCTAAAGTCAATATTAATGGCTAGCCTGAACTTCTGGGCTGCATGCCTTATCTGCTTGTTTTTCTTCACATGCACGGTTGCACCAGTGTCAGAAAGTCGGCCCCGTGACACCTATGTAGGGATGAGAAGGAATAATATTAATGTAAGTAGCACATTATTGCGAGAGCTACTACTGCTTCAAAAATCAAAACACCACAAGGAAGAAGATGTAGCTGGAAGCCCTGCTAATTACCACACCCAGCGGCAAAGTCCTGGGGGACCAGATCCTCAGCACCACTGAAAGTGAATCTACATGCTGCTTATTAATGCATAATTAATGAAGCAACATATAATATGAGTCTAGCTAGCTTATTTGAGCATGCATGGTTTTGATCGATGATCAATTTTGACTTATAAATTAATGCAAGCAGTGAAGTCATAATATATAATTGTAATTCATCTACTCAAATTTTGTGGAGAGTTGGTTGGTTTCAAAATTAGGTTTAGCTTGGCATATATGAAGGGTTGGAACTGTGGAAGTGCTAGCTACTTCAAAAACAACGTACACTACTCTTGTGTTGTACTATTTTTGTCGTATATATCAATTAGTGATCACAAGCTCGTAGTACCTCGCAAATGACAAATAAGGATCACAAATGCATATGATTTGAATTCTGATCTGTTGCATGTTTGCTTGTATTTATTGGTTTCAATATTCCTAGCCATTGAACAAAAAAAAAAAAAAAAAAAAAAAAAACAATCATATCGTGTACGTATTGTAAGTGTAAAGAAGTAACCCACACACACTAATGTGCCATAATTTATTTAATTTGCTCAAACATCCTTATATATATACAGAAAGTAACTCACAAATTAGAGATTTAGAATCAACTTTAAAAGTCAAAACCCTAAGTCTTCCTTACAAATTAGAGATTTAGATACAGAAAGTCAAACAAACAAAATTAAGACTCAAGCAAGACATTCCTTTGCAGGGTCAACTACCACGTACAGAAGAATTAAAAAGAAGAGATTGTGAATTAGAAAAAGATTTAAAAAACCTTAAGTTAAAAGGAGTCAAAACAACCTCACAAGTAAACTATCCTTGTTACAAACCAAACATTAGTACTAGTTATTATACTGAAACAATTGAAGAACATCAAACTTCCCCTACTGCTACTGATTTCGAAGTAACTCCTCTAGCAAATCCTGAATTATTAGCGATTAACAAAGGTTTTAAAATAAATTTTAAAATCCTCAACCAAGGTATTGAATCAGTTAGTAACATTGAAAGACGTGAACAATTCAGATAGAAATACACTATTCAACAAAAAGAAGATATATTTCAAAAATGGAAAATGATGATCATGAAAGTAATTAAATCAGAAATATTGTTTTTTGATTTTGTTGAAAAACATTATCAAGAAAACAACGAATTAAAAACAATAACAAAAGAAAAATGGACCAAAAATGATAATAGTATCATATCTTCTAGTCATCCTCCCCTAGAAACAATAGTTCTCACCCATAAAGACTCACATATAATTGCTTCACCTTTTAAATTTCCGGGAACAAACCCAGAAAAAAAAAAAAAGATTATTGAACAAAATAATTATAAAAATCAATGCTTAGATACTATAGGATAACAATTAGATCAAATTGAAAATAAAATTGAAAAAATTTCCAGTCCAGAACCAATTAAAAAAAGAAAAACCTTTAGTAACATTTCCTGAAATCAAACCTAATTCTAGTATTAGCCAAAAACAGTCAATACTCGACAAAATAGAACAAATGCTTTTAGAATATATTAACTAATGTCAAAAATGAACACGCACAAGTAGTGATCTTAAATATAAGAATATCATAACAGTTATCAACAAACAAAATACTGAAACAGAGTTAGACAATACCCCAGACTCAAGCTGTGAAATTACCCATGCATTTCAAAATCTTGGAATAAAAAGAGTTACAAATAAAATAAGTGCTACTAGTCTCACAAAAAAATTGGTATCCTAAGCCAACTCCCCCAGATTTACAATTTGAAGAAAAAAATTTCCAAAGTCAATTCTCTGTATTTCCGATAAACTCTATGAATGGAATATAAATGGTTAATTTATTTGAACAAGAAATTCTAAATAAATTACAACACATGTCTATGGTTGCTAATAGTTACACCACGAGCCATAATCTTAGTCAAACAGAAATTGTTGACCTCTTAGTAACTGGTTTTACAGGAATGTTACATTCCTAGTGGGAAAAACATCTTACCAAAGACTGTAGGTTAAAAATCAAACATTCAGTAAAACATGATGAAGATGACATCCCAATATTTAACGAGGAAATTGGCATGGGAATACCTGATGCAGTAAACACATTATTTTTTACAATCATTGAACATTTTATTGGAACACCTAGTAACGTCACATCTAGGATCCATGATCAACTTAGTAATCTCCGATATCTTGCCTTAAGTGATTTTAGGTGATACAAAAATGTTTTTATTTTAAGGGTTATGTTAAGAGAAGATAGTAATCAACTATTTTGGAAAGAAAAATTTATTAATGGATTGCCAAACTTATTTGCTCATAAAATAAGACAAATCCTAAATAATGAAAATAATATTATAAACTATGATAACCTTACTTACGGAAACATCATAACTACTATTCAGAAAAAAGGTCTAAAAATGTGCATTGGCATGAAAATAAGTAAAAAATCTACTAAAGATAGAAGGACTATCAAATATGAAATGAGAAATTTCTGTGAACAATATGGGCTACCCTCCATAGCTCATTCACAGAAATATAAACGAAGAGAAAAATACCCTCATAAAACATATTACAAAAACACTAAGAGAAAGTTTACAAAAATAATTTCTACAAGAAAAGTAAACCAACACATCAACACCAGTCACAAAAAAGGAAATCTGATAAAAAACAAAAAATCACAGACAAAAGTAAAGTCAAGTATTTAAGTGTAACAAAAAAGGGCATTTTGCAAATGAATGTGGAGTCAAAGAAGCAATTAACCAATTAACCATATCTAATAAAGAAAAGAACAACCTAATTAGGATTCTTGAATTAAGAAACACTGATTTTAGTGAAGTAGAAAATACTAGTAATACCTTACTTACAACTTCTAACACCCAAAACTGAAGATACCCAATCTGATTCTCCCAACATCAATTTTGGTTGTACAGACACTTGCTGTAAAACAATAAATGTTCTTACTAAACAAGAAGAACAAGAAGAAGTTTTAATAGATTTAATTAGCAAAATTGAAAATCTAGAATTAATTAAAATCTCAATACTTAAAATAATTCAGGAAAGTTATAACCCAAACTGATGAAAATAAACTCAAAATACCACAACCAAAAATTTGTCTTAGTACAACTTTAGACAAATTTAATAGGGCCAAAAAAGAAATTACACTTCAAGATTTGCAACTTGAAGTAAACAATATTAAAATTGAAATCCAATTATTAAAAACTCAAAATATAGATTTGAAAACAGAAAATCAAGCAATCAGACAGGATATAAATGTCCTCAAAATAGAAAACAACTTAAAACAATTTCAAGAAAAAGACCAACATAGTTCAAGTCATAAAAATTCTCATCATGATTCTGACCACTCAGAATAAAAAGATGAAAATAAAAGTCCTCAAAATATTATAAGTATCATAAATCAAATAAAACTCAAAAAATGACATTCTAAAGTAAAAATAGTCATTAAATATTTCGAACTATAACCAATGCACTTATTGATTCAGGTGTTGATTTAAATTGCATCAAAAAAGGTATGATACACACAAAATATTTAGAAAAACAATTGAAACCTTAACCTCAGCAAATAGGAGTAAAATAGAACTTAATTATGAAATCCCTAAAGCACATGTCTGCCAAAATAATGTTTGCTTTAAAACATGTTTGGTTTTAATAAAAAATATGACAGATCAAGTTATTTTAGGTCTCCCATTCATTGTGTTATTATACCCTTTTACAATAGAAAATGATGGAATAACTACCTACCCTGTGGGTGAAAAAATAAAATTTAAATTCATATCTCAACCAGAAGTCAAAGAATTATATGTTTTCCAAAAAAACTCAATTTCAAAGTCCATAAGTCTAATCCATCAAAATAATAAACAGATAAATTATTTGAAAGAAGAAATCAAATCCAAACGAATTGAAGATCAATTAACTAGTACAACTCTTCAACAGAAGATTAATGATTTTGAAGAAAGAATCAAACGAGAAGTTTGTCCTGATCTTCCTACTGTCTTCTGGCATAGAAAGAAACATATAGTAAAACTCTTTCTTATATTAAAGAATTTAATGAGAAAAATATCCCGACAAAAGCATCCAAATAAGTCAAGAAATCATGGAATTCTGTAAAAATGAAATTACTGAATTACTCAACAGAGGAATAATCAAGAAAAGTAAATCTCTTTGGTCTTGTCCAGCCTTTTATGTTCAGAAAAATGTTGAATTAGAAAGAGGTACACCAAGATTAGTCATAAATTATAAATCCCTTAATAATGTCCTGGAATGGATAAGATATCCAATTCCAAATAAGAGAGATTTGATAAACAAACTAAGTCAATTAGTTATTTTTTCCAAATTTGATATGAAAAGTGGATTTTGGCAAATTCAAATTCATGAAGATGATAAGTACAAAACTGCTTTTGTTACCCCCTTTGGTCACTATAAATGGAATATCATGCCTTTCGGGTTAAAAAATGCCCCTAGTGAATTTCAGAATATCATAAATGAAATATTTAATCCTTTCAGTCACTTCTCCATAGTCTACATAGATGATGTCTTTATCTTTTCTAAATCCATAGAAGAACATTGAAAACATTTGTACTTGTTTTTACACATAGTCAACACCAATGGACTAGTAGTCTCATCCTCAAAAATCAAACTATTCCAAACCAATATCAGATTTCTTGGATATAATATTCACGAATCCAAAATTAGTCCAATTGATTGAGTAATTCAGTTTGCAAAAAAAAATTTCTGACGAAATTCTTGACAAGAATCAACTCCAAAGATTTCTTGGATCCCTCAATTATGTTTTTGATTTCTACAAAAATCTCAGGAAACAATGCAGACCTTTGTTTGATAGACTCCAAAGCAATCATCCTCCTGGACACCCACTCATACTCTTATAGTCAGAAAAATTAAATGTTATGTCAAGACATTACCTTGTCTTGGTATTCCAACAATTAATTCTTTCCAAATAGTTGAAACTGATGCATCTGAACTTGGTTATAGAGGCATTCTCAAACAACAACCTCATCCAAACCATCCTGAACAAATTGTTCGTTTCCACTCTGGTGTTTGGACTCAAGCACAAACTTATAATACTATTAAAAAAGAAATTTTATCTATAGTATTATGCATTTCAAAGTTTCAAGATGACCTTTTAAACAAAAATTTTTTAGTCCGAGTCGATTGCAAAAGTGTCAAACATGTTTTAGAAAAAGATGTTCAAAACATTGCATTTAAACAGATTTTTGCAAGATGGCAAGCTATACTTAGTGTTTTTTATTTTGAAATTGAATATATTCAAGGAAGTCAGAATTATATCCCTGATTTTCTAACCCGAGAATTCTTGCAGGGCAAAAATGGCAACAAGAAGACCTAATAACCCTTCAACCTCTAGTCACAACTCAGTTCTTAACCCAGTTAAACCTGAACTCATCACTCCTTTAAATATAATTCCCTTTAGTCACTCTCCAGTCAATGTTTCAAATAGGTTTATTACCATTGGTAGTATTTGACCCAACTATCAGTCCGCCTTAGTATCCCAATATAATCCTTACCAGTCAAGCATTTAACTAGTGCTTCAACCCATTATCAATTATTAGGCAGCCACCTCTAGCTATGCCCCAAAAATTTCTGGTCATTCGTTATTCTACATTGAATTTAGTCTTAATCATCTTAAGACTCCAGAATTGCTTGCAAAATCATATTTTCCACCCATGCTATATTATGCTCCCAGTCACCCCTCCAAGTCATTAAAATATTATAGAGATATCCTCTTCACAACTAATTCAATCCTAATTAAACCAATCAAAGATAGGAATGATCCAAATAAAATTCTTTATCATTTCAAAAAATTATCATTCAACCAGATTGGGGTCCTCATCCCCATTCTCTCCGATTTCTTGATGAAGATGTCACATTTAGTTATTATGATTACATTGATGCTTGGTACAAGATATTCTTGCATCAAACCGAAGATTTCAGTCATTCCTGGTTCATTAACTTTGATAAGAAATTCAGAGAAAAATTTCCCCTGTGGTTTCAAAAATGGTGGTCAACCCATGAACCTATTTTCAGTCTCATACCTAATACTTTGCAAAATTTTGTCAAGTATTTTTCAACTGTTTATGCAGTCAATAAAGATGAAGCAGAAATCCCAACTCTTCTCCATTTTGTTTCCAAATACAAAGTTTCATGGATCCTCAAGTGGCACTATGAAATCAATTATGACATTGTCACAAGACATTTTTCAGTAAAATGATGGGATAAATTCAATCATGATTGCATCATCACCCAATTCAACACTGAGTTTCCCTCAACAAAAACCCATCAACTGAAACCAACTGTTTCACAGTCATCCATCTCTAGCTTCCCTCTCAATAGAAGAAAAGTCTAAATCTGAATTAAAAGAACTTGCCAAAAAAATCATGCTGCAAGTCACTCAGATGGGTGGAGAAGATGAAGTAAAAAATGAAAATAGTTCTCTAGCCTCCTATGAAGCTTCAACATCCAATGAAAATAATAAGAAGGCCACTAGTCAAAAGAAAAAACACCTTTGGTCAGAACCCTACTATATACCAAGATGCTCAGAAGATTTGAACAACGACTAATTTGTGTTCACAGTTCATGAGCTTAATAGTAAAAAGGCACTCTCAAGACAAATTACTATTCATGAATAGTGACTTTTTGCTATTCATCAATCAAGCGAAATTGGCTTCTCTCAGTCAAGAATCTACTTTTCCAACCAAGAATCTGCTTTCGGTGCAAACAAGAACAAGCAGTCCATCACCATAGTCAATCACAACATCTTTCAGTCATTCATGCCAGGAATCCAATAATTCCAGCTATTTCCAACTTGTAGCTCTTCTCTTTAAATACCATCCTTCTTTGATGGTCGAGACAGGCTTCATTCCAGCACTTCTGAAATTTCTAGTTCAAATTAGCAAACACTGTTGTAAACCTTCAGGCTTTGAGAGATCGTCCTAGCATACTTGAGATATCAGACTGTGATATTTTAGTATTCTAGCACTTTCAATCTTTGCAACTATGTTTATTTTATTTTGAAGAAATTCAAGTAATTTCAATAAGTTTTCATTGCACTACTTTCTTGCATTATTTTCAATATTATGATCAATAGTTATATTCTTGATTTTACTATATATATATATATATATATATATATATATATACAGGGAGGCTCCATTGTAGGATCCTACAAATAATTTTATTTATAGGATACCTCGTGGGGCCCACTCCCATATATTTTCGACAATCCGAAAAGTCTATTTTTTAGACATCTATTCATAGATCATGCTTGCAAAAAATTAGCCAAATTGAAAATCATTTGTATATCTAAACTATATATATCAAAAATGCTCTAAAGCTAACTAGTAGCAAGTTAATACAAAGCTAACCACTCTGTTGGGCTCACCGCACAATGTAATCTTAAAATCTGAACCGTCCATTTTTTAGATCTTACTTTATAGATCATCTCTGCAAAAAATCTCTAAAATCAGAAATCATTTAGCAATTTGATTATAATAACAACTATTCATATGCCTTTATCGAAAACAGTGTTCGTCTATTTATTTGATCACAATTAGATGACTAAATGATTTTTTATTTAATTGATTTTTTGCAATAATGATTTTTGAAGTAAAGCCTAAAAAATCGACGGTTTGGATTATGAGATTAGTTATGTGGTGGGCCCAAAAGTATGATTAGCTTCGTATTAACTTGCTAACTAGTTAGCTTTAGAGCACTCATATATATATATATATATATATATATATATATTAGAGGCAATGCCTCAAACATTCTTATATCTATAATATACTATTATGATTAAAAATCAAGTAAAACTAGGAGAAGGTTGAATCCAAAGGCATAAATGCATATATAATAAATGGGTATGTGCTCATTTTAGAATTTAACGACAATTTTTAGTGTTTTAATTAAAAGTTGTGCTTCCTTAAAAACCTTGTGTTACTAACTCCAAGGTGTTGGAGGAGTTAGTTCGGAGGTATAACTGTAAATCCAGGCACTTGAGTTCGAGTCTCCAGTTCGACCCTTGGAGCCAGACGGCAAGGGAGGTAAAAGCCCTTGTGAATTCCTTAGGCCCGGTGTAGATTGCCTGTCTTTGAGTGGCCCAAGGGATTAGTCTGGTGAGCGAAAGCTGGCCCAAGACACCCTCGGTTACCAAAAGAAAAAAACATCGTGTTACTAGCTATATATTGGTTCTCAATATTGAAAGAGGTCCCCAGATCGATTACCCCCTCCCCATATCAAAAACTCTTTCTTGATGACTCAACATGGATTTTTGTTTTTGTCTCTCTTAGTGATTTTGGGTTGAGCTTAGTATATATGACTCAAAAGATGTATCAACTTAGTATTTAGTGTTGGATTTTTTATAAGATAGGATGTATTGGTGTAATTGTAGTGTGATAGCAAAATATTTATAGTGGGTGTATTATGCTGATTATAGTGCTGTAAGTGTTACTCAATTTTGATCAACCAGGGACCTATTGTTACACCTAAGTTCGAACCCCTAACACATTTTAATCATTTTTTTTTTGTCTAAAGTTTTTAAAACCTTAAATCTTAGGGGTTTTTTTTTTTTTTTTTTTCAACCACATGCGGAAGTGGGTGATAAGCCTACCCACTTTTAAGTTTTAACGAGCCAAACGAAATGCTCGGCTTTTTTTTTTAAAGCCAAATAACACTTTTGGTCCATGTATTTATACAAAATTTAAACTTTGGTCTATCTTGGTCTTTTAATTTTTGCAATTTTAGTCATGTGCCAATACTATAGTAATTAAGTCCAAATCATCAACTCCATTTAATTTCTAACTGAAAATGTGATGTGGCATGGGCATTTTGAACATTTCAAAATTAGTCGTGTCACTAGATTAAAGGGCTCCACTTTTGAACTATTTGAAATGTTCAAAATGCCCATACCTCGTCTAATTTCTATCAACAATTTAAATGGAGTTAACAATTTTAACTTTAATTGATATTATATTAGAAGTACATAACTGAAATTCCCAAAATTAAAAAACATAACCAAAGTGAAAATTTTGTGAAAGTATATGAACCAAAAGTGTCATTTGGTCTTTTTCTTAATTTTAATATAATACAATGGTTAAAACTATTCAAATCGCTTAAATGTAGAAATTAATATTTTATATATTATAAGTATGTTAAGTGGATTAATAATACTACAGTGACCAGCCCTGACCAGCCCGGTGTGGATTGTTTGTCTTTTACCGGCCTAAATAATTAATCAAATGCGTGAAACCTGTCCCAAAACATCCTCGATTACCACAAAAATAATAATGATACTATGGTGAGTTTTTTTTAATTTATTTTTCCGGTATCAACAAGCTCACATAAGTTGTCGTTACCAACTGCCTGAGCCTTCCATATTTCCTCAGTGTCTCAAAAAGCACAAGTTGTCGATACCAATTTAACTACATATTAGACTACGAAACCCAACCAAGCCCACATCACATAAGCTGTCGTTACCAACTGCATGAGTTTCCATGGAGATTTCCTCAAACAACACAAGCGTCTTCTGCAACTACTGCATGCATGCTCAAGGGTTCATTCTCTCGAAGCAACAAAAGCACTCCACGCCCTCAGCATCACAATGGGTCCATCTCCAAACCAACCCATTTTCGTTTACAACAATGTCATGTCACAATATTCGTCACTTGGGAAGTTTTCAGTTGCACGTCAGTTGTTTGACAAAATGTCATGTAGGAACGTTGTGTCATATAATATCATAATTAGTGCTTCTACTAGATGTGGGTATGTAGGGGAAGCTTGGAGAATGTTTTCTGAGATGAGGGGTTGTGGGTTTGAGCCAACTCAATATGCGGTTGGTGGGTTATTGTCATGTGGGTCATTGGATGTTTATCATGGGGTACAGTTAAATTCGTTGGTCGTAAAGAACGGACTGCTGGATGTTGATGCTTTTGTGGGGACTTCTTTGTTGGGTTTTTACGGAAGGCATGGGTTGTTAGAGGAAGCGGTTTGGACATTTGAGGATATGCCCTGTAAGAGCTTGGTGACATGGAATTCAATGATGTCTCTGCTTGGACATCATGGGTTTGCTGAAAATTGTGTGTTTCTGTTTCGGGAGCTAGTGAGGATGGATGCTGCTTTGTCTGAAGGTTCTTTTGTTGGTGTTTTTTCTGCATTTTCATGCCAACAAGACTTGGGATTTGGGGAACAAGTGCATGGTTTAGTCATAAAAAATGGGTTTAATTGTGTTGTTCTGGTGGCGAATTCTCTTATCAGTATGTATGTGAAATGCACAGGCATATGCTTGGCAGAGCAAATGATTGCAGAGTTAACTGTTCAGGATGTTGTATCATGGAATACTATCATTGGTGCAGCAGCAAAAACTGACAGACCTGGAAAAGCATTAGAACTCTTCTCAAAAATGTCCATGGGTGGAGTATTGCCTACTGAGATCACATTTGTCAACCTTATAAACTGTTGTGCCCGTTGGGAGGTTCCATTCTACGGAGAGTCTGTTCATGCTAAGATAATCCGGCATGCTTTTGAATCTGATGTTTTTGTAGGTACTGCATTGGTTAATTTTTATGCTAAATGTGATAACTTGGAAGAAGCCCATCGCTGTTTTAATGAGATATATGAGAAGAATTTGGTTTCCTGGAATGCATTGATTTGGGGTTACTCAAATAATTGTTTGCCTACATCTATATTTTTACTACAAGAAATGCTTCGTTTGGGTTACCGACCTAATGAGTTCTCATTTTCAGCTGTTCTTAAGCCATCATTGGCACTAGAGCTCCAGCAGCTTCATTGCTTAATTATAAGAATGGGCTTTCAGAAACATGAGTATGTGCTGAGCTCTCTTATAACCTCATATTCCAACAATGGTCTCATGTCTGATGCCCTGGTCTTTGTCTCAGCTTCTGACGATCTGCTTCCTGCTGTTCCCTCTAATGTCATTGCTGGAATATATAACAGAACTGGGCAATATAATAAAACACTGAAATTGTTTTCTCTTCTTGAAGAAGTTGACATTGTATCCTTGAACATTGCAATTGCAGCTTATGCCCGCAGCGGTTATTACAAAGAGGCATTTGAGCTTTTCAAACAATTGCATTTAATTAAAGTCCCACCAGACAATTATACATTTGTTAGCCTTCTAAGTGTGTGCGCTAAACTTTGCAATCTTGCTTTGGGCAGTTCTCTTCATGGTTATATCATTAAGACTGATTTCAGTCGTTGCGACACATTTGTGTGCAATGTGTTAGTTGATATGTATGGGAAATGTGGTAGCATTGGAAGCTCAGTGAAAATCTTTGACCAAATGAAAGGCAAAAACTTAATCACATGGACAGCTCTAATTTCTGCTCTTGGTCTTGATGGTTATGTCCATGAGGCATTAGAACAATTCAAAGAAATGATGGTCCGGGGCTTTAAGCCTGATGGATTAGCTTTTACTGCTGTGCTTACAGCTTGCAGGCATGGTGGATTAGTGAGAGATGGGATGGAGTTATTCAGGAAAATGGAAAGGGATTATGGAGTTGAACCAGAAATGGATCATTACCATTGTGTGGTGGACTTACTAGCTAAATGTGGACATATTAGGGAAGCAGAGGAAGTGATTTCCAACATGCCATTCCCACCAAATGCCATTATATGGCGTAGTTTCCTTGAAGGCTGCAAGTGTCTTGGAGCTGCAAAGGAACAAGCGATGGGACATGTTTAAATTATGAATCAGCCCGAAAAATTTGTTTGAGTGTCTAAGGTCCAGTTTGGGATTGTGGCGGGTAGCCTCAAAAGCACTTATATCAAAAATCTTGTGGAGAAAGTTTGTTAACTTAAATTGGAACAAGTTATTCAGTCATGATGGAGTTTTGGCAGCTGTTTTGAGAATCTCAATGCGCTGGTTTACTGATCACTCCTTTCCATTTCTTCTTTGCTTACTCCTTTCCCTTTCACTCATGGCGCACTAGTTCCCTGATCTCTCAGAATCTCAATTTCATCCCTGAGCTTGGCCAAGAGCAAAGTCCTCCCATGACTCTCATCCCGAAGCTTCGAACTCTATCAATCCCTCTTTCTCTTCCATTTCTTCTTTTAGAACCTCAAAACCCAAATCCAAAGTTCTCAAGTCAGTGATGGTGGGCCAAATTCAACAGAAACATCAGAAACCACTGTTCTTGGATGCTCTGGTCAACGGTGCTTCCAAAGAAGAGGTTGGTCGGATTTTTTGTCTGGTAAGTTTCTTATTTCAGCAACAAACTTGTTGGTTTTTATTTTGATCAAGAATAACTTGTAATTCCTTGTTTTCCAGGTTAGAGTTGTTTGGGACAGTGGGGATTATTTAGTTGTCAGGACTGATCGGCATTGTGCATTTGAAAGATTCTTGATTCCATTCCCTTCAAAGGCCAGGTCCGTTCCAAGATCCCACCCTAAAGAAAATAAATTTCTTATACATGTGTTTTCTTGATTGGATTTGGTTGAGTATTTTAATGGGAAAAGAAAAATATAACAGCTAGAAAGCTCAAAGCGTGTTAATTAAAATACTTACTACGGTTTTGTTTTTCTTGTTGGGTTTGTGGGTGAGATATTATAATCATTGTGTTTCATACAATTGTGAGTAGAACAAGATGCTAACTTTTAGTAAATGCAATAATTGCTTTGTTTAAGACGTTTCATAATCATGAAAATAAAATTGGAGGAAGATGGATTTTCTGCTATACTCATCTTCGTGCAGATGAGTTTATATATATATATAAGTTAAGTAGTTGTCATCCTATGGAAATTGGTTAATGTCCCAGCATACTTGTATTTGAGGGATAGGACTGGTTTTAGATTTTATTGGAACAATTACCATCTCAAAAACTTGTTGAATTTTCTATAGAACTGTGGTACCTATTTCTTGTCGACCTGAATATGGTTGCCAAATTTTTCTTGTTTGATTTTGCATTCTGATTTGTATAGGATTCGTCAGTTATTGATGTGGGCAATATGGTACTTTTATGTAGTATGTTGATTTTAATTGCTGAAACTGGTATCCTCTGTTTTGAGGAGTTTTGGCTGCTGGAAGCTCTTGTTATTATGAGGGATGGCTGAAGGTTTTTTCCCTGTTTCCTGCTTGAGGCTTGGACTGAAGTTTCTGCTCAATTACTGCATTATATTTGTAAGGCTTTTGAGCTCTTAATGCACAGAAATTGCTCTTGTTTTTGAGCTTTATTTTCCTTTCAAAGCCTTTATAAGGATGATTTCATTATTTTTTTCTTAGAATCATGATCAAACAAGAAGAGCATTTTGAACATTGGTTGCTGCTTATGGTAGCTCAGATAATTTTTCTATGTACGACTTCAACCTGCGATTGAAGTATTCTTTTGATTAATAACATCCTTATCTTGAGAAATTTTTATGGAAAATCAGGGAATTTCCTTATCAAGATATGGACTACCATCTAGCCAAATGAGTTCTATACTTCAAAATAGATTGGTGCATTCATATTACTTCAGTCCCTGTTTGTGCCCATTTTATTGGTCTGGTTTCAGCTCTTTGGTTCTAACTCTTTCACTGCCAGCTGTGCAAATTGGTTTAATACAATGGAATTTAACGGGAACAACATCGTGTCTCGACTTGAACGGGAACAACTACATTGGTTCATATGAAGAAGTTGAGAATTACCTCTTTAGAAGTTAATTCTAATACTTCTGCTGCAAATAGACCATGGATATTATCAGAATTTTGTTAGTTCACTTTTATTGAAAGATATGCAGTTGGGACATGTTTATAAGCTATCATGTGTTTTCATATTTTTCTACTTTGATATACTAGATCATGTAAGGCCTTCTACTATAGTAAGACCCATTTTTTGTGACCCAAAATCTTACCATTTTTTGTGACCCAAAACCCATTTTGGGTCACAAATAGTGTTGTGACCTAATTCTCACTGCAATGGTATTGTGACCCAAAATTGGGTCACAGTGTTTTATACATATTTAAAATATGGCTAATATTGATTAAGTGATGTTTAATTTATAATTTAAAATTTAAATTATAATAAAAATTATTCTATTGGTCTTATTTTAATGAGATCTTTAAAATAAGGTTAATATTGAATATATTTAGAATAAGAAAATTCTATAGGTATGTCATCACTAGGGCTTCATCTTTAGCTACCTCTCAAGCATCTCCTCTAGGAGCCATGACAAAGAAAAAAAAAATTTGTGCAAATTTGGTAAACAAAGGTTGTAGTTTATGATGAAAAACTATGAGTGTTGTATAATATATATAGACCCATTTGAGAATATAAGCTGTTGGAGGGTTTGGGGAATTTTTATTAATTTTTTTGAAATTTTTTGGCAATTTTTCGGTTATTATTTCAATTTTAAATGATTTATTAATTATTTGTTAAAAAAAAAAAAAAAAGCTTAGGCGATTTGGACCATTGATTATCTACGGTCCATTAATCTAGGCCCTTTAATTTCAAACCAGCCACTTAAAAAAAAAAAAGGACAAAAAATGGCAGCCTCAGATCACCAACGATCATTTAATCTGGACCGTTGGTGATCACCCATCACTGTCGCACGTGTCACAACAAAGCAAGTGGCTGACAACTGTTGCAGGCGGGGCCCACCAAATTTTCGACTATAGCACACCCTCTCTCCTTACGTGGGTGGGCTACTTTTGCAATTGGGTCACAGCCATTTTAGCTCACACTGAGACCCAGATTTAGGTTACACTTTGGGTTACTCCCTCTTTTGGGTCACATTTTTCGGCCCATAGTGCTTGGGTGTGAGCCATTTGTGACCCAAAATGGGTTTTGGATCACATTTTCAAGTGGCTTAGTGGAAGGCCTAATTATCTTGAGACCATTTAATAGAACTTTTGTTCTATTTACTTATGCAATGTATGATTTACTTGGATCATAATATCAATTTTATAGCATTTGGAGATATGATAATCATATCACTAGAAAGTACAATTACTATACTATTATAAAAAACCATTAACATGTTATCATATTTATTATAGTAATTCTATAAATGCAATCAAAACCCTTTTTTAGCACATAAAGTGCTATCAAAACATTCTCCAAAAGATAAATATTTAAAAAATGGATAAATAATGAAAATACTTTCTTTTCTTTTGATGTGGCACGCACGACACATGACTATTGGCTCTGGAGTGATAGGCGCAAATCTGATCATTAGGGTTCCAGTGTCCGATTTTTGCGCACTATACCTTTTTGAAAAGGGAATGACAAGGCAAATCCAAATCACAGTCGCAGACAATGAGCGAAGGTGGATTTTGGCCAAATAAGGCTGTTTGCTAGGCCAAAATCACGTTTAAAGTTTTTCTGGAGTTTTTTTGGCATTTTAATTGTCTTTTATTATTTTCAGTATTTATTTTGGTTGTTAAACATACCATTTATGGCTTTTAGGGAGTTATCTAAGGTTGTATGGTATTTAGATGCTTTAATGAGATGTAATGGGGTGGTTTTTTTTAAGCTGATTAATGAAAAAAATTGAAGTTTCTTTTGAAACCTTTCTATCAACTTGGAATCCGTTTGAATTAACAAGGTTATAGATCCCTTGTTCTTGGTATTCTCAATCTAGAGAATCAACAAGTCTAAGGTTTGTATGTGTGTTGTGATACATCACCTACGTGTTATGTCAATTTTAATCATTTTACACGGCTAACACAATTCAACCAAAGCACTAGCTAGCTAGTGGTAACTTTCAGTAGATCTGAATGGTAAACTGAATACAAAATCACTAATAAATGACATCTTTTTTTTTTTTTTTCCGAAGTAAACGGTGATGACAACAGAATATACTTCTAAAAGGTAAGTTTAAGAATCGTTTTCTGGTGATCAGTACTAGTTATGAATCTTATGATATGTGAAGATTATCTTTAATTTCTTTGAAAAAGTTTCTCTCGTTATAATGTTATTGGACAGCTGTTGCATGTACATAGCATTCTAGAGAGAGAGAGAGAGAGAGAGATTAATCAAACAAATCAAGGGTGGTCTAATGCATAAAGTAGAATGTCCACCCCGATAAAAATAGCCGACACAGTTTTTTTTTTATCAAGAAAAGACAACAGAAGGGTTCGTTGAATCACTGAATGAGAATCCAAACAACAAAAACTAAAACCGTTGGAATATATACTTATTTTTATTTACATTTCAGATTTATTCCACATCGGACCCATGTGCCAATAAGCATTTCTGCCCACCCTTTTGTTTTTTTTTTGGCAAATAACCTGCAGAAAAAAAAAAATAGAAAAGAAAACAGCAATTCTCGTGCGATTTTGGCATATGTGCCGAACATTTTTCTTTTTATGTATTCTTGTGGTTTTAAAATCAATAATGTACGAGCGTGGCAATAATTAATAGCAAATGATGACTAAGCTGCACCATGTTGTTGGTGTCGGTATAAGAGAAAAAAACAAAGGGTACTTCCTTCAACAAATTTGGATATCAAATTTTGCTTATTTATAAATGATGTGATAATATTTTATTTATTCAAATCTGAACTTATTATGAAGTTTAACATTTAGGAAATATACTATTGAAAAAAAAAAAACTTAGGCATTAAATATTTTTCTTATTTTTGACAAATAAGATATTAATATGCACATATACATATATTGTTTAAGGAACAAATTCAATGAGTTTGAAGAAATTATAAATGGGATATACATAGAATGATAAAAGACAAAACAAGAGCCAAAGGGAGAGTCAAAAACAAAAAAACACAGATAATATATCCACTGTTATGACTAGAAGACAATTGCTGATGGCAATCTGTTTCATTCTCGACCCACTATCCTCTCTCTATAAATAGAAGTTCTCTAACCATTTGAGCTACTTGGACTCTCTCCCAATTTCCTTTACCAATTTAGCTCGATCAAGCTCTTATTTAGCATTAATTAGTATTCCTTTGTTATTTTTTGTTGTTACACAACCTTACACTTATCCTAATCTTAATCTATTACTTTATCCACCTTCACCACTTGACCTAACTATCCCCCCATCTTTATCATATATAACTCTATTGTTTTAATGGCGCGCACATTGATACTCATGATCTTTGTCATCTTCTTGACTCTCTCGACGGTTTCTGAAGCACGGATACTTGACGAGCACGGTACAGTTTCTCAGACACAAACATTTCACGAGCACAAAGCCATGCATAAACATGTACACAGTAAACATCTTATGCATCAGTTGCTTGCACATTATCGAAGGGTGCAGCAGTTTGATACGTCTCCGGATAGACGCGCACCAGGAGGGCCAGATCCTCAGCACCACTAATGCATCTCCACCGTTGATCTCACTAGCTTCCGATCACGTGGGAGTCCATGCTTCTAAAAGACCTATATCCAAACAACCCTTAATATTGGTATAGTCAAGGCAAATGTATCTGGTTTGAAAATGAGTACTATCTCTTTTATTTGTCTATTTTCCATCTCAAATCTTATATACAAAAAAAGAGCAGCAATTATCGGTGCTTACTTTATATCTCTTTCTTATTCTTCTCTATCTCTTTAAAAGAAAAAGAAAAATTGAAAGAAAAGTAAAAGACTTTATATGTCAAGCCAAAAAAACAAACCTTATACGTCTTTCTGAACAGAGCAACCCTACGTAAAGAATCACAAGCAGCTTTGTATTATAACTCGATCTATCCGGTCAATTGTTTCTTAATCTCTACCTATCGAACTCCAACCCCAAAATGAATATAATATTTGTTATTTGAAGAGATAATTTGAATTTAAGATCTCTCCACTATTTTGAAGAAAACTATGTTCCACTAAATCAATAGTACGTTAATTAATTCTAAGAAAAATATAAATATATGTAACTTAATTAGGGCAGTGTTATTCACTTAGGTTTCATGCATTTCTCTAAAGTATCTATTGCAAATAACTGTGCTATAATGATGTTGTTATTTGCATTCTTTCAATTTAAGAAGGGTGCCGGCCAGTAAATTAATCTTCTGGTGAGTACGAATAACACCTCTCATCCTTAATTGCCAAATCTACTTTTCCAATAACCCTTTCACCCAAATCATATAATAAAGCAAATCTGGATGAAGATTCTCCTTAGTGATCATATCATGGGTTGAATATGTATTAGTTTGTATTAATATGATCTATTGCATGTTCCTTCATGTGTTCCACTTTATGCCTCAAATGTGCAAATTAAATAAATTTGTCTGTTTTGGCATTATCGGGCACCTCTTTCAGAGTAGAAAGCCTCAATATATCTTAATCCAATGAACATTTTTTATATTCTCCTTTCCTTTCCCACTATATAATAACTTTTCAAAATCTTCAATTGTACATATCTAGCTATACCCTAGAATATTATACACTTGAAGGCAATGCTGCTCTAGCTCCAAATTAATAAGTACTGTACTAGTGCTTTTTATAGCTTCCATTTGTTTGTCATCCAATTATATACACTACAAGAAAAAACACTTTGGGCGACGAACCCATTTCCTCTCCCAAAGTTGATTTTCGTCGCCCAAAACTTTGGGCGACGAAATGTGTTCGTCGAGTATTTGGTCGCCTAAAACATGACACCCAAGAGTTTGGGCGACGAACTTATCAAGTTCGTCGCCCAAAGATACCTAGGGAGACGAATTTATTTCGTCTCCTAAGGCATGTGGTTTGTCGCCCAAAGCAAGTTTAGGCGACAAATTAATTTGTCGGCTAAACATACTTTGGGCGACGAATTAATAGTTCCTCTCCCAAAGTATATTTAAGCGACGGAATTTTTCGTCGCCTAAATAGACTTTAGGCGACGAATTAATAGTTCCTCTCCTAAAGTATATTTAGGCGACGAATTATTTCATCGCCTAAACATACTTTGGGCGACGAATAAGTAGTTCCTCTCCCAAAGTATATTTAGGCGACGAAGAATTCCGTCGCCTAAACCTATTTTATTTAAAAAAAAAATTTTTTTTTATTTAATAGTTTTTATCCAAAATGTATATAACATAAAATTAATAAATTTATATCCAAAATGTATTAATAAATGTATACAAAACCTATTTTATTTTAAAAAAATTATTATTTTTTTTAATTTAATATTTTTTATATCCAAAATGTATATAACACAAAACTAATAAATTTATACAAAATGTATTAATAAATTTATTCATCCGCTTCGACTTCAGTCCTCCGAATTGCGTAGATACGGAAGCCGCACCGGATGACGCGGGAGCCGAGGTGCCTATAACTTGACTATAGTGGTGAGCCGAAGAGGATTGGACTATAGCATCGGGAGCCGAAAAGGGAGTGGCCTAGACTGCTGCATCAGGAACGGGTGAGGGAGTGGCCTGGACTGCGACATCAAGAGCGGGTGAGGTATCGAGACCTGGAGTGCATGCCAACTCGGTGGTCCTAGATGCATGCATTCGCCTTCCACCTTATAATCAAAAAAATTAAACACAACAATTTAACAATTAAACTAAATTCAACAATTTAAGAAGTTAACTAAATTTTATAATTACTCTACATCGCATATTTTACACAAGGTGCTGTGCTGCCATCTAAGAGTACATTTTCAAGCTTAAGGTCTCTATGGCAGATTTGCTGCCAGAAATGAATTAATTCCTTACTACAATCAACACTACAAAAGATCATGAGGAAAAATAGCAGTATAACAACAAATTAACAGAAGAGTTCCAATTTATAGTGGTTCTACAACCAATTAACAGCAAAAGAAAAGGTTGGTTAATTCTACATTAGTAATCTACATAGAAGAGTAGCATTTATGGATATACACATAATTCATTACTAACCTCTTTGAATTGAATAATATTTGGATGCTTCAATGACCTTGGTTCATGATCTCCCTTTGCACATGTTCGACTATCTGCAACACCAAAGAAATGAAAAACAAAAAAACTCAATTCCCAGAAAAATTCAAACATCAAAAAGAAAGAAAAAAAAAGTGAGAGAATTGACACAAAAAAGAAAAGGAAGATAAGAGGTGAAGGAGATGAAACAGACCTTCTGGCCTCTCTGGTCCACTTGTCTCCGACCAGCCTTGCAACCCCAAAATTCCCAGACCCAATATCCTTCACAATCTTATAAATAAAACCATAAATAACAAAAAATAAAAATAAAAAACAGAAAACCCACAATTTATAAAAAAAAAACAGAAAACCCACAGTTGGGTTGCTGGTCGGGGTGGGGGTTGCTGATGGGGATAGGTTGCTGGTGGGGAATCAAAGGAGGCGGAAGGGAAAGGGGAGAGAGAAAGAGGAGGCCGAGGAAGGTTTCGATAGGGGTGGGGATTGGTTTCGTGGAGAGAGAAAGAGGAGGGGGTGGGGATGGATTTCTGGGAGAGAGAAATAGGAGGAGCTGGGTTGGGTTTCGGTGAGGAGGGCAGCGGTCACGGAGGGAGATGGGTGGTCGGGGAGGGAGATGGGTGATTGGGTCTGGGTTGATCGAAGCAGGGGAGAGGAAGAAGACATAGCAGGGGATGGGTTTTGGGGAGAGAGAAAGAGGAGGGGGTGGGTATGGGTTTCGGTGGGGAGGGCGGCGGTCACGGAGGGAGATGGGTGGTCGGGGAGGGAGATGGGTGACTGGGTTTGGGTTGAAGCAGGGGAGAGGAAGAAGACATACAGGGGAGAAAAGGAAAAAAATAAATAAATTAAGAAGAAGAAATACCAGATCTGGGGAGTGTTAATCGAAAAGACTTTAGGCGAGGAAGCTAATTTTGTCGCCCAACCCATTTTGTCGCCCATACTCTCTTTGGGCGACAAAATTAGCTTCCTCGCATCAGTTTGTGAAATTTTTTGCGCGAGTTGACCCCGCCAATTTTTTTAAGCAAAATTTAGAAAAAATGAACTTGACTTTGGGCGAGGAATTTATATATTCGTCGCCCAAAATGACTTTAGGCGAGGAATCTACAGATTCGTCGCCCAAAGTATGGCCCTAATACCATTTTTTGAAATTTATAATTTATATTTAGTATTTAAAATATATATATAATAAATCATTATAATAAGATTGTATACTTAATTATATACAATAGGATTCTAAATTTTAACTTAATCACTAAATTATATTTATAATTTTAAATATTACAAATATAAAAAATTTTCATCGTTATCTAACTTCTATATCTCTGATTAAGCTAATTTTTTACATGTATGATTTTTGAGTGTGGAACTAAAAATGAACGTTTCAGGTCTTTGAACACACATCGAGATGTGATAATCTACATATAAATGAACGGTTTCGACAATTGAAGAGTATAGTTTTATCAATTCTTTTATTGAAACCTTGTCATTTCAATAATTGTGAATAACGATCAGAGCTGTTCATTTTCTATGTTCATACTCAAAGATCATCCCTGCAAAAAATCAGCCAAATCGGAATTCAGCTAGTCGTTGAATTATCATTATAAAACCCACGATCGTTCTTTAATTTGACCACTGTTACCTCATTTCTACATCTTCAATTGAGCTAAATTTTTGCAGGGATAATCTTTGAGTAGGGAACTAAAAAATGAACGGTTCTGATCGTTGCAAACACGATCAAGATATGCCCATCTACATATAAATGAACGGTTTCAACACTTGATTAGTATAATTCTATTAATTCTTTCGTTGAAACCTTGTTGTTTCAATAATTGTGAAGACCACAATGTGATTTCAATGATCAGAGTCGTTCATTTTCTATGTTCATACTCAAAGATCATCCCTGCAAAAAATTAGCCAAATCGGAATTCAGCTAGTTGTTGAATTATCATTATTAAACCGACGATCGTTCATTAATTTGAGCACCGTTACCTAACTTCTACATCTTCAATTGAGCTAAATTTTTATAAGGATGATCATTGAGTAGGGAACTAAAAAATGAACGGTTCAGATCATTGAAAATACGATTACATCGCATTCTTATACCTAAATATAAATGCACATATAAAAGGAACTGGACTTTGGGCGAGGAATATATGCATTCGTCTCCCAAAGTGACTTTGGGCGAGGAATATAAATTTGTCTCCCAAAGTGACTTTGGGCGAGGAATATAAATTCGTCTCCCAAAGTCACTTTGGGCGAGGAATGTATAGATTCGTCTCCCAAAATCACTTTGGGCGATGAATATATAGCTTCGTCGCCCAAAGTATGGCCCTAATTAATACCCTTTTTTTGCTAATTGATAATTTATATTTTAGTATTTAAATATATATATAATAAATTATTATAATAAGATTGTATACTTAACAATATATAATACGATTCTAAATTTTAACTTAATTACTAAATTATATTTATAATTTTAAATATATACAAATATAAAATAATTTCACCGTTACCTAACTTTTACATCTCCGATTAAGCTAAATTTTTGCACGGATAATCTTTGAGTAGGGAACTAAAAAATGAACGGTTCGGATCGTTGAAAACACAATCAAGATATGCCCATCTACATATAAATGAACGGTTTCAACACTTAAATAATATAATTTTATTAACTCTTTCGTTGAAACCTTGTCGTTTCAATAATTGTGAAGACCACAACGTGATTTCAACAATCAGAGTTGTTCATTTTCTATGTTCATACTCAAAGATCATCTCTGCAAAAAATCAGCTAAATCGGAATTCAGCTAGCCATTGAATTATCATTAAAAAACCCACTATCCTTCATCAATTCGACCACCGTTACCTAACTTCTACATCTTCGATTGAGTTAAATTTTTGTAGGGATGATCTTTGAGTAGGAAACTAAAATATGAACGGTTCAGATCGTTGAAAACACGATCGTATCGTATACTTATACCTAAATATAAATGCACATAAAAAATGAACTGGACTTTGGGCGAGGAATCTATAGATTCGTCTCCCAAAGTGACTTTGGGCGAGGAATCCATAAATTCGTCGCCCAAAGTGACTTTAGGCGAGGAATCTATATATTCGTCGCCCAAAGTCTCTTTAGGCGAGAAATAATTTCGTCGCCAAAACGGACTTTGGGCGACGAATATGTTGTTCGTCGCCCAAAGTGTGGGCAAAGAGTATTTTGGCGCGTAATTTTAGGCGACGAACACCGTATTCGTCGCCCAAAAGTTCTTTAGGCGATGAACATCATATTCGTCGCCCAAAGTCAGTTTGGGCGATGAAATTATTCCTCGCACAAACCTTTATTGGTTTAGGCGACAAATATTTGAATTCGTCGCCCAAACCCTCTTTGGGTGACAAATTTGAGTTCGTCTCCCAAAGTTTCGTCGCCCAAATACCTTTTTCTTGTAGTGATATATGATGATTCCTTCCCACCTATTCAAAATCCTTGGGGGAAAAAAAAACAAAAATCTTGCATGAGTCATGACTTTCTTATTTTATTGATCATGAGATGATGAGATCTTTGCTTGTTACTTCGATTCTTACCTTTATGGTCTGTGTCGATCATTTGAATCTAAATCTTTTACTTATATATGCTTTATGTCCTGATATAGTGTTTGTCTAAAATTACATCGTTTCATACTCCTAAGTCAATATAAACCCAAAATACTTTACCTTAAACTCCAAAATCACATCACATTTTGTATACAAGCACAATATGCAGTATAAAAACATCAATATGAAGATAAGTTATCTTTATTTTTTTAACAACAACTATTAGTGGATGCACCCAATCGAGCTCCCTTTTTTCAGGAGGAGGTCTTGAGTTTAATTCTCTTAGACGACAGTTAACTAATTAAAACAAAAACCAATAGACAATTCTATATGTGGGGGCTAATTAATTAGTAATTCTAGTTATTGCGAGAGCGTTTATCCTTATAGCCAAAAATCTTATGTTTTTCCTCAATCCTTATATATATCGTAAACATTAAACTTAAAATTATGTGTATGATCATGGTTAATAGTTAATTTGTTGGTCCAAATTTTTGCTTCCATGTGCATATGTTCCACTGCTAAATAAATTTCATTTTGATTCTCCACCGACCTCCATTGTGAAAAGCAGAGACCAAGGCTAATAAATAGAAATTTAACATGAACCAAAACAACAGTTACAAAAAGTGGGCTTGCTTTTGATAAATTAATTAATTTCAATGATTTCTCCAACTCCAAGGACTACATATATGGAAAGTGACTCATGGAATAACCGAATAAGTCATGTTTCAGGTTCAAAGTTGTGCGTGGCGACTCGTTGGGAAAAGGAGTTTAATTGGATATATCATATATGAAAACAAATAGAAAGAAATTCATTAACATGTGCCAATGTTTTTGTGTAATTAAAAAAAAAAAAAAAGCATGCATTGTGAGTGTGAGAGACAATTAGACAAAAGCGTGTCTCTTTAATATTTTATTGTCAACCACCGTCCAAATTTGCGCATAAAGACAAATGCATGATGACTAGACTGTTCAAACACAAAGGCCTACTAATCGTGTTGGAATATATATCATTTGGATGCTCTCCGCATAGTGATGACATTCATAAAGAAAAAGAGTATATTACTTTGGTCCAATATTATATTAAAAATACACATGCAGATATATGATAAAGTTCAATAATTTTTCTATTTATTTTACTCAATTTTCTTACATTGAAGTGAGTTTTACATGATCAATTCTATAAGAGGAAATTATAGATTTAGTCCACTTATTTTATACATAGTTCAATTTTGGTCTATGATCTTTTTTAAGTTCTGTTTTGGTATACTAATTGTTTCATTTGTTCAATAAAGGTCCAGATTTCTAACTTTAAATCCTTTGGGTTGTGTTTTCTTTAATTATAATTGAAGTATAAGTTATATTTCATCATTTCTTAGTCATAGAAACCAATTTAGAGTATTATAATCTAAGATGATTGAGATTAGGTGAAGTTTGATAAATTGGCAGTTTCAGGTACCCTACTTTGGAGTCAATGATCTTGAGTTTTAGAACTCTAATTTGAATGATCTTTATAGTTGTAAAATAGAGATGCATAGCTTTAAAAGAAGTATATGTTTGCTGAATTTGGGTGAGATTTGATAGGGTAAAAGGCAGACCAAATTTGAGAAAACAAATCTGGACCATTATTGAATAAGTGAAATAATTAGTGGACCAAAACAGAACTTAAAAAAGATCGTGGACCAAAATTGAACTAGGTATAAAATAAGTGAACTAAATCTGTAATTTTCTCATTCTATAATCTCAAGAGTTTAGTCTTTAATGTAAAAGAATTGAAAGAGAAAAAAAAAATAATAATCATTTTTAAAGACGACGAATTTTGATTTCTTTTTGGTTTGATACATTATACTTTTTTCTTTAGGAAATTTGATTTAGATCTAACAAATCTTCTAAAATTAGGAAAAACAACAAGTACAACTTTATTTTAGGGCATGGTCAATAGTGGTTGATATTTTTTTCTTTTGGGGATGGGGGAGGGTGAAAATGGGAACAAGTTTGTTTCCGATGTCAAAATTCAAGTGAACGTGCTAGTGCTGTGCGAAGTCTGCCCATTTTATTGACATAATTATCCTTGATTTCTTTTATGAATAATGAGTTTCGAGTGACAATTTTTGGGTTTATTGAGGTTTAATATGTTTTAGGGCAATTAATTTAGGGTTGATTATTTTAGTGTGTAGAATAGTCGAGTTGGATCTTCCGATTTGAACCTTACTCTTAGGTTTAGGGTTTCAGGTTTTAGGTGATGAGCTAAATCCTAAACTCTACTCAATAAATAAGTAAAAAGATTTAGGGTTTTTTTTTTTTTTACAGTCCACTTGAAAAATAAGGCTGATAATCCAGCCCACACGATATAGTAAATCACAGTCCGGTCCACTTTAATGAAATGTTCGCAATACGGAATCCACTAAGCGCTCGGTGAACAGTACCGATCGAGCGCTCAATACTATTCAATAAGTGCCCGGCAATTGCCACTATCAGACATGATTAATCAACAAAGTAGAAACACTCAACGATTTTTCAACTTGACCAAAACTAAAAGATTTTGATCACGTTCGAATTTTAACAGATTTTTTTATTGGTAAAAATATTGCCCCTAATTTTCAAGATTAACAAATTTATGACATTTAATACATGTTGAATATTTCTACCATTTCTAATGCTTGATAGTTTGAGATTGGACAAAAATAATATTCAAAAAAACAAGGCGAAAAAAACCTAAATGTGAAACCCTAATACTATAGCATTCTTATTGAGAAGGGCAGGAAACCCTTAAAGGCAATTTTCATCTTATTTTAGAAGTTTTATTCTAAGCATCATATATTACTTTAAGTCAACCCATATATGATCCTGAGCATATATCTGATGTACCGAGCTCGATCTTTGTGGGATGGGATTAACCACATTGTTTCATGAAATTAGACTTTCAAGGGAAATTACGACCATCAAATTAGTGTGTACGTGATGATGACTATTGTACTCAGTAGTTTTCAAATTATATATATATATATATATATAGAAGATGTAGAATGATGATTAAGAACATTAAGTAGTGTGCCTTTTGATATGCGTTGTGAATTATGATAGTGGTATTTGTCATATTTGTCGATTCATGTTTAAACTAATATTCTACTGTGCATTTCAGCTAGCAGGTGTCCAGGCTGCATTTGTGCGAATTAAAATTATTGATTATTCGTATACTTAAAGTAGCTTATTGATTCTAAATCGAATCCTCTTTTGCCACAGCTAATTTTAAGATCGGAAAGGAAGTCATTAGAAACTTAATTGACAAATATATGTACTTGCCCAATAGTGCAGTACTCTCTCCATATTCAACTCTCACCTTCCTCAATCCTTGAATACAAAATAATGAAAATAATGTCGGATTGTTTGCTCAAGCCATTCAAATGTATATGTCATTGATATATTAATTGATCTTCATCTTCTCATAAAAAAATTTCTTAGAGAAATGTGGCACAATGGTCCTCCATGGTTGGTACAAGTGTGAATAGAAATTTGGTACATACTCAAGTTATTGAGAGAAAGATCTCACATTGTAAATTTATAGTCATGCTTGTTGGTTTATAAGAAGTTAGGCATTTTCACTCATTATTAATTGGTATTGATCAAGTTAGATACTAATTGATATTATACACATGTCATTTAGTGCCTTTTTATAAAAAGTTGGGCAACTCCACACATTAACATTTAATTGGTTTTGGCGAGTGATCCCACATTGGATAATATTAGTTTTGAATAGAATACTCTTTCCTTCACAAGTCTCCAATGGGTTTCGCAAACATTTTCATGGGATTGGTTTATAAACAAATTAAAGTATTAAGAAATTAAATATTATTTTCAGTACTAGCAACAGTCTCTTGATCATTCACTTGGATTGAGTAAGTACAATCTATTTTGACAAAACTCAAAACTCATTATAAAAGTCATAAAACTCAATGACTAAAAAATAGCTTTTTTTTGTTTTTTTGAGAAAGACTAAAAAATAGTTAGATGTAAAAACAAACCCTAATTGAAGAAAAACATAAAATTATGAAATTTTCTAAGCTACTAAAAATTCTAAAAAAGATTTGGGCCAACTAAATGGCCTTATTTGGCTAAAAACCATAGTCATGAGTCTTGTAGATCTTGTCATTTCTTTAATTCATTCGATTTGATATATATATATATATATATATATATTATAGTCCAAAACAGACAGCGCTCAAAGTTACATCCATATATTCAAAATTGACAATCCGATCTACCTTTTTTGATAATTTTAACTACAATCCACATGAACCTCACTAGATCGACCAAATCTGAGCAAGAGAGAATAAGGCCTCGGTAATTACGTGGAGCCACGCAGCTTTCTACAATTTTATAGGCTAACACATACAACAAATTAACTACTGTACGTGTCCATGGATCTCTATATAAAATTTGCAGCCGCCACTGCATGATAATTAAATTTCTTTGTCCATATATATTATATGCTTAACAATTTTGGACTTTAGGGCATTTAGGTGCCCCATTAAGCTTTCTTAAGGATAACTTCAAGCTTTCCTCAAATATATTTCATTGTATGTATACATTGGTTATCAACTTATCATAAATTTAAATTAAGTTGAATAAAAAGGTGGGAATTAAAAGGCATGGATGTGCATGAGATCACGAACCTAAAAAACAAAAGTGCGCGCATAGAGGAGATAACCCTAGCCGCCACCCCAAACGCTCTCTTCTCTCCCCTTAACCCTATCTCTCTCAGCCCAATATTTCCAGGGGTGGGGGCGGTGGCTCCTGTGTTCCTCACAGGCCCGCTGCTCCTACCCCCGCCTCTCCCTTATCCTTCTCTTTTTCTTTTGCTGTTTTGGCTGGTACTATGGGATACTCGATCTCTTCCTTCTTTGTGAGAGCTTTTTCATCTCTGTTTATGAGAGCTTTTTCATCTCTCTTTGTGTGAGCTTTTTCATCTCTCCATGTGAGAGTTTTTCATTTTAATAAAGGAGAGTTTCTCTGATCGCTCTGGTTTGGTCTACCTGTGGCGTTGTGCGCGATCTGTGCGTTTTGTGACGTCGGATCCTACTGTAGCGACGCTTAGTTGCTCTCGGGAGATCTTTCTTTCAGTTTGTCTCTACTTCTCATCACAAGGAGTTGGGATGTTACTTTACTCGCTGGTACCGATCCTGCCGGTTATTACTGCCCGATCAACCACTTTGATCTACTATCAGATTCGATTTAGAGATATTGGTTGGATTGTGGAACCAAATGCGACTAGTTCGCTAATTTCCATGGTACCTCGCTGGCTCCGTTTGGTAACTGTAGTGTATGCTCAATGCCAACGTTACGAGATCGGACTCTTATTTCGTTGTAAGCGACTAAGCGTTTAGTTTGTTTGCTCTATTATTGTAAGGTTTCTTGTCATAACTTTGTATATTTTTTTTATGCTTTTTTGGCTATTTTAATGCAATATTATTTCTTTCTCAAAAAAAAAAACAAAAAATAAAGGCATGGATGTGATATTCAACTCTGACTTGTACGATAATACCAAAAAATAATAGGAATTTATTTTGCTTTAGAGTCAAAAAAGAGTACGACTTTAGAGTAAAAAAGATAATATATTATATTGTAATTTGTAGATTTGCAGAGGCTCGATAATTGGATAACTGGGAAGAAGCTGACTAAGGGTTAGTAGGTCATGGCATGGGATTTCCATTATTTGGTTTAATATACAGTAATTGTTTAATTAAGTATAATTAATTTGTTATTTTCCAAAAAAAAAAAAAAGCATATTTGTGTAAGTAAAACAAAAGAGGGTACTTCATGTGTCACCTGCACGTTCAAATTGAGAGCCACTAGCTACCACTTAAGTAAACCATTTCAAGTTCGCAGAGGGGTCAAAATCCCACTCCCATTCCTTGTTCTCCAATTTTATATATATAGTCAACGGCTGGTAATAGGTTAAGTACCTCACTTACAAAGTATGGTTGGAATGAGTTTGGCCTTGTTTGGGCATGCAGGACTACATTAGGCTATTATAGTTTAATTGTTGATGTCCAACAATGGTTGAGCACTCAATCCTCGGTCAACTCGTGTGGAAAAATTAAGCCTGATTATTTTTCTTGCTCAAGGTGACCAATAATCACGAAAAATTATTGTATGTGATTATAATACTACATGACATGCTGAAATTGTATTACTAATTCACTTAAATATTTATAATACATGCACAATTTTTAAGTGTATTATTTAGGGTTCTAGGCTTTAAGGTTTAATAATTATGAGTGAATTACTAACGTACACCACATTAACATGCCAAGTAATATTCCAGTCACACACAATAATTTATCACCAATCAAAATATTGAAGATCCTACAAAACAAATTAATACATACCAAGCAGTTTATTATTTTAGAAAAAGTACTCTAACTATACCCTTTGTTGCAGTTGAAGATGCCACATTTAGTTTGTTCTAATTAAAAATCCCAAATTTTATATTTAGCTCAATTAAGGGTTTTTAGTTATAAATACCAATTTTGAGGGGCAAAAATGTCTTTTTACTTAAAAACTAATTGTAAAAATTATTAAAAAATAAAAATAATCATAAAAAAAGTTTGCAAAATAAAACTAAAAAAAACTAAAAAAAATCCCCAAAATAAAAATAATTAAATTTTACAAAGTTAAAAAAAAGGCCCTCCTTCTTCCCCCACCAAGCCCCGCCCACTACCCAGCCCTGCCCCTTCCCCCACCCAGCCCCACCCTTCTCCTTTTTCTGCCTTACTTTCTCTCTCATCTCTCTCTACCTCTCCTCTTTTTCTCTCTACCCCCCAGCCAGCTTCCCACATCCCTCCCCCATCCTCATTGCACCTTCCCCCACCCACCCCGCCCGCCCCTCTATTCTTTCTCTGCCTCACTTTCTCTCTCATCTCTCTCATCTCTCTGCCTCTCCTATCTTTCTTTCTACCCGCCCATCCAGATCCCCCCACCCCCACCCCCTCCCCCTCCCCCTCCCCCTCCCCTTCCCCCAGCCCTGACCCACCTCTCCACCACCCACCTAGGCCCCAACCCAACCAAACCTTTTCCCCCTCCTCGCCCCACCCTCCCTCATCCTTGTCGCAACCCCCCACCCAGTTTTGTTTTGTTTAATTATTTTTCCTTTTACAGTATTTTTATTTTTATTTTAATTGTTCAGTTTTATTTTTTATAATATTTTAGGTAAGAGACGTTTTTGCCCCTTGAAATTGGTATTCTTTTTTTACCAAAAACTCTTAATTGAACCAAAAAGAAAGTTTGGGATCTTTAATTGAAACCAAGTGAATGTCGCATCCTCAACTGCGACAATAGATATATATAGTATGAGTTCTTTTACTAAAATTTTTGTTAATTTCTAAACCAAGATCGTACATACTAAAGCGAGAAACTAGATGTAGAAGAAAAACACAAGACACAATTTACAGGTCACCCCAAATTTAGCTATGGGCAGTAATGGTAGTTAACTAATTTTTATTAAAAGAATAAAATTACAAATTGAAAAACAAATAGGCTCTTTCATTGGTTTTTTAGTAATCTCTCGCTATTTTCAACCCTTCTCAATAGAAACCTCAACTACACTGTAAATTCCTAGCCATTAACTACTTAATTTGGAGTTCTCTAATTACCCACAACCTTTATTTTTGAGTGCTGCTATTTGCACATCATTTTTTTTCTTTTTGCACACCCCTCTTAAAAAAAATAAAACCTAAAGGGAAAAGATCAACACACCCCTTTCTCCTTTCCTCAACCAACACACCCCACCAACTCAGACCCAAAAAAAAAAAAACCTAGACCTGCACAATCTAGTCGGACCCGCGACCCGATCTAGCCACCTCCCAACACAAGACCGGTCAGGATCTCTTCGTTTTGGCAGCGCCGACCTCCCTGTGGGGTCCAATCCTTCATCCCGCCACCTTACAATTCAGATCGAAGCTGAGAAGGTTCAGCTGTCGCCGGCTTTCTTCGCCGATTCTAACTGTTTTCGGCCACCAATGGCCACGAGTTTGGTACGATTCTCTTCCTCTTCTCATAGGCTTCAAAACCCATATAAGATTACTTGTTTTTATTTAGTATTTTGAAAGTTAATGATTTTGTGAATGAGAGAGTGAGAGTGAGAGGTAGGTTGGGTGGGTCGGGTGAAGGGGGAAGGAGGGAAAGAGGTGGTCAGGCGAGAGAGGGGGAGGGAGGAAGGTGGTCGGGTGAGGGGGGGAGGGGTTGGGTGGGTCGGGTGAAGGGGAGGAGGTGGTCGGGCTGAGGGAAAAGGAAGGGTGTGTTGGTCTGAGTTGGGTGAGGGAAGGAAGGAAGGGTGTGTTGGTCTTTTCCCTTTGGTTTTATTTTTTAAGAAGGGTGTGCAAAAGGGGAAAAAAAGTGTGCAAATAGCCAGCACTTTTATTTTTTTAATTTTTTTTTCCAGTCCTAGCTAGCCTTTTTATTTGTGTTTTTTCTTTTTGTCCCTACGTTTTTCCCCGCTTATTTTTTTTCTCTCCTTGACTTTAATCAAGCAGTTCAACTATAACGTATTGTCATAGTTCTATATGTAAAATGTGACACAGTTGTACCTCTAAGGGTTGCATTTTTACTTTTTTTGTTTTTAGAATTTCAGGTTTAGCGTTTACTTTCAGAAAAACTCAAAATTTATAATCTAAAATCTAAATCATAAATTTTAAAATAAAAATTCTACCCTTTAAAGTAATAGAGAGAGAGTGTGTGTGGGTGTGTGTTTTAAATAAAGAACAAGAAACCAAATTGATTTAGAGCTTATTTAGCAGTGTTTTTAGAAGTCTTAAAAGTGTTTTTAACTGTTTGAAAGCACTTTTGATTGTGTTTGAAAAAAAAGTAAATAAAAGCGCTTTTGGGTTATAAAAACACTTGGAAGCGCTTCCTGAGGAAGCACCTGGTAGGTGCTTCCTTAGGTCGAAGCGCTTCCAAGTACATTCACAAGAAGCACTTGAATTTTTTTCAAAAAAAAAATTATGTCTTTCTAACAAAACTGCTTCTAGTGAAAGTACTACTGAGTAAAAGCGCTTCCAAGTGCTTTTAGAACCCAAAAGCGTTTCTTATTTTTTTTGCCAAACAAACAAAAGCGTTTTTAAGCCTTCTAAAAGCACTTTTAAGCCTTCTAAAAGCACTGACAAACAAACCTTTATCTAATAGTCTATATACACTACAAGAAAAAAGGGTTTGGGAAAGGAACGAAATTCGTCGCCCAAAGTAGAAATTCGTCGCCCAAACGTTTGGGCGACGAAATGCGTTCGTCGAGCGTTTGGACGCCCAAAATGTGACGCCCAAGAGTTTGGGCGACGAACTTCTAAATTTCGTCGCCCAAAGACACCTGGGGCAATGGATTTTTTTCGTCTCCTAACACATAAAATTCGTCGCCCAAAGCATGTTTAGGCGACGGACAAATTTCGTCGCCCAAAGAGGGTATGGGCGACGAACACACTTATTCCTCGCCCAAAGCATGTTTGGGCGACGAAATTATCCGTCGCCTAAACAAGATTTGGGAGAGGAATAACTAATTTCATCGCTGGAACGTGCTTTGGGCGACGGACATTTTCGTCGCCCAAAGCATGTTTAGGCGACGAAAAATTCCGTCGCCCAAACATGCTTTGGGCGAGGAATAGATTTGTTCGTCGCCCAAACACCCTTTGGGCGACGAAAAAGTCCGTCGCCCAAACATTTTTAAAAAAAAAAAAAATTGTTTTTTTTTATTTAAATTATATATTTAAATTTAATATTTAAAAAAAATTCTTTATTCAAAAACTATATAAAACAAAATTCATAAATTTATATATCAAAATATCCATACAAAATAGTAATTAACCCTAATATATATAGTCAATCTATTCTAAACTAGTAGCATCATCATCATTCATATCTGACGGAGGTTGATGAGAAGATGGTGGCGGGACAAACCCAGGTATCGCCTTGGTCAATGCAGCATACAACGCCTCCTTCTCCGCTCTCTCAGCTCGTAAGTCCTCCTGCAACTTCTTCACTTGAGCGGACAACCCTGCAACGACTGCAGATGGCTGAGACGAAGATGAAGACGAAGACGAGGATCGAACATCACGAATCCGCCCATATCCCATGCCGCGTATTTCCTTACCGGGCCTAACACCCAGTGAGTCTATCATAATACGAAGTCCGACATCGGGATCGGGTACTGGAATCGACTCCAACGGAGTACCCGGAGGGTGCTGCTCGGCCAAGCTCTCCAAATATATTCTCGAGTTGGCCCACCATCTCATCCTTCAAAATGTTATATATACAAGTAACCAATTAGAAAAATAAATATAAAAAATTATATGATGAATTTTTAAAATATAAAAAACTAACATGTTTTGCCTTGGCCGCATCACAACCGGGATGAACATAGATATCTCCGAAAGTATCTATCTCCGGGAATTGCGACCCACGCTGAAAAAGAAAATAATTTTGTCAAAAACCCAACCAATATTAAAGAATATATATGTATTAAATTAAATAATGACCGTACCCGACG